>NW_024346062.1:17063841-17405724 GCF_902729225.1 Pteropus medius
GAAATCACAAGAGGAAATAAAGCCCTATAGCCCAAGAAATGCTGGGCTCAGAAGCAAGGGTTGAGTCTAGAATTACAATCTTTGCATTTGAACAGGACAACATAGCTCATGCTTTGATCACAAAGCCAAGCTAGGTACATGAATGTAGTTAGTAGATTTGCCCACTTGTAAGAGAAACAAACTGCTTCTATGTGGTAGAGGGAGTTAAAAGAGACAGCAGTACATCTTGGATCCTGTCCAAGCCATATGCTAGTTTTAAGAGAAGGATGTTGTCATCTAGTGTTCTGAACACTTTTGGATGACCTATTTCTGAGCTGTGGATTGCTGGGGTTGGGCTGAGATGACCTAAGAAATTACTTCACAGAGAGGAGTGATCTGGTGGAAAAGAGAAACAATGCAAGATGATTTGTCAGGCTAAGATTTGCTAACATAAAGTACAAGAACTTCATTTCTTTCTCATAACAGTACAGAGCGCTGTTACATGAGAAAGAAATTTTAGTTTATGCTGGCTTTGACTCATACAGTTGTTCAAAGGCCCAGACCTGTAGGTGGTTCTTCTATCTTTTAGTGCTTGGCTTCAAAAATTGATCTTGTCAACATTTTGAAGGCCACAGGAGAGTGGAAAGAGCATGGGAAAGTATGAGTGGGAGGTTTATGAGCCACATGTTAAAGTGGCCCATGTTGCTTTTACTCAAACTCTGCTAATGGCTATCTTGGAGTCTCTGACTCAAATGAATTATGGAATAAGATCATGCAGTTATTAAAAACAGGGTAATATAAAATTAACCAATTAAAATATTGGAATTAAAACATAATAATTGACAGAATAAATTTTAATAGAAAAGCTCTACAGTAAATTGGGCACATCCAAACATATAATTAGTATACTAAAATGTAAAACAAAAAATCACTCAGAATTTTAGAACAGAAAGATAAAAGAAAACTCAGCAAATATGTAATTTCTAAGGCAGCACAGAGAGTTAATTGGGGAAAGATACAATTCAAAATTATAATGGCTAAAGCTCGAGAAGTAAAGAAAGCCAAGAGTACTAAATGAACAAAATAATAAATCAAAGTATGCAGGGTAAAACATAAAATGTACACTTCATACATTCTGATAAAACAATTCATATCAAGGACAAATAGGAAAAACTCATAACTACCAAAGAAAAGGAATGATTACTGACAAAAAGAATACTGAATTACAGCAGACCTCATACATAATAAAAAATGTCTGAAGACAATAGAATTATATTTTTAAATTGCTAAGGAGAAATTATTATAAACCTCAAATTCCCTATCCAACTAATCTTTTACTCAAAAGTAAAAATAAAATAAGTATGTGTATAAGCAAAATATGATTAGGAGTTAAATAGTTGTGAGAAGTCTAGGGGGACAACTATTAAAAGATACATTTCAACAAGAAATAGAACCCAGAAGAGGAGTGGAAAAGCAAGAAGAAATGGTGAAAAAATTAACTAGTAAACCAAGTTGTTAAAAACAAATAAGTACAAGTGTAGAAGGAGAAGATGTAAGAAGGAGTATGGGGAGCAGATGAAATATATGTGCTGACTTTGAACTTTGTCAGAAAACATAAAGTTAAGTTTGTTCAATATTTAAGGCTAATCAGTACAGTTGGAAATGTAATCCAGAATTTAATGAGTAATTGGGGGAAAGGAGAAACTTAGGAATTAAAAAAAGGTAAAAGGAAAACAAAGTCAGGGCAGCATGGTATATATAAAAGATTGCAAAAGTAAGACCAAATGCACATTAGTATTAACAAAAATAGATGAAATAAACTTATTGTTTATGAAATATAGAGATTGGAATTATATAACTGCTCATAAAAGATGAACATACATATTAAAACAAAGTAAAGAGGATGAAAATAAAAGGGTAGAAAAGATTCACTAGACAAAGATTAACAAATATAGCATTATGTGAAAAATAGAATTTAAGACTAATTAAATAAGATATAAATATAGGAGGTTACTTAATGTTAGAAGGGAGGTATCAATCATAAACTTGTATGTACCTAAAGCATAGTCTTGAAAATACAAGGTAAAATCTGAGAGAATTACAGGAGGGAAAAATAAAACCTTATCAGATTTTCTATAATCATTTCTGAAAATCAAAAAGTAAAAAATATATATTTTTTCTTATTCGGCCAGTATTATAGTAGATTGGTGATATGAAAGACTCTCTAACTTCACAAACAACTAAATAATAGATAATGGCACATTCTTTGAGGCACTGCTGCTGGTCTCATATGGGGTAGTTTATTACTCCAAGTCGATATCTTTGAAGGTGACTGCTTCCAAACAAGTGAGCAAACAAGTCAAGAACTGGTGTTAGAAGTTCAGGCTGCAAGTAGAGGCACAGTTGATAGCAGGAGCATAAAAGTTGTCTGAAAACTGAGCTTTGGGCAAGAATCAAGGTGAAAGAACTGGGGCTGGGACTTCTTAGTGAAACTGCTCACCTGGAAATAGTTAGAGGCCACTGATGTGGGCTTTCCAGCGGAAAGAAGAAGCGGAAGCAGATCTTTTCTTGAGGAAAGCCTTCCCAATTTAGGCCCACAGGACTTCCATTGATTAAAATAAAGCAGTGAGCTCACAATCAAAGATAAAATATAGGAATTTTCAAGACCACAGGTGTGACAGTCAGTAGAAATAAAGTATCATATTTAGGTTACTAAGAGCTGACCAAAAAAAGTAATTATGAAACTTAAGAGGCTTTGTATAAAATAATAAAAAGAAAGAAAAGACAATCACAAAGATGATCAAGAAATAAATGATTAATAGAAATGTATGGGCAAATTTGAAAAAAATGGAACTGATGGAAATGAAAAAAATACAATTTTAGAACTAGAAAATAATATATTAAGCAGCAAAATATACATAGTTATAACTAGAAAATATATCTGAAGAAATTACCTATTCATGAAGTTCTGGACATTTTTTGAAAGCATAGCTAATAGGGTTTGTTCATCAATTGGAGACAATTTGTAAAAGAAAGGGAGGAATCAAGAATAACTCCAACTTGTTTTGCTTTGGCAAATGGAACAATGGAACTTCATTCAACTGAGATAGAGTCTGTTTGAAGGAAGACTATCAGTGTTTCAATTTAAGCTATAAGTTTTATATGTTTATTAGATGTCACCATTATTGAGTATGCCATCAGGAATATAAGTCTGAAGATTAAAAAACGGTCTCGACTATAGAGATACACTTAGGAGTCATCAACCTAAAGGTGCCGTTTAAAGAAAGCATGAGATGAAGTATGATGGCAAAGGGCATAAGTAAGTATAGCATAGGGGAAGAGAGAAGTTTCAAATATCAAGTCTTGGAACATTCTAACACTAAGAGGCAAAGAGAGCAGAGAAAGGAAAAGGAAACTTGAATAGGGTGTAATAATACATAGAAGAAAAACATTTTGTGCTGAGAAGAGTAACCTATTGAGAAAATCTGAGTTTGAGTTTAGCTTTATTCTAATGGGATGGTTGGCCTAGGGCAAGTTAGTCGCTCTGAGGAACTTATCACTGGTTCTTCACAAAGCTGGTCAGGTCCAAACATGATTTAGTTTCAATTTAAATATCACTTCCCCAAAGAAGTCTACGCTGTACATTTTTACCCTTCATTCAGCCCAGTAGTTATTCTCTATTACCATGTCTTATTTATTCCATTTGCTAATCCCAGTCTAAAATTAGTGTATATATTTATTTATATTAATTGCATGTCTCCTTCTCTCTCACCACCAACACAGAAATGTGTTTACCGCAGGTAATTTTTTGCCTCGTTCAGAACTTTATCCTCAACTCCTAACATGGTGTCTGCACAGGTAACAGGATCAATTAATAGCCATGAAATAAATGAATGAATCTCCTAAGAATAAAAAACACTGAACTGAAAAGTTGCTTGTATCCTAACAGACACTCAACTTGCTTAAAATGTTCCTCAATTTTCTGAAAGAACATGATTTTATATTTTTAGAAGTACATTTTTTTGTGAATTATTTGTGCATTTCTAATCCTTTCTAGCTTTATCTACTTGTAACAATCAATTTCAAGCATTTTAAAACATTGGGCAAACTTGCATACCATCTGTATAGGAGAAGCAATGGTTCTAGGGAGGTGATTAGAGGAATTCTCTCTTCCACAATACACAAACACATGTGTGTGCCTGCACACACATACATACATAAATGCACACATTTCATACTTTTCCTTTTGCATTCTGAAACATGATATAGATGGGTAGGTTTGGATGATTTTTCTAACGTGAGTTATTTCCACATACCTGTAGAATTGAAGTGTTATTACATTCACCACCATGTCTAAATTCCTAAGAAAAATTCTTTGAATTATCTCTGTTGCCTGTCCTTTGTGACTTCATATATTCAGAATTACAGAGAATTTATATTTATTTGGCATATAACCATAACCGGGAACCTCTGCCATCTCTTCTGTTTTTGCTAACCAATCTGTAAATACATGGGAAAGGAACAGTAATAACTTGAAAAGTGGGATTTCATGAAATTACAGATGTAAATATGTGCATTTTATTTAATAAGAACCCCGAGAAATAATTTTATCAAGCTATCATAATCAGAAATCGCTATTATATAAAAAGAGAGATAGAAACAATTCTCACATGAAATCAAAACATTCTTACAGAGTAACCATGCAGTTCCTTAGCAAAAACTATAAATGACCTATTTGCACCTTCTTGAGCGACCAACCAACCACATAAGTTCTTTAAAGACCACCATCTTGACCTTTACAGCTAAATTAAATAAACTTGGTGAACACTCATGCGCCCTTTCATGTCAGTGTCATGGATTTATGATCTCTTCATCCCAGAATAAAAGAGCTTTTTAATTTGCCAATGAATTTAGGCTCTCTGATTGTATTGTTTATAAGAAATAAATTCAGCATGGAAGACACTTTGAGAGTTTCCTTCTGGAATTTCTTTTGCACAGGTATATAGTACATTCATTTTTTTTTTTAATGTACATATATCATACAAATGTTGATTTTTTTTCTTAATTTTCTATTAAATTATTAAAGTGGTTATAATTTTTATTAAAGAATATATAATTTTCAATGGAAATATTTCACCACGTCATATACATTTAATTCATCTTTCTTTATAGTAACTTTTTTATGAACCAGTATTTGTAGCAGTAGGAAATATATAAATAACTTTGAATATCTCCTATTTAAGTATGTGTTAAACATTATACAATTTAGGTAGCAAAGTTTATAACCTTTCATTTTGACAGAGTAAAAATTATGACAAGTAAAACCTTTCATATTTTTCAGAAAACTTATTCGTACATTTTAGAAATCACTTCTTTCCTGAATATAACTGATATAATTACACATTTATTCAACATACATAGTAATATATTTATTTTTGGCATATATTCTGTTACATAAATATAATTTTTTCTTTTTTTTAGTGTCACAATGGATTCATGGATTTTTATTTATTCAGTGTTTTACTTTCATGTTTAGTCACTGGGATGCTTTAATTGGCCAATGGGAGCCCTTTCAAGCTGACTTTGTGTTCTTTTGACAACCTTTTCTATTAGGCTTCCTTGTTTTCTTGCACAACAAGAGTCCCAGGCTCATGTTGTATTTTCTCTGTTCTAATCCTGGAGTGTGTCCAAGAGCCCTAGTTTATTTTAGCAGAATGTATGGAAACCAAGATCTGAGTTTCTAGGTTTTAGGGCTACTCAATGCCGCTAGAGTCTCCAGGCCTTTCAGTGACTTAAAAATTCTAAGTTCATATTGACATGTCTAACTTAAATTTAACATGGCAGAATTTTTCTTAACTTTTTTGATTTTATAATTTCACCTCTTTCCATACATGAAAAATCCCAGTTACTAATATGAATAATGTACTAACTTATTTTTTTATCCTGCAATTTGAATATAAATGTTAAAGAATTATAATACCAGTATATATATTTACTAAATAATATTTTTACTAACAGTAGAGCTGCTGAGAGAAGCTTAAGATTTCTTTGCAATTCTTTTTATCCTGAAAGAATTTTCACTAATGATGTACACTATGAGTTGTACATTATTTTTTTTCCTGTGGTTATGGTACTAATTTGATATACAATTAAGCTCCACTCTCCCTACTTCCCACATTAGTGTCCCTACTCCAGGCTCACCTTACCAAGATCTAGTTTAGCTAATCTTTATTATTTGTTTTCTCCTCTCCTCCTATGACTCTGCTGAGTGTTACTGAGGGGCTAATGTAACTATCCTTGTTAAGTTTAATATGTATTAATGTTTTTGACCCAAACTGACCTCTTATGTTTTGTTATCATTTTTATTCCTATGTGGTTGACTCCCTATCATGATCCCTAATATTTCCTCCTAAATTTTCCCCTCATCATGCCTCCAGTGAACTTCTGTACAACAATCACCTTGTTTTGTTTTATCAAGATAAAGCCAGAGGAGTCTTGAGGGAATCATTAGCATCTGCATTTGTCATGACATTTTGAGTTCCCCTCTGCCTGTTATCTAGAAAAAAGAGAGGATACAATCCTCTAGAAAGGATGTGGCTATATTTGCATGCTCAGAGGGTTGAAGGTAACAGAAGTTTTTCAGGTTGAAATCTATTTCCAAATACTTCCTTCTCAAGTCCCAGTGTCTCACTAAATCCATTACAGGGCTCTGACTGTAGCCTAGTATATTTTCTAAGGCTGTAGATTAAGACTTCCTTATAATTCTGTTACAGCAACAATTGGTTTGGGGCTTCATTTTCTGCCCAATCTACCCTCCCGCTATAGATTATGAAAGTCTACATTACGTATATACAAGGCAATGTATATATACCTTACTTTTGAATTTTACACCTAAAACTTACTGGATTTCATTAACCAATATCACCATAACAAAAATAAATTAATTAAAAAAAAAAAAAGAAAAGAAAGTCTATATTGGCCTTATTTCTGGCTTTCACACTGTGGCCTCAGTTGACTGTTGGCTTAGATGAGCCTGCCACTTTTTTCCTTCAGTAACCATTCAATTCCGCAGTGTTTTAAATTACTACTACCATTATTTCTCTCAAATATTAGAGATACTGAATAAATCAGTGTTTCCTCTTTTAACTGTATTATACTCACTTCACCACAGTAATAAAGAAATTATAGCATGCTAATACTGTCATCATCCAGTTTACAATCAGCTATGGAGTTCTTGTTCCTATCTGACTGTATATTCCAGTTTCATAATTCTATCCTGAGGATCTAATTTGTAAGACAATTTCCGGTACCAGGTATCTTAGAATGGATTTTCCCAGAAGCTGATTATAACACAAGAATTTGAGTCTAATAGCTTACTTCAGAAGTTCAGAAAATACCATTAGAGATTCAGTAAGGGATTCAAAGAAGGAAAAGCAGCTAAAGTTCATTTCAAGGTGAAGCTTCTTGAGCTTAATCTCATAGTGAAATTTTGAAGGAAGAAAACACTGAACAAGATGATTGGCTCTGAGGCTCTCTTACAAATAGAATAATAGCGTCCTCAGTATATTTCCCAATAATATCAGATACAATCTGGATGTAAGACAGAACCGCTGTTGCAATATTAATTAGTATATTTACACAGTTTAATTCATTGTTATCTAAGAAGACAAGTGGCATCTCACTGTAATTTCTTCCCCATATTATAAACACTTTTGTCAATATGAATTTTTGATACATACATAATTCAAAACTCCTTTTGTTATCATTGTTTGTTTTATGTTAAAATTTTTACTAAATTTACTTTCAGAATGTTTTTATATTGTGTTGACAAAGTACTTATGATCAATAATTATTGTAATATCTATTATATGAATTTAATTGAATCACTGATTTTTAGTCACTTACAAATACTTTATGTTTGCGTACTCAACATTGTATGGGTTTATAGTCACCTAATATCTGTTAAAAGTCAGAAAATATGTGTGTATGTGAACGTGTGCACTTTAAAATACAAGGTCGCTTAGTTCATAATATATTTTTAAAGTTAATTCTCTCACTATTCATAAAACATGACAAGTCAATGAAATTGGATTATGTGAGATAAAAGGCTCAAAGGATAACATTGAATAGATTTGCAGCAGTCTCACCATATTTGGCAGTATGTTTAATAAAAGAGCTTTTTAAGCCACTCATATTGTTTTAAATCCCAGTGACATTACTTAAACTCTGAGCCTCCATTTATTAACCTGAAGAATTGGAAAGCTTTTGTCTACACTTCTAAGTTGTTTAGGATGAAATGAGATTATATATAGTTTTACATTTAACTAAATCTTTACTTACCTTCGCCTCCTCAACATGTACTCTTGAGGCTATTGCTTTCCTTTGCTTTATTAAGTGAGCAAATGCTGAATGGGTGAATGAATGAATGAATGAACGAATGAACGAATGAACAAACTATAAATCATTTAGCAGGAAAACTCTCAGATAATATCAAAAGACAACAGATAAACTGGGGAAAATATTGCAATACATATGACACTATAAGAATTACTTTCATTAGTATTCAAAATGTTCATACAAATTGAAAACATACAAAGAAACAGATCTTTAGGAAAATGAGCAAAGGATGTAAATAGACAAGAGAAAATACATATTATCAATAAACATATGGAAATGTATTGACTATCTCTAAAGGGAAATGTAAATAAAAATTCTAATTGTTTACCAATTATTATTGATTATCCCTCCTAAACATCTTTCAAATTGGTCCTGTTAGTTCCACTCACTGCCAATAACTTCATTCAGTCCACCTTCATCTCTTTCCTGGGTTACTATAATAACTTCCTAATGGTGTTTCTTTTTCTATTCTTCCGATTTGTAACTTTTGCTAATTTCCTATGAAATTTATCATCTCACTAACCTTTAAATGCATTAATAGGTACTTAGTAAAGTTATTGTAAAGTTATTTATCTGACATTATTTTTTACCACATACTTCTACCACTATGTCCTATTCTAACGTTTTTTTTAAGTGACTGAAACATACCATGTCATCTCAGGCCTCCAATGCTTTCCATGTGCTGTCCTCTACTCCAGGAATACTCTATCTTTGCCTTGCTAACTCTTAGTTTTCACATCACTTACACCAGATATAAAGACAATGACCTCCATCTCTGGGTTATGTGTTCCTCTTATGTGCTTCCATAACACCTATAAAAACAGCCATTCTATAGTAGTTATTTGATTACTTGTCATTTGCTTTGCTAAAGTATGAATTTTTCAAGAATAGGGACTATGAAAGCAGTGCCTGAATCATCGTCAGTGCTCCACTATGTTTCATTTGCAGTACTGAATGGCATAATACATACTCAATTCTAATCATTGAATGGGTAGGAAATCAATGAATATAATATATAACATATTTCAAGAGTAATTAAACATCATTTTAACCAATAGATATAAAATATCTTTTTTAGTGCCCAAGGAATATTTACATAAATCAGTTATACATCATGTCAAAGAGGGAATCCTAATAAATTCTATGAAGAAAATACATGGACTAGATTTCATGACCAAAATGCCATAAAACTGTGAATAAAAATAATGAGCCAGAATAATCTAGCCATCTAATATTTTTAAGTACAATATATAAAAAAATTTGGGTTAAAGAGAAAATGACAACTAAAATTACAGATTCTTTGAAAACTTTAAATTTCAAAAAGTATGGACTCTGGCCAAAGCTGTACTCAAAACACATCTATAGCTTTTTTTTTTTTTAATAACTACAGGATAAAGAAGGGGCATAACTTAAAAAAACATTTGATTCTAAAAACTTTAGAATCAAAAACACTAATAAACTTATAGAGGAAATGAAAATTTGAAAAATGTAAAATAATGGATTATAAAATATTGTAATTTATTAATAACTAATGTAACTATTTAAAAATAAAATTAGAGGACATTTTGACCATTTTAATCAACTTAAAGGAAACAATATTAAGCATGAAATAGGGGAGTATAATCACAGGTAGAGTAGAATTAGAATAAAGAAAATGCTGTTTTTAATTGCAAAAATGCTGTATTTAATTCTATATTAATAATTTTGAGTTTTGATTAAAATATATTGTTTCATTTGAAACTTTTTATTATAAAAACTAATAGAGGTTTTGAAGGAGTGATGTGAGATCCAGGATACTGGAAAGAAATTAGAGTCAGATCAATATTGTTTATGTGGAATCTGATTTTACCTTCCATGTTGGGTATGACACGAGAAAAAACCAAAATGGTTCTAAATAACACAAACTGTAGCTTGTAGAATACACTCAAACTGTCCATATCAATACTCAACAATTATTCCTCTATATAGTCAAAAAGTTTGATGTACATTGGACAATCTCATGTTTTCAATATAGGGTATATGTGATCCTATAACTAGAACCTTTAAATATATAGCCCAACATTGCTGAAAGTAAACAATTAAGAGAATATATCCTGTGCCATCAGAAGAGAAAAAACTTAAAGCACTAGATACTGTATGGTTTCCCATTAAGTATGTCAGTAGATATAAAGAGAAGTTACAAGGCTGAGCTCCCATAAAGACAAATGTGCATAAAATTTTCTCCTAATTGGAAAGTAGAATTAACAAGTAAATAAAATTTTGTGTGTGGCCACATTGCTAGTAGTTGTATTGTTTTTATGATTATTGAACATAGAGAAGTAACTGGTGGAGCAAGGACCCTGGGGAGCTAAAGGGCTGAATTTCTACTTATCTTTTTGTGATTACTTTTTCTCTTCTCTGAGAGACAACAAGAATAGCTTGCTAAGGTCATTAAATCTCTAATTGAAAAGGATAGCGATAAGCAGACTTGCCCTTCATATTTTCAGGGCCCAGAGCAAGGGCCAAAATGAAAGATCCTGGCCTCCCACCATTATTTACCCACTTCCCAGCTCCAACATTACTCACTGGCTCTAGTGAAGGTTCTGTAAGTAGGCTCAGGGCTGTTGAAGCAGGAAATATCTGGACTCAAGTATTCAGGATGTGCTCTAGAAGGGACACAGGGGTCAGGGCTCATCGGCCCCATAGATTTCTTATCCCAAGGGCAAATGTTTTGGGCCAGAGGTAGTCTCTCTAAAATTATAAAAGAAAAAATCAGAGTTCTATGAGAGATAATAACAGGAAAATATAAATTATTAAATATAAATGTTGGCCAGTGTGTTTAAGAAGGCCCTCAAAGGAAGTGCTTATTACTCAAAAACTGAAGGGTTGTAGACATTAGTCATAACAAGGTGAATTAAAGAGAATTCTAGGAAGATTGAGTTATATGAGCAATACTCTTTTACACCCCTATACAGTTATTTTAAAAATAAATAATATTTTATAATAGATTAGTGTAAATAATGAGGTAAAGGAGGTTTTCAAAGAATAAAGCCTTGATCACTGACTGCAAGCACCTGAAGGAATTCAAATGTTGTCAAATAAGATTATGAAATGTGAAAAGCACATTTTGGATGGGAGAAATCATGAGTTTATATTTATAGATAATATATTTTGTATTCCTATGAGATATACAAATGGATAAAGCTCAAAGAAGATGTCAAGTTTGAAGATACAGAGTTGAGAGTTACCAGAATATAGATGGAATACAAAGCCATAAGACTGGAGGAGAACATTTAGGAAGAGATTGAAAATAATACAAGCAACCAAAAAGAGACCCAGGACTGAACCCTGAGTTATTTAAACATTCAGAAGACAGGAGAAGAAGCTAGCAAAGGAGATTGGAAAAAGAATGGAGTTATAGAATTAGGAATAATATCACTAGAGTTTGGAGTCTTGGATGACAAAAAGGAAGAGTTAAGAGAGAGTGAGAACTTGAATGTTTCATAACAAAATATAAGGACAGAAAAATGTTTAGATATGCCAACTTGACCAGAAGAAATAGACTAGTACTTGGAAAAATACAACCTTCCTAGACTGAATCAAGATCTGGAAAATCTAAATAGACTGATCAGCAGTATGGAAATTAAAACAATCATCAAAAAACCTACCAAAAAGTGAAAGTCCAGGACCAGATGGCTTCACTAGAGAATTCTACCAAACATTCAAAGAAGATTTAATACCTATTCTCCTCAAACTCTTCCAAAAAATCAAAGAGGAGGCAATACTTCCCAACTCATTTTATGAGGCTAATATCACCCTGATACCCAAATCTGGTAATGATAACACAAAAAAAGAAAACTACAGACCAATATCGCTCAGGAACGTAGATGCAAAAATCCTGAATAAGATACTAGCGAACCGAATACAGCAACATATTAAAAAGATTATACACCACGATCAAGTGGGCTTCATCCTAGGGGCACAGAGATGGTTCAACATATGCAAATCGATTAATGTGATACACCACATAAATAAATTAAAAAATAAGAATCACATGATCATTTCAATAGATACAGCAAAAGCCTTTGATAAGATACAGCATCCATTTACGATCAAAATAACACTTAATCGGTATAGAAGGAAAATACCTTAATATAATACAAGCCATATGTGACAAACTCTCAGCCAACATTATACTTAATGGTGAAAAACTAAAAACCTTCCCTCTAAGATCAGGAACAAGGCAAGGCTTTCCACTATCGCCAATGTTATTCAATATAACATTGGAGGTCCTAGCGAGTGCAGTCAGGTAAGAGAAAGATATAAAAGGCATCCAAATAGGAAATGAAGTCAAACTGTCACTATTTTCAGATGACATGATTCTCTATATAGAAAACCCTAAAGACTCCACAAGAACCTACTAGAAACAATAAGTAAATACAGTAAAGTTTCTGGATACAAAAATCAATGTTCAAAAATCCATAGTGTTCCTATACTTTAATAATGAAGTGTCAGAAAAAGAAGTGGAAAAAATAATTCCTTTGGAATTTTAACAAAAAGAATAAAATACCTAGGAATAAATTTAACGAAACATGTGAAAGACCTATATAATAAAAACAACAAGACCCTGTTAAAAGAAATCGAAAAAGATACAAAGAAATGGAAATATATTCCGTGTTCTTGGATTGGAAAAATCAACATACTTAAAATGACTTTATTACCTAAAGCATTATACAAATTTAATGCAATCCACATCAAAATCCGATCAGCATTTTTTTAATAAATAGAACAAAAAATCATCAGATTTGTATGGAAGCACAAAAGATCCCGAATTGCCAAAGCCATCCTTAGAAAAAAGAATGAAGCTGGAGGCATCACTCTGCCCAACTTCAAATTATATTACAAAGCAAAAGTAATCAAAATGGCATGGTATTGGCAGCAAAACAGACACATAGAATAGTGTAACAGAATCGAGAGTCCAGAAGTAAACCCATATTTATATGGGCAAATAATTTTCGACAAAAAAGCCAAAACCATACAGTAGAGTAAGGAAAGCCTCTTCAATAAATGGTGCTGGGAAAACTGGAAAGCCATCTGCGAAAGAATGAAACTAGACTGTTGTCTACCACCACACACCAAAATTAACTCAAAATAGATTAAGGAACTGAATATAAGCCCTGAAACAATAAAATGCATAGAAGAAAACATAGGAATGAAACTCAAGGACCTTGGACTTAAAGAGGATTTTATGAATTTGACCTCAAAGGCAAGAGAAGTAAAAGCGAAAATAAATGAATAGGACTACATCAAACTAAAAAGCTTCTGCTCAGTAAAAGAAACTGTCAACAAGGTAAAGAGACAACCATCCGATTGGGAAAATATATTTGCAAGCAACACCTCTGATAAGGGCCTAATATCCAAAATACACAAAACTCATATGACTCAATAACAAAAATGAAAACAAACAAACAAACAAAAACGATCCAATCAAACATGGGCAGAGGACCTGAACAGATACTTCTCCCTAGAAGACATACAAATGGCCATAAATATATGAAAAGATGCTCAACATCACTAGCTATTAGGGAAATGCAAATCAAAACCACAATGAGATGCCATCTCATACCTGTTAGAACAGCTGTAATTGACAGGACAAGCAATAACAAATGCTGGAGAGGATGTGTAGAAAAAGGAATCCTCATATACTGCTGGTGGGTCTGTAAATTGGTACAGCCACTATGGAAAACGGTATAGAGGTTCCTCAAAAAACTAAGCTAAGAATTGACCTGCCATATGATTCAGCAATCCCAAAGACTTGAAAACTCATATCTGAAAAGATCTTTGCACACCGATGTTCATAGCAGCATTATGCACAGTGGCCAAGACATGGAAGTAACCAAAGTGTCCTACGATAGATGATTGGCTAAAGAAGTAATGGTACATATATACAATGGAATATTACTCAGCCATAAGAAGAGATGAAATACTGCCATTTGTGACAACATGGATGGACCTTGAAATAATCACACTAAGCGAAATTAGACAGAAAAAGTTGCAAATCCCATGATATCACTCATGTGGGATATAAACCTAAAAACAAATGAACAAGACAAACAGAGACTCATGGACATGGACAATGGACTAGTGGTTACCAGAAGGAAGGTGGGAGCGGGGAGGAAGGAAGTAAATGGGGGGAATTTAAATAATTTCTTCAATTAAAATAAATATATATATTAAAAAAAAAAAAAAGATATGCCAACTTGAGATGACCTGAACAGGAACAGTTTTAGTATAGAGGTAAGAGAAGAAAATTCCAAAATAAATAATAGATTAGTAGACAAAGATCTTACTGTTTGAGAACGTGGATTTGGGTTTAGGATAATGTATGTTATTGGCAAAATATTCATGCTTTTTCTTGCCAAACCCCTTTGTAGTGAGCCTATCCCATAGATATCAGACAGTCATGGAATTTGCTTTGTCTTATGAAATGTGAGTGCACGTGAGGCATGCTATTTCCAAGCAGAACTGTTAAGAGCCAGTAGATGTTTCTGTTGTGGCTCTTTGGCTGGGCACTAATTTTACATGTGTAGATGGCTGCTCCATCAACCTGGGTCCTAGAAGGAAAAAATGACAACCTGAGATGGATGTATAACATGAAACTTCAGGATAAACTAGTGAAAGATAAACCTAAGGGAATACTGTTGATTTTGCTGTCTTGATTTAAACCTGATGATGTGTAATCATAGTGCCGCCATTTCCTATAGGAAAAAGTAAATGTGTAACAAGAGATGTAAATGCAATTTGTAAATATGTAGTTATATTTCCAATATAATAATGTATGTTAAAAAAAGATTATATAAATAGATAAATATAGATATATAACCCACATATTTTAAGTTATTTTTAAATGATTCTGTGAAAATCATACAATGAATAGATTCATCTATTTTTCTAACCTATTCTGCCAATATCTGGTTACTCTCTTACTACTTAATCTTTCGGAGCTAACAAATGAGGCTGTTAGATGGCTCAGAACATTACCAAATTTTGCTTATTACATTATTTGATTATATGTAAATTCAAGTATATATCATATCAATCAGTCTAAATAGCAATTTATTTTTAAGATAAGCATAGATTTCCTCATTTCTCTTGTTCTCATTCCCGTATGACATATCACTGCTTATCATTAAAGCGTTATTATTAATGAAGCCTGATTGTGTTTTACAGCAAAAAAATAAATTAAGGAGATTTATACTTCTTGATAACTTGTTTCTTATTATAAAATATCAAATATTTCCTACTGGAAGCATTTTTAAGGAAAATAGTACATTTTATTCAAAAGTGCTATATAGTAACTTCCTAAAAACGTTCCTTCTTTCTTTGATTTAAACTGCAGTATTTCCAAATATGTGACTCTATAAAGCTGACACATCTCAGTGCTCCAGTCTTCTCCCCCATCGGTGACTTTCCTATCATACTCAGTTACTAAGTTCTTTTTTTTAATAATGTGGTCAGTGCAAGTTTAACCACTTATTATAAAATCAAGTTATGTTCTTTCCACTTCATACATCATCATCAGCAATAAAAATCCTGAGATCAGGATGTTTCTGGCAGCATTTCGACATTGCATTAGGTGGAAAAAAATCCACTTGCTTTTTAGAAGTTCACAGCTCAGCATTGCTGGTAATAGTGCAATTGTTTTTTCTTCTGTGAAATACCCAGACCCAATTTCTATTGCTTACCAGGCTGAATGTATGTGCAATGGAGGACTGCTATTTTATGTCTGACAAGAAACTTTTCTGATCACAGTTCTACTTTTCAAGTAATATACTTTATTCATGATGCTAGAACTTGCAGTGCTATTAGTGATCTTGGAGAATTTTGGTTTACAAAAATTGATTAGTTTATAACAGGCTATATATAAGAATTCTAAGTTTCAGTTCTTTCATTTTATTTGATTTGTAGGACGAAGTTTTCTGTCCCCCTCACCCACTGTGCTTCTTTGTCTTCTCACCTCTAGCTCAAAAAGCTGTTTTGTTGTTGTGTTTAGAATAATCATAATAAAATCTGTTCACATTAGCAAGAAAATATTTTGAAAGATTGCTACAAGAGGATTTTCAGGGTTTCTACTTCTCACATTGTCTTAAGGATAGCATCAGACATGGGTGAAGGGATAAAAAGGAGGAAGCCAGAAGGATATAAAACAGTAGGAGAACACAGAGGTAGAAACCAGGCAGAAAGTGAGAGATACTTGGAACATGGTCTTGAATCTATACAGATTGTAAGGTAACCCAAAAGGAAGTTAACATTTTGCCTAAATCTCTGGAATTACTGTATGTTGCTCATCAAAAATAATAAGTCAATTTGCTAAATAGTTTAATTTAGATAATGGACAGTGTTTGTATGTAAATATAATGTAATCGTTGCATGTTCAAGAAAGTCAGATACCCAGAGTGATGAATTAACATTATATCTCCAGTTCTTTCTTATTCAGGTATTTGCAATCTGGGACAGTCTCTCTGACACAAATATACAGATATGCAGAAATCAGGTAAAATAGCAGTATATGGTCATACCTCAAAAATCAATTTAGAAACTGAATCAAATGTAGATCACAATTACACATGTGGATCACTAGAGATCTATGTATACCTCTAAATATCTTTGTGGAGAATAATTATGACCTTGAAGAATAAAAGAATATATACAATTTCTTTTTGTCTTGCTAGGATAGCTTACAATGCTCAGACTATAATTTAAAAAATAAATGCATATGTATAGTGTCTACTGGAATACTTCATACAAAGAAAGTGTTTTCAAAAGAAGCCGTTTTTTATTTTTATGTAATAAGACATCCAAAGTGTTGAGATTTTTAACATGCATGAATGTGCTCTGATTTTATGAATGGTGTTTGATGATCTACACATATTTATAAATGAATAGATTAGGATTAATATGACTAAGTTGGCGAAATAATGTTTTCCTAGGAATTTTCTAAGGAGTCTTTGGATAGCAGCCATATATAGTGATGCAGGTTGTGGACTGTGCAAAGATACTCATCTGAAGATAGTGCGAAAGGGCTTAACTATAGCATCTTTGCTGTGGCATGAGCTGAGTTTTTCTGAAAGGATGCATTTTTAAATACTTATCAATTTTAAAATATTTATCAAAATGTAATACTTATGACATTATTTTTTCTTTAATTTAGTTACTTGCACTTCCAAAGTTAAGGAAAAATCTTTTCCTAGCATAAATCAGATTCAGAAGAATCCTAGCTTTATGTCCAAATGGATACATTTTTTTAAATATAAAACTTTTAGGTGCTTAGTTTGTACAATGCTTTTTTCTAGATGCTAATACTCATAATGAAATATGTTTTATTTTCCATCTATATGAAGTAAAATAAACAAAAAAATGAGCAACTGGTTTTAATTTTCACATGAAGACATTTGATAGCATTTTTGGTGTATTCTAGAACATAAAGATCTTAACAAGTTGGTCAGCTAATATTTTTCTAACCTACTTTATTTTTTTAAGAAACTCTTGAGGAGCAATACTTGTTCAGAAAACAATGCCAATGTTATTTTAAATATGAAACAACACAAATGCCTGATTGATATGCATCCAGTTAGAGAAAGTCCTTCAGATTATGATCATCCTAGATTTGCATTTGAAGGACTAAATTTTACCCTTGCTAATATCTCCTCTTCCAAATACCAGGTCTGGATCAATAGCTGCTCTTAAAGGCAGCTTTTCCAACTTACTGTATGCTGATGTGTCGCATTTTCCTCCACTTTCCCTTACTATATAATTTAGTTCTTAGGTTGAGTGAATTAATTCCACAATCTCACTACTTCTCCTTTTAGAAGTAGTGAGATTGTGGAATTAATTCACTCAACCTAAGAACTAAATTATTTGAAAACATTGGCATTGTTTTCTGAACAAGTATTGCTCATTGAGTTTCTTAAATAAGAGATTATATCTTAGTCACCTTTTGCCCTTTATTCATTCCTTCCTGTACTCAGCTGCTTTTCGTTGAACACAGAAAATCCTTTCTCTTCTCTCCACAGTAGTCATTGATATGTCTTCTACTATCTCTAATTAAACAAGCTTTTTCCAACAAACATTTTGAAATGATGTCATCAGAAAATCTATTGAATAGTTTAACTTAATTCCTGATCTTTAAACAGTGTTATTTTTCATAATGAACTAAGCCGGTTTTTATGAATTAGACTTGATAACTTGTAATTTTTTTTTTGATTATCATATGTATATGGATTAGAAACTGCAGGTAGAGATGTTAGATTCAAAAAATTTTGACAAATCTGTAATTTAAAAAAATTTTCTAAAACTAAACCCATTAATTACCCATATTCCTGTTCTTAATCTATGTATTTTATAATTTGGATGTGAAAAACTGTAAAATAATTAAGTCCCAAGAGCAAAGATACACTGTAGTAACAGAGTAAGATCTCAAATGGGCAGGATCTCAGGGAGTCTCATTATAGGAAACCTTGGTATTTTTGTGGTTTCACATCTACGATGGCTAATTTTTAATGTGTCAACTTGACTGGATCAAGGTCTTCTCAGATTAAACATTAATTCTAGGTGTGTTTGTGAGGGTGTTTCCAGATGAAATTAGCATTTGACTCAGTGGACTCGGTAAAGGAGATTGCCCTCCCTCTCACTGAGAGCCTGAATAGAACAAAATGGTGGCAGAAGGAAGAATTCACCCCTTTTGTTCCTGCCTGTCTGCTTGAGCTGGGACATTGGTTCTCTCCTGCCAGTTCCCCTGGTTCTCAGGCTTTCAGACTTGATCTGAGTTATGCTGTTGACTTCCCTGTGTTTCCACCTTGCACATGGTGGATACTGGGACTTCTCAGCCTCCATAATTATGTGAGCCAATTCTTCATAACAAATGCCCTTATATGTGTAAATAATATCGTATTGGTTCTATTTCTCTAGAGATTCATGACCAATACAACATTCTAAATCCTTTCTCATTTTGGTTTCTCTTTAAGTTAAAAGGGGCACCAATTTTCTCTCGCAACTACATGGCAGGAAGATTGTTATGTTACCCAAATCCAGTCCATTAGACAATTATTTTTGAACTTTGAATTTTGAGGAAATAATTTAAAGGAACAAGCAAGTTTTTAATTGCTTTGCAGAGGCTATAGCGGAGATGAGAATATCCAGATGTGGCCGCAGTCATCCAATGCTGATGGCACCAGTGTCACCAGCCCAGGCAGATGCTTAGTGTGGAAGGATCTTGTTTGTTCTCATCTCTGTCAGCTTCTGCCTGAGTCTCTGTGAGCTTCCCAATATTCTTCTTGACCTTTGGAAGCTACCCAAATCTCTTCCAATAAATAACCTTGTAAGATATTTCTTGTGCTAGAATTAGTCTTATTTCCATTGTTACAATTAAAACCATGACTGAACAGTCATTCTAAAGTGGATGGACAATGCTGAAGGATTCCATTTTAATCATGGCAACTGAAGTCCTAGATTTGTCACTGAGACTTTTGGTCTTGATGTCAGAATCTAATATTTAGATCTCAAACTCTGATATTATCCATCCTCCCATTCCAGGGAGAAGAGGTGTAATTTTGAAATGCTATCAGTATCATAGCAATATAATGTAGTTTTATAAGACCATAAAGAAACAGACATTAATAGGTGATATTCAGTTTAGTTTGCTTCAAACAGCATGTCTTGAACACTCAGGCTCAGCACTGGGCTTAAAAATTATGTATCAAGTGTTACACTTTTTCTCGCAAAGTTTGGAGTCTAGAATAAAGACGTGTACTGTAATACTCATAGCTCAATGTAAAAAAGTTATAATTGAGATACTGTATAGCTATTGTTGAGGATGTGAAGTTCAGGAATAATGTAAAATTAAGAACAGAAATATTTTCTTCTGTCCAAATTAGAGGCAATTAAGAATGTTGAAAGAGGCGATAACAGCCTCAACACAGAGAGCCTAAAAAGAGAAGTAGTAAGATTGCGGAGCATAAAGAAAAGGATAAAAATTTAATACTGTCTACAACTGTATTTTTATAGCCTCTGTCTGTTATGATAAAACCAGTTTGTTTAGTATCTATCAGAACTACATAAAGTAGATCCGGATAACTGCAGTCACTGGATAGGATTGGGTATATAGACAGGAGGAATAAAGGAGACACACACAAAAAGGGCCACCAGCACCACATTGAACAGTTTCTCAATGTTTCTCAACTTTAGCAATCATTTTTCTACTCACCATGATCATCATTTCTCTAGTGCTGTACTCTTGATTACGTGAGCATTGCTATTAGCTAGCATGCAGAGAAGCAGCTGGGTGTAGCTCAGGGGTGACAGCCAGGCTTCCTGCTTTTCACAAGAGCTGAAGAGAGCCTTTCTATTTGTTTGTTTGTTCACTAGAGATACTGCTGACTCCCAAATATACTTTACAGATAAAATTTGAAGCCTAAGGATGTCAGATCACAAATCTAAGAAACTATGTTGCCAGATTTCTTAAAGCTGGGTTACACTCATAATATGAGATCTCACTCATCTGTTCTTTCATATCCAATGATGTTTGCTTTTTAAATAGTTTCTTCATCCTTCAACATCCTAGGCCACAAAGATTAATGAATAAGACTAGAGAATGAATTCTTAGAAGACATTATAAAGGAACTATTTGAAGTTTTCTAGAAACATCTAATTATATAAAGATAGTAGTAAGTTTATTAAAAGTCATGATATGATTTTTCTTATTGTGTACATTTATTAAAGTACTTGGCTTAAAGATTCCTACAAGATAATATTTTGTTAGCATGATATGAATTATGGCAGATGCTCTAGATGAGCAAATTTATATTTATTTTAAATTAGTATAGATTTCATTTTTTTCTAACGACAGCTTTAGGTACCCCCTTCTAGATGGCATAAATCAATGATATTTCATTATAACTTCTATATTTCTTTATTTTATTTTATGTTTCTTAAACATTTCCTAGAACATATTTGGGCAACTTATGAGCCTCAGAATATGTGATCGCTACTGTTACAACAGAAAAATTAGACTATATACAGAAGAGGCAAGCAAAATCTTTTTAGCTGCTTGTGTCAACCAAACTACCAGAGCCTATCTGATTTCTCAATATTCAGTGATTATTATCAGTTATACTAGATATGAAACAAAAACAACAGCTTGATTTTTAGAGAGAGGATTGAACTTCAACACTGTCAGAACAAACAAAATCTTATTTTAACTTTTACAGTGAGAATATTTACTTACATAAGACATAGATGGAGAGAAAAGAAATAGCAGAATTTCATCTTGAGAAACCGTCTTTTGATCAAGACCACATGGCAAACCCCTTTAGAGAATAACTATAAAATAAAATATTTATGTATATTGATTTTTGGCAGGAAAGAAAATTTCAATTTAATTACTCTCACATTGTTTCTTTTCTTTGTGCTGGATTTGTCTTGTCGTTATACAAATGAGACCAATTCAAGAGCAACCTGGAGTTGAAGTTCCGTCTGGGGACTGCTAATCACATTGCTGGACAGTTTGTAGCTCCAGACTCTAATTAAATCATGTGCAAACAAATCACTCTAATACTGGGTATACTCTAGATATTTCCTTATTTTCTGTACATCCAAAGCACTTTAGTTGTAAAGACTTGGCTTATAAAGATGTTTATATTAGATTCCTATCGCTGCTGTAACAAATTACCACATGTATTTAGTGACTTAAAATCAAACAAACTTATTATCTTACTGTTATGGAGATCAGAGGCCCAAAATGGATTTTACATGGCTAAAATCAAGATGTCAGCAGAATTTCCTTCTTTCTAGAAGCTCTAGAGGAGAATCCATTTCCTTTAGATTCAGCTTCTAAAGGCTGCCTGCTTTCCTTGTCTCCTGGCCCCTTCTTCTATCTTCAAAGGCAGCAACAATATAACATCTTCAAATATTTCTCCCCCTCCTTCCTTTTCTGTTTCTGTCCATGCATCTCCTTTAACTCTGACTCTCCTGTCTCCCTCTTATAAGTGCCCCTGTCATTACATTGGGCCTGCATAGATAATCCACAAAAATTTCCCCATCTATAAATCCTTAGTCATACTTGCAAAGTCCTCTTTGCCATGTGACATAATATATTCACAGGTTGGAGATTAGAACATGATCATATTTTGAGGGTGGAGGCATCCTCTCTACCACAGTGTCCTTCTAGCAGTCATAAAGTATAAGTAGATTTTCTTTTAAGGATGACTTGGTGACACAAAGTAATAATGGATTCAAACTCTATCTTTCTTAGAATATATAAATTATCACATTAAAAGGCTTTCCTTTTGAAGGCATGAGGACAAAGGATATTTTGAAATGTGTGTGATTTGGCTTGCATTTTTATACAATTGCCATAAATTATTGTATTTAATCAATAATTATATTATGTTTCAATATCAGATATTACTCTCCCCCACAGGCTTATATCTCTAAAAGACCTTTCCTCTTTCAAGTTTGGCCATTCTACCTTCAGTTTTCAATGTGCTGCTATTGTACCTAAGGAAAACTTATGTTTCCCTTAAATGACACATATACCAGGTTATTTATAAAATAAAACAGTCTTGTTTGTAAGATTCTAGTCCAGAAGACAGGGGCAATCTATTCTTCTGCCCGTCTCCCCATGTTCCTCAAGCCATTTGCCTATCAGAATCATGCTCACTTATCTCTAGTTATGCAGCTTTATTTTGGAAATTTGAAGTTGTTGGAGATCTATGCACCTTATAACTCAATTTGTTATTATAAATTATATATTTAAATTTGCATTTTAGTTATATTAGGCAAACTCTTGTATTTCAATATATAGTTTAATATTTCTTGAAAAAATTGAATAATTAGCTAAACTATGTTTGTTGATCAAAATATATATTAATGTCAAAAGTAAGATAGGCATACCTGTTTATTTAGATATACCTGACTTTCTCTCTCTCTTTCTCTCTCTCTCTCTTATGATAAGAATACTTAACAAGAGATCTATCTTCTTAATAATTCTTATGTATGCAATACAAAATTTTTAACCATAGGCATGATGTTGTACAGTGAATCTCTAGAAATTATTCATCTTGCATAAATAGAAATTATTCATCTTGCATACCTGAAACTTTAAACCCATTGAATAGCAACTTTCATTTCCTCCTCCCCCAGCCCCTGGCTACCACCATTCTACTCTCTGCTTCTATCTATTTCATTTTTATATGAATTTCAAGATAAAAGCAATAATATGTCTTGACAAAATTGGCCTTTTTGATGGTTTTGCAAAATTTGTTCTATTTTGATAAGTTCTTTGAGATGTCTTTAAGTGATTAGCCAGATTGTACTGATTCAAATGCCATTGCAATACAATCCTCTTGGGTGACACTAAGCTAGCATAAGATTTGTATCATAAGATTTACATCTATTGTTATATATTATCATTCAATAAGTAAACCGTACTATAAAAATATTATCACTATGCTTATTATATTTTTAATTGAGAGTATAGAAAGTAGCAACATATATTTATCTATGTATCTATTTTCTGATTGAGTCTTATTTTCCTGTTAACATTTCTACTAAAATTGTTTCTGATTAATACAAAAGTCAACTCACTGCAGCAACTTTTTTTGATCCAAGAGCTTTGAAGAAAACCCCAGAGTTCAAGAAAATCCTTTTTTGACTTGAGATACTGAGCAGGTTTTCAGTGGACCTGTAACTCAGATTCCTAAAGAGCTGTGTCTGCTACTTTATCAGCATAGGTTGTCTTTGAACAGGGTTGGCTTTGAAAGCATTGGCAGTGTTCCAAAGCCTCCACCTCCTGATTCCTCATCACTTGAATAAAGAGCAGTTATGAACAACCAAATAAATAAATAAATGATTTGAATGTCTTTCTCTTTTAAGAAT
This sequence comes from Pteropus medius, assembly GCF_902729225.1. Lineage (NCBI taxonomy): Eukaryota > Metazoa > Chordata > Mammalia > Chiroptera > Pteropodidae > Pteropus > Pteropus medius. The sequence goes on from NW_024346062.1 coordinate 17,088,130, forward strand.
GGATCTTCATTCAAGTCTATTATAATCAAGTTTGAGGGAAGATAATATAATATGGTGTCTCTGAAAATCAAGTACATCAAAGTTTCTTCTGTGTCCGGCACCATGGCAAGGCCACTTATAGAGAGCTTACTTGTGTGAAGACTTGAAAAATTCTGTCTGTATTCTTACCATAAGGGCATCCATTTTATATTTTAATTCTTATTTCTGAGATTTTTGGAATAAGTTACCTAAGGAGAAAAAGCAACTTTTTTTCATACATGTGCACATTTTAATTTCCAACAATTACAGTTTTAGTTTATATTTGTCTTTTATCCAATTATTGATACTTGAAAAATATGTCAATATTTGTTGAACGTTACAAAACAATTTCCTTTGAAATGGCATAATATACCATTAAACTTGTTCAGATAGGAAAAAAAATATTTAGCTCAATATTACAGATGAATAATGGATAGCACAAAGAAGTTAATTGTTTGATTCAAGTTCATATAGATAATCTTTATGCAAAAAATAAAGCCATTATTCCAGTTGCTCAGTGTTGAGCCTTCTGTAGTCACATAATAATTTTACTTTAATCTTTTATATATTTTCCTGTTTTCTTGAAAACTAGCAAAATTATCTTATATCTAGATTTCTAAATTATTCTTGAGCCCCTTTGAAATTTTGTTCCTTCCTAAATATATATTTGTCTACTTTCCATACATTGGAAAATTTTATGTGCTAAGCATAAACAATATTTATAGAGACTGGATCACATAGAAAATTGTTTAAAAAGTCTATACTCTATCATGTGCTTTAACATTGTGGCCAGAAATTTAATCCAAAAAGATTACAAACCTGTAAAATAAACATATACAAATAAGAAAAAAAAGAATTGATGTTTTAAAATGTTCCATCGGACGTATAGGAGCTAAGTGAACCATGAGATGTGAAAATCTGAAACAAATGGAAGTGAGAAGCAAATTCAGACGTGCCCAGGGCAACAAATAAGGTTTTTATGGTTTTATTTGTTGTATTTGTTTTTTTTTTTTCCTAGCTGCCTAGATTATATCTTCATTGATAGATGATATGACAGAATAATTCCCACTGATCTCAACAGTTTGAATCTTGAATAAATTAAATGTGGATGCTTATGAAAATTTTATGTGATATGTTACTACCCTGCTTCTCTTTGGCCATTTCTCTACTTCTGTTTCCTGGCAATGTTCAAATAAATCCCTATTGCCCATTAGATGTGAAATTTTCGAGGGTAGCACTATATCTTAATCCATCTTTTCATTTCCAGGTTCTAATACAAGTTTCAGCTCAAAACAAATAGTCAGCAATTTCTTGAAAGATTAAGTGACTTGGGAGAAAATCATATAAAGACTTGAATATTAATAAATCTTTAAGAAAAATTATTTAATTTAAAATCTTTTCTCAAAATATTTTCAATCTACTCTGCCACTCTCTTATCTTAATGGAAAGAAAATTAAAAGAAGAGGATACACATTTTGAGTGTGAAATTCAAGGAATAAAAATATAAGTGTCTTTATGAAATAGATGTGAAATTTTGAAATGGAGCTTGAAAGAAGTATAGGATTTTGAAAACAGATTGAAATACTTAGATTGGAAGGAAATTTCTAAATGTCATCCTTTTATGTATATAATTTTTCTTTATTTGATTTGATTGTTTAGTCTGTATGTGAATGTTATTATTAATACAGGTGATCATTTTCTCATTTACTATTGACCTAGCAAGACATGACTTTAAGTTTCAAGTAAGGACTGACTTTTTTGCTTTTGGAACCTTTTTTTGTTTAAAAAACCATGTTTATGAATGTATTATTGGCCTATGATTCAACTATTTGCATCTCCAGGTGAATGAATGTGACTTTGTTTTACTGCCTGACTCCTTAAAAGTCAGAACCATTTTTATATTTTAAACACGCACTTAGTGAGATATAGATAATACCAAATTAATGGTTTTCTTTGCATGTTGGTGAATTTCACCCCCAAATATTAGTTTCATTTTGATCTAGTTTTAGAGATTTGAAGACTCAGTATACTGAGATATGGAGTGGTTCTACTAGTTCTATAAACTCTTAGAATAACTTTTGGTATGTTACGTATAATTTTGTAGGCTCAAGGAAGCCAAGATCTATTCCCTTAGGATTTGGAATAGTCCCTTGGGTCATATTTTAAACTCTTTCTTATACCTCTCTTCAAGACCATTATATGAGGAATAAGACTATTGGGTCAATTCCAAACCACTCTAAAATGGAATTGAACTGAGGCTTATTCTTTAAACAAAGGGGAGCCAGAAAAAGGTCATTCCTGAAACATACGAGTTAAGTACTATTACTCTCAGCATTATTTTACAGACCATTTAAAAAAATACTGATAGAGATTTAAGAGAAATAAACAAAGGTAGTTTTCCAGGCTCATGATCATATTATTCTCATCACGTGTGTTTTAAGCATTTCACCTTTTTTTCCCTCCCTTTTCCTTGTTTGGATGTTCTCTGCCTTGATGCTGATCCTCTAGCAAGGTCGGCTGCTGACCCAGACAGTATAAGTATAAGCTCTTGTCCTTCCACTTTGGCCATCAGCCCTTCCCTCCTCTGACACTTCAGCTTTCATCTGCTCTGCAGCCAGCATTTATCAAGCATGAAAAAGTGACTCTCTCAGATATGACAGGCAGAAAAGCTGCCACTTATACTGAGTGCACTTTGGTCCTTAGGAAAAAAAAAAAGCAAGAGGAATAAAAGGAAGAGAAATCCTTCTTGTGGTTTTGTTGCTTACTTAGATGACTGTTTATCTTCTTTCTTCACAGCTGTTTTCCCCCCCAAATAAACGGGTTTAAGAAAAATAATGTAAACTAGATCCCCAAGGTTAAAATATTTTTCCTCATTGTACTCTGTTTTCTTTCTCCTTGTCTGTTAAGTTTAAAACTAATTTACTGTGGAATAAAGTGGACCTCTGACTACACCCTGAAGTTTGAACTTTTTATCATTGTTATATTTTCTTCCCCATTAGGGCTGGCTCCTATGTAACTATGCCTGCAGGGAAGGAGATACTGCTCAAGCAGGCATTGTTATTACTTGGGGTTATAATATATCCCTTTTATGGGTTATTTTGCATTTCTCTCCTGGAGATAATAGCAATATAATTTTGAAATATTCTTTAGGGAAAGCTTTTATTTATTATACATGGTGAAAGGAAGAATTCTGCTTGCACTGGTCACTCTATATTTGTGGTTACATTTACACAGCAACTATTTATTAAAAAGTTGGCTTAGTTTACTGATATTTTCTCTTAAAATTTAAATTAAAATAATGGTCATCATTAAATATGGACAGAATGGTGGTTTGAGATTACTTAGAGGAGGGTGAAATTTTGCTGCATTTCTGTCTGACATATCCTTGTGTGCTATACAGCACAGGAGAAATTATCACAGACTGAAAGGTGCAACAGGCCTGAAAAGCAGCAATTTTGATTCTGTTCTCCCACTACTATGGCCATGACAAAGACATTTCACTTCTTCACACTTTAGATTCTGTCTATAACATAAATGAAGGGCTTATCTATCTCCAAAGCCTTTCTCAGAAATTAAAAAAAAGAAATTACTTAACAGTGTCAGACATTTAAATGGTGACAGATCCTGTGAATGGATGATTAAAAGGTATGGGAAATAACTTGAGGTATGATTTCTCATATCTGCAAAAACGGAATCCTCTCTGGAAAAATAAATAAGACGAATCTGACATAAATCTATGAACCGTAGCTCCTGTCATCAGTACTATTTTTTCATGAGATGTTTGAATTGGGTTGCTATCATCCAAAGAAGTCAAGTCACCTGTCACATAAAGTTTGGTCATGAGAGTAAATTGCAGTAAGCTGGGTGAAAATAAAGAGAGTACTCTGGAAAATAAACATTTGAATGTTTTTAGGGAGGATAGATGGTTTTACATGTCACCTTTACTGGGCCACAGAGTGCCCAGATATTTGGACAGATGTTCCTGTGAGGATGGTTTTAGATGAGGTTAACCTTTAAGTTGGTTAAGTGAGTAAAGTGGGTTGTCCTCCTTAATGTGGGTGAGCCACATCCAATCTAGTATTTGAATAAAACAAAAAGGTTAACCCTTCCCCAAATAAGAGAAAATTCTACTTGTCTGATTGCCTTTAAACTGGGACATCAGCTTTTTCCTGCTTTCAGACTCAAACTGAAACATTGCCTCTTTCAAGGTCTTGAGCCTGCTCTTCATTCTAGAACACCATTGGTTCTCCTGTTTCCAGGCCTTTGGATGCAGGCTGAAACTATATCTTTGGCTCTCCTGAGTCTCCATCTTGCTGACTCATCTTGCATATGTTGGGACATGACAGTCTCTATAATCATGTGAGTCAATTCCTTATAATTAATATGTTTCTATAATCTAATATATTCCATATTTTAGAATACATTATGCATACTATATATGTGTGTATTGTATGTGTATTTGTGTGCATGGATGTATATATGCTCTGTTTCTCTGGAGAATCCTAACTAATATAATGTTTGAAGAGAATATATACAGATTTAAAAAAAATTCATATATTTTTTAAACTCCTCTGAGTACATATTGATATTAAGCATAAAAAGAAAAGAGTTGATACAATTGACTATGGCTTTCCCTTGAGTCCTTTGAAAAAAAATTTAGGCTTGCCTTATTTCTTTATAACCCCAGAAAGAACATCTAAGAAGATGGCAAATTAGTCCTTCACATAGGCAATGTTGAGCCATTGTGTGGTCACTTCTCAACTTAGCTACTGTGTTATGACAAAAGGACAATGCAGATTGATTATGCCATTATCATACCCTCATTGTGTGCCTCTAAGCTGGATGGTCAATCTGGTATAACTGTTCGGCTTTTCTTTAGATTTCAATATATTACACAGCCTTACTGGGAAACAGAACTATACATGTGAATAAAAGTGAATCCGAGGATATGAGTGGAAATGTATTTATCACTTCAGTTTTAGAAATCCTGGAAGGTATTCTAGATATATTAACTGTTCTCTGCCTTTTTTCTGAAAGATATGAATAAATTCGATAGGAAGATTAAGAATAAATCAGATAGGAAGATTAAGGGATAAAGATGGAGTTAGTCGGGGAAAAAAGATGTTTTACTACATCTGCTACAAAAAAACTATGGAGTACAGTTTCAATTGTTGAATAAGAAGTAACATTAGACTATTCTTCATTGCTCCTATGCAGATGCTAATAGGACTACAGGGTGAACAGAAATATTCTGTAGTATACTAATTCCTCACAATGATAGCAAAATTGTTCTAAAATTGCTGTCAGTGGAACCCCTAAAATTTTTCTGATGTTAAGTAGGTCACTGTAGAATATAGTATAGTCTAGTCAGCAAATCAGCCCAACTAAGGGCTCAATGGTTCATGTCAAGTGTGAAATACAAAATATCTGTAATGTTTTGCTGTCATAACATTGACACAGAACAGTAGGAAATGAGCTTCCAGCTTAAAATACAGTCCAGAATAATTAATCTAGAATACTGATCTTTTGGAAAGGGATCCTGACCACTGATAGATAATCAGCCCTTAGAAAACGGCAAGTAAAGAGACATATATTTACTATAATTTCAGAACTGTTATGCACCAAGGACTGAAAACCAGTATAGCAGCAGCAGCAGCAGCAGCAGCACAGGCAGCAGAATGAGAAAAATGAAGGTTCCCAGCACAAACGGTAGTCCCTCTGGTGTGAAGCAGTAACATCTAAGGTAGCTGCTGCCACCGGGCAAAGAGAGAATGGTAAGAACCCAGATCCAAGAGAGTCACATTTCTTCTAATTAATAAAATCAATCAATCAATCAATCAATCATCAATTTTTTCTGTACAAGGGGTACTGTCAAGTCAGGCAACTGGGATATGATACATCATTCAAGCAAATGTGACCCCAGCTGTCCTGACAGCACTTGGGCAGCTGGTGCACTTTGGAAACATGCTGCGACACTGTCACCAGGAATTCTGTAAGTGCAGAATATTTCCTGGAAAATGCAATGCACATGATTAAGTGGAAAGGAGCAGATTCAGCCCAAGAGCAATGCACAAACCTGGAACTAGTGACTATTCAGGTTGAAGCACTGGCTGTAATGACCAGTGTGAGATGGATCACATGGTACGGCTCATCGGCCATGGCAGACCTTGCACAGAAACCTGCACACTTAGTTGGAAATCCCAACGCTGCTAAGACAGAAGCCATCTGAGCTCTGTACATTTTATTACAGGACACAATGTATTATGGTCCCACTTTGTACTTTGGATTTCTTAGAATTATATTATTTCCTGTCTAACTTCCTCAATAAGTAGTTAAGAATTTGCTGTGAATATCTGAGCACAAAAATCAGTGGAAGGATATTCACATGATTTTCAAGGCATCACTGCACAGATCACTTATCCATCACAAAAGGGGAAATGCAGGTAACACTCAGGGAGATAACAGTGATCCAATTTCACATTATCTCACTAATAATAAGACAAAAAAAATTGTCAGAGTGACTTTATGTTTGGTTCAATGAACAATTCTCGTCATCTGTGTAGTATTTTTACCAACAGGTTTAAAATTAAAATTAAACATGAGAAAACAATGAGACAAATAGAAATTGTTAAATATCCCACAGCACAATTATCTGAATCAGACAAATTTAGAATGTTGGTATCCTATAATGCAATTGCCCTAAACTTTTAAAAAATATCAATGTCTTGGAAAAAAAAAAAAAAAGTGGAAGGATTCTTACTGATTTCAGGGTAATAAAGGGACATGACAATAAGGTAAATGCCTGACCTTACTTACCTGAATGGAAGGTCAAAAAAAAGCTATAAAGATATTTGGGGGAAAAAAATAAAATAAAATAATAAATGAAAAAATAGCTATTTGGGGGATAATTGGATATATATTTATGTATGTGTATATATAATTTCTAATATACATTTTTGGCATGTATCTAATATACATATATTTCTAATATATATTTATATATTTCTAATACATGTGTATATTAGAAAATATTTTTGAATAATATTAAATTTATGGGCTGTGAAACCATATAATATGAAAAAGACATAGCAGCAATGCACAGAAGAAAGAATACCACAGGAGTCAGTGGTGAAACACATTATGGCTACAGACTTCTCTCATACAAAGAGCTCTCTGACCAGTCTCTTCTATTATTGAAATAGTTTCTCCTGTCAGTAGGTAGGGGGACTAATCACAGGGAGCTTACCCCTTCAAAGAGAGAAGGACCACATCATCCAGGCTTTTTGGATCCTAAAGCTTATACAGTTTTGAGAGCTTTCTTTAAGAACAAGGATACAAAATCATGGCTACAGAATTCAATAAAACATTTTTAAAATTTACTGAGATTGAGAAACTTTTAAAGATTATAAACTAAAACAAGTGAAATCTACCATTGTCTTAAATGAAATTAACTTGAAATGGATTGTGCAGGAAACTTTTTGGAAATATGAGAGGGCGGGGGTTCCCAAACCCCAGGCCGCGGACCGGTACCAGTCCGTGGCCTGTTAGGAACTGAGTTGCACAGAGGAAGAGAACAGAGGGTGAGCGAGCGAAGCTTTATCTTGTATTTGCAATCCCCCACCCCCCAACCCAGAGCTAGCATCACTGCCTCAACTCTACCTCAGATCATCAGGCATTAGATTCTCATGGGAGCACCGGTCCCTGGTGCCAAAAAAGTTGGGGACTGATGTGCTAAGGAACAACACCTTTGAGGGAAAAAGGGCAACAGGATTAGTAAGAGAGAGGGAAAGTCTGAACTGTGGTGCAGTGGTGACAGGGGCCACAGCCACTCCACCAGAGCAGCTCTAGAACTGGAATAGTCCCTCAGAGTTGCCCCCACGGCAAGCAAGGGGCAAGGGAGACAAGACTCTGAACCCTGCTAGCGACCTGGTTTTAGATGTGGGCTGCCCCCAGAAGGGGCATCATCTTGGGCAGGGCAGCTGACTCCATGCAGAGAAATTCCTAGGAGGTGCTACAACTGTGAGCGAATAGCAGCCACTATTTATAGCAGCTGGAAATATAAGGGAATTGTACCTCCATATACCACCCAAACCAGCACAAAATTCAGAAGGGAAACCAATATTTTTTTATTAATTAACTGTCTGACCTTTAGAATACAATGTTTTCCTTTGTATTTTTTATTAATTGCTCTTTTTTACAATGCTTTCCTTTATTTTTTGGTTATACACTTTTTTATTTTCTTTTTATTTGCCAACAATTTATAATATTATTTTCTTTAGAGACCAGGGAAGATAATATAGTCTTAACTTTGGAAGGGCTGTTCAACATTATAACTTCATTACTTATAATTATTTTTTAATTTGGAAAATTATTTTGAAATTTGGACAAATCTCTATCAAGTTTCTTTTATATATAAACTCTAAGATTTCAGATATTTCCAAGTGCCTTAGGCAAACACTGTTTGTAATGATGATGTTCATTCATCAATTAGTATGCAAATATTACTTGTAGTGAAGGTTACGAATTTTATGTTGGGGCCTACACCTTCATTTTAGCACATGAGGGAATTGACAGAGTGGTGGTAGGAATATTCTGGAAGACATTTTGACACTGGAACGGGCAATAACTTAACTATAAATGGAAATGACTGCAAAACACAGATTTATACATCTAACTATACACAAATTAATCTGTAACTTAATTGCATCTCCATAGTGCCTGTGATCGCTTAGAAACACTCCACACATAGGGGTTTGTGCAGGTGAGGACCCTGAAGCTGTAGCTTCAGTAGTTTCAATATAAATAAATCTGCTTCCATCTTCAGGGTTCATAACTTTCTGAGGTTTCCATTTCTTCATTATCTCTCTAACTCATGATATGCTCACTGCTGCACTTCACACACAGTCAGCCTGCAGTACAGTGATCAGTTTGGTAAAGCGCAACCGAATCTTGGGTTACAAGCTCAGTAATGGTGAGTGAAATATGAGGAGGAAAAGTTTCTCAGGTCAACTTGACCCTAGCTAAAAGCATTGCTCAGTTTCAATCAGAATAAAATATAAAAACTGTTCTTGGAGTTATTTCTAAACAGAACTTGTCTCTGATCCTAATGTAACAGTAATGTATACATAAATCAGATTCATTGACTGAATCTTCAGCTGACAACTGTTTGAGAATGATGTTAACATCACATGTACGAATGCTACGTTCTCTAGGATTTGACATTTTTGGTGATCAAGAATTACTATATTTTGTAAATGGAAATACCACTGCTAAAAATAGAATGCAATAAATAGAATGATGTCATTTGTTTCCAAAGACTATAGATGTACTAGAGTGATGCGAAAATAATAATAAAAGTGAGATATTTCTTGGCAAACTTTGGGGGTAAGGTTAGGACTGTAATCTGCAAGTTGTCTCAGGGTAAATACAGTGCAAGCTCTGCTGGTGAGTATTCTCAGGGCAAACAGGAAATGGGTTAACTATAACTATAATAAAACGTATAAAAATCAATCACCAAGATTCCGAGGGAGAATCTAAGATTTGCAATAAGCAAACAGATCTGAATGTGACATACATCCCTTTTAGAATTATGCTTAAGAGTCAGATGGCCTTAAGAAATTTAATAAATTACATCTCAAAGTTTTAACAATAAAGAATAAAAAAATACTTATACTTTATTCAAGACACATTACATTTAAATTCTGTATCAGACATTAAGTGTAATGACACTTTCAGTGGTAATGTTTACCAGGATGCAGGTGTTTGATGCATTTCTTTTACTCACTACAGTAAGATTTTATATGATAACTTTTTAACATTTCTTTCTTTTTGAGTCAACAGATACGGTGAGCATAAGATTATTAGTTGACTCATTCCTTTTCCTCTCGCATTCTCTTAGGTTGCTAATTTCTCACCAGATTCCATTTTACAACCTTTTCACATCCCCCAAATGTAAGCATCAGAGAACTAGACATAGGTTGTTTTCAATGAAGTGCTTTTATCTCTGAAATTCTTACCCGATGTGACATTTTAAAGTCCCATTTTGCCCACCTTACTTAAGGGAGCATGCAATGATTATATTTTTCATTGGACCACTAGATATGGAAAACAACTGAAAGAAACAGTTTTTAAAAATGTAGTTTATTCTGCTTTAATCAGCACTATGATTTTCTTTGTTAATTCAATTTTACTTTTAATACTGTTACCCTGAGGCAGTTTGTGGGAAAGATAATAATTTTGTTATTTGAATCCTTCCATCACATATCAGCATCACTGATATAAGATGTTTCTTCAACCCTTTAATTTAAAAAAAAGTTCTCATTCATATATTTGGAGGATGGAAGCTGTTTTAACCAATCTAATACTGTATTTATAAAATAAAGAATATTAGAATTGTAGTTGTTACAATGATAAGCCCTATGGCAAGTTGAAAAGTCCTTCAAAAGTCAAATAACTTAATTATTAAGTTATTAACTTAATCAATTAATAATTAAAGTCAATTAATAGCTGGCTCTTCTATTTTCTCCTTAACTTACTCCAGATCCTCATAAGGTGACAATTAAACTGCCACTTAAAATTCTTAGGACAAACCCAAAGAGGCTGGGAAAATGCTTCGTTAGCCTATGTTCACCTAGAGGAAGGCAGAGGAGAGAAAGGAGGGAACTGTCAGCTTTCTTTATTCTCTTGAGTGCCTCTCACTGATTAAGATTCCTCAAGGGCAAGAACACTTAGTGGAACTCAGTGTTTAAACTGTCTCTTTCTCAGAATTCAGTCTGTTAAGTCTCTCTCTTGTCACTTAGTTTCAGAGGGAAAGCAAGGAATGCTTCCTTTTGAGAGCTTGGCAGTTAGAGAGTCACTTTACCGTGAGGCTCTTGGGTAAGAGATTTTAGTTTCAAAGGCAGGAAAACCTCTTTTCTTCATCAACATGTTTAATGTTGAGCCACTTTTCTTTGCAACCAGAGTTTGCATGGGTTTGGCTAATAGTTGGCTAGAAAAACTGAAACAGCTGGGCTTCCATACAGCAAGATTCCTCACTCCTGTAGAGTTTACTGATTTCCGTAGCATCTATACTCTCACTATGGCTGATTTTGAGCTATAATGTGATGCTACTGAATAGGAGTTGGGGAGAGGCGGACATAATCAGCACCATATAAGTTATCTCTATTGCAGCATGGGGTTTGGCCCTTGAGGAGAAAGAGGAGTAAAAGCCTCTTGGATTTACCTACAGTCTGGACTAAAGGATTCTACCTTGGAGTCCTGTGAAGCTCAGTCTCTTATAGATGTCTTTTTAGAAATCGACATCCATATAACCCAAAGGTAATACACCTTCTAATACATAGTGAACCATAAGTTTCAGTCAAATCAGTTCATGAAACTTGTCTACTTAGTTGTCTTTTTAAAATTCTGATTGTGGTTCCACAGAAAAAACGTGTGTCACTTAGTTGAAAGGGAAGCTTTGTTTGGTATGATTGAGGGAAAGTTCTGCCGCTATGCAAGAAGGTACATTCTAACAGAAGGTGTTTCCTTTTCACACTGTAGTTAACTATAGTCATCATGCTTGAAACTTTATGTCACAGACCTTAGACCTGAAAGAGACCTTACATGATGAGGCAACGTTGAATAAGACTTCGAAAACTCTGCAACAATATTTGTACAACTATTTTGTTTTATTCTTGACCATCATAATATACCGTTCAGCCTGATAATTTTACAAAAATATTAAATAATTTACCTCAAATCACACAATCATTATTAAAGGTTAGGGCTACAACACAGATCTTTGGACTTCCATCTGAGGTTGCCTGCCCTACTAGTCACTCTCTCTTTTAAATATTGAAATAAAATTTTAAATTTTTGTGTATCTGAATGAGTGCTCTAAACTAAGGCTTTCTAATTTATCTAGGGTGTGACGTTACCATTGAATTTTGAGCCTGTTTTTGTTACCTCTACTATCCCACTGCCTCTTTAGAAGTTTTATGTTAACTAATTTGGGTATGTCATATAATATTCCTAAATGATCATAAAGAACATAAAGGAGAGTGGTAGGTATAATTTGTTTTCATTAAGAAGAAAATGTAAATAGTTGGATTTTTTTTAATTAAAATACATAGACATTATAGACATGAATATATGGTCAATTCTTTTCTTTCCAGATTTTTAATCCATAGTACTGTCCTATTTAGCAATTCCTACTGTTATTAAGGTGGCCAAAATCAATCGATTAGCTGTATTTGGTTTACCTTTATTTTACAGGTATAATGTTAGCCTTTCTGACATTGTATAAGGACGTGTAGGTGGGCGATTATAAACTTAAAAATTATTCACTCAATAGCTTCTAACGATGTCTTCAGAACTATTATAATTAATTTTAACATATCCTTGGTGACTTAAAATTTTAGGTTGCTGTTCACAATTTCTTAGATTATTTTTACGAGAGAAAAACGTTATAAAAAATTCTAGCAGATTTTTTTCATAATGTTAAAATTTTGCAAAATCAAAATCACTACTTAGGTCTTGATAATATAATTAATCACAATATATTTAATCCCAAATATATTTGATCCCAATAATTATATTTAATTATTTTCCAAGTATTTGTTTTTTTCACTCTCTTCCCTTCTCTTTCTCTATCTCTCCTGAAACAGATATCAGAATTTGAAAGATGCTGAAATCTTTCATATAATTATTTTTATAGTATTAAACAATAAATATTGAGTAATTATAAGGATTTGAAACTATAATATAGATCCTTTTTCTCTTCCAGTTTTTATATTTTTTCAGATGCTAGGACAGTTTTCCACAGACATTAGTTTTGTGATAAATGTTTCTAAAGCATCTTCCCTTCTAATTGTTACCATCAAAATATAGCTGAAGTAAAGACTATTTTTATTTGAGATTTGGGCATCATGGTCCTTCTCTTCAGAAAAATGCTGCAGTTGAACTTTGAACAATGTGGGGGCTAGGGGCACTGACCTTGTGTATCCGAAAATTCCCATATAACTTTTGACTACCCCAAGACTTAACTAATAGCCTGCTGTTGACTGGAAGCCTTACTGATAACATAAACATATTTTTAACATATTTTTTAGTTATATGTATTATATACTGTATTCTTATAATAAAGTAAGCTAGAGAAAAGAAAATGTTATTAAGAAAATCATAGGAGAATGTATTTACTGTATTTATTGAAAAAAATCTGCTATAAGTGGACCCGAGCAATTCAAACCCATGTTGTTCAAGAGTCAACTGTATCTGATATTTAATACTTATGTCCAGCAGAAAAGACTTTGAGGTCTGTTAGTAATTTAATCTTACATGTCATAGTACATGTACATTTTCCAATGAGTTTTATATTCCGTAATGTATTAAGCTATCAAAGAAACAATTTAAGGTAGATAGAATAAATAATTTTGTGAATATTTTATGAGGACACCGAGCAAGAGAAGTTAAAGTTGAAATATAGAAAACTTCAAGGAATTCAGAAAATATTTAATTTTAATGTAGGCTTTAACGAAATGTGTGAGTATATTTTGGAGTTATATGACATTTAGAACATTTAAATCACTATTGATTTCCTTAGATACCATTCACATTTAGAAGACTGATTTTAAATCACATCTAAGGAGTTATGTCTGTGAAAATGATAGAGAATTGGAACTCTGAAAATTGTCTCTTCCATAAAGTAATGAGAAAATTGGCAAGATTGTTAGAATAGACATTTTTAGAATTCTGGATATTAAAGTGAAGACTTATTTTTGGACTCTATTCTGTTTCCTTGAACTTTCTGTTCATCCCTGAGCTGATGGCTTACCAATTAATTATTGTAGCTCTAGTGTACATTTTGGTACCCAACATGGCATATCTCACCTTATTTCTTTTCCTAATGTTCTTGGGATTTTATTAGTTTTTACTTCAGATTACATTAAATTCGCAGATTAATCTAAGAATTAATATCTTTGAGAACTTTGGGTTTCCTACTCAGAAATGATACATGACTTCACATTTATTTTGGTTTTCATATATCTTTCTGCAATGTTTCATAATTTTATTTATATGTTTCCATAATTCTCATTAGATTTATTCTTTTATTTTATATATTCTATTATAGAAAAGGAGATTTATTATTTTTTCTTATATCATAAATTTGTTATTGCTAAGACATGGAGAACTCTTATTGTTTATTTACTTTATGGACCTATTATATATAGATTTTATATATCTTTTATCTGCTTATACAAACATATTGTTCAACAATATTTATTTTGATTTTTTCCAGTCTGATACTCATAACTTTTATTTTTTTCTTTATGTTGTTATACTAGATACAGTCTCTAGATTAATGTTTAATAACTGTGGTGATTGGAGAATTCTCATGTCATGCATTTGTTATTATTTATTCACAGAATGAAAACGTATATAGCTTTTTGTAGACTGCAGAAAAAATCTAATCCAATTCTTTAAATTTACTTATGTAAGACCAGGGAACAGAGTATTGAGTGACTTGCTTAAATTTACATAGTTCATTAATGACATAACTTCTACTGGAATTTTCCCTTTGGCTTGCATTTAAGCTCTTTCCTACTCTAGCCTGCTTTTCTTTACAGAACAATCAGTGAGTCCACTTGAGTAGAGTCTCATTTTGCTTTGTCAAAATATTATTATTTAATTTTTACTCTGCTCAAGCCTGCCAGGGGTGCATATACACATAGCAAAGGAATCATTCTCCACCACCAAACTAGGTGCTCCACAGGACTAGAAAAAATAAATGAATAATTCATGGTGAACAATGCACTCTTCACTCTGGCCTGGTATTCATTACATATACTTATTTATTTTATATATAAGATTACATATATAGTCTTAGGTTCACAGATATGTAGAACATGTAAAAAAAAAATCAGATCAGTTCTCTTTCTCTAGCAGATTTTCAATTTAAAACTTAAATTTGAATTTAATTGATTCTTATTAGTATAGTTATTTTTTTGGGGGGGAGGGAGGATCTGAGTTGACCAATATAGCATCAACTTTACTTTTAAAGAAACAGATGATTCTACTGCAAGAAGTCCTCTTTTTGAACGTGTGTTTAATGATTTTTGAAGTTGAAAGACAATATTCTGTCTGCACCGGTGTGAATGTTTTGTCAGAATCAATTATAGAATATGTAATTATATGGATGTTGACTAATTAATGCAAAACCCAGTGGAACTGCCAGAGAGTTAAGCAAGTTCTCTCTAGTTCATGAGGACAGTTGCTCTGATAGGTCAAGTTTCATTAAAACTAATGATGTCAACCACATGAAAGGTCTTAGATAAATTTGGGTTACATTTTCACATTATAGGCCATGATTCAAACACCGTTCCATGTCAGCAGAGCTACATTTTGTTGTGGCAGAGAACATGTGTTCCAAACTACACAGCAGTTTCTTACAGTACAATTATGCATAATAATGAGACCCTGCATTCAAAGTGTCTACATTTTCATTCAATTTGGCATCTTTACTGAAATGTCTTATTCTTGTAACCATGATTCACTGGTGTGAACAAAACCTAACAAAGATAACTGTAGTCTACTTGTTTCCTATATCAGAGACCATGTTATTATCTATTAAGATAGAGTTGAGAACCACAAATGAAAAGGTGATGAGCATAAATCTTTTCTACTTCTCTTCACGTATACCACTTTCTAAGAACTGAAGAATTATGTGCTGCTCATCAATCACCATGACTCAACCTATAATCTGTCTCATAGGAAGCAAGTGCTCATATTACATAACTACCAAGAAAAAAAAGCCGAAGGGCTCCATTGTGATGAGTGTTAAGCTAGGACAGAGTTCCAAAACCATGTCTTTATAGAAACCGTTCTCTTTATATTCCTAAAAGTTGTCACAGAAGAAGAAAAGCCAAGCTATCTGGGAATTTTGCACTTCCCTCAAATCTGTATGGAATGCCTGACCTATGGAATGCCTTGATGACTTACACAAAAATGTCTTTTGGGCACTTTGCTGGCCCCCGAAGAGAGGCTGGAAACAGGACTCAAGGAAAATTGTCTCTAAGTCACTCACCTACATGCCTTCAAAAGTCTAAGTTTATGCTTCTATAAAAGCTGTACAGTATTGAGTTCTAAGAGTATTTTAGTCCCTTCATGTAAGTATTTTTAAATGATTTGCTTATTCCAGTGAAAGTTTCTCCAAAAGCACCATAGTTCATAAATTTTGGCCTGAGTTCTTACCCATACCAGCACTCCTTGAGTGGATTTTAAGAGTAGGGACTAGACCTTATAATGGAATTCGCCAGCAGGTTGGACATGGCACTATAAGTTACCAGTGGCCAGATTTCTATGAATAAGGTAGGGAGGCTGTCAGGTTCAAGAAAGATGAATTATTCATAAATTCTTTGCTCAGCATTCCTTTTTAGTAACATTCATCCATGAAATTTCCAAATGCTATTTCCTCTGGAGGAGTAGGAAAGAAATATTTCCTCCTTAGCCCTTTCCAGTATTCAGGTATATATACATGAATATATTTATGTTGCTTTCTACATATTCTAAACCTGGAAAAACTGTTAAGAATAGGAGCTCATTACAGTACCATCATGGCAAACATGCTCTTTTATGACTATTGTATTTAATAAGTATTATTTAGTACCACTTTATGAATATTAACTTTCCTTTCTCTGCCTATATATGTTTTTTCAGTTGTATTTAAAGTTTGCATTATGATTGTAACAGCCAACTACAACTAGGCTCATTGTTTTTTGGAGCTCCAGTGGCACAATCTGTTAGCATGTGGTACTTATATGACAACTAAGCTCATTTGTGTTACAATGCTATCAAATTTGATGAAATTTTGCTGCCTATAACAAATACAATGAATTTGCATAATGAATGCGCATCTGGATGTTAGGCTCAATAACAGAATGCTGATTTCTTAAAAATAAAATTTTAAATTTCTTAAAAACATTAAATTTATATTTTATCATTAGACAGAGTAAAATAAGGAGAAAGGGTCATTCCTTTATTTCACACCCTTAGGATAACACCAGGAGACAGATCTTGAATTAACTTTCTCTCTTAAGCACCTCACAGTGTGCATTTCTTTCTCCTGTCACTTCCGTTCTCCCTAGGCACAGAAACATAGTATTTTGAGCTGTCAGCAGTGTACAATCAATATTAGTTACTCATCTATTTAATTTTACAGATAGAATATTTTAAGGTAAAGAAGATTAATTTTAGTTTTCGGATTCTAGGTCTGTTTTTGCTCATTATTTTATCTCTTTTGCCCAATACAGTACCAGGCATATAGAGGATTCTCAATTAATATTTCCGAAATGAATAAGAAGATGAATAGAGGTGTGTTGAGGAAAGACATTGGAAGAAAACAACTTCCTTTTACTCAAAGTTTGAATAAGATCTATGAGCCAGAAATCTTTAGTGGTAAAAAGCATTGCTGCCAACACTGGATGTTAGAACTTCTGTCAGCTATTGCATCTTTCTCAGCATCATTATCTGATAACCTTAATAATTTTCCCTGGGAAGACATCTTTTAGCACTATTGAATTGTACTATATAAAGTGCAAAGATTGTCATTGATTAGACTAATTATTATCTATTGAAAGCATTAGGTCAGCTAGACCTGTGGGAGGAAGTCCTGCTCTGCTTTTATTCGCACCAAGTTAGTAATCGTGGTACATTATTTGATATTAAATGGACTTTTTTAGGTTCCTCCAAAATTATTACCCATCGAAAACTTATACAGGTACCTACTTAGCACACATCATATGCCAGAGCAATTTTTGGCTAGTCTAAATTTAAATATTTATGGAAGGACTTCAAGGGTTTTTATTACAACTGTACCAGTGGTAATAGAGCTCTCTCAAACTTATTAAGTAGCGTTCGATTTTTTAATTCAATGAAGGACTTGAAGATAGAAGAAAAGTATTCCTCGAGACGCCAAACTCAAGAAAGAGCATGAGAGAGCAATGGCAATTAAATGAAATCTTTGGGGAGGTTTATACCCATTGCGTTAATCTGCATACACACATTTAACTGCGCTTCAGGTGTTTATTTAGGATGGTGACACAGATAGCTCTCAGCCTCTTAAAATGCTTGCTAGTTCCAGCTCTCTGGTCACCTGATGAATTTATCAATTTAACCTTAATGTCATTAAACTCTGTTTGACAAAATTTACTGGACTACAGTTATGGAAACAAAGAAACCTCTTTTCTGATCATATAGGAAAGCCCTGGCACCCTGCATGGGTGGAGAATCAATAGATCTTGGTCTATTTACTATCAAGGTGTGAAAGCTCAGAGACAGAGTTATTCTGTTTTGGAAGTTTATAACAGCAGTTTATATAGAAGTCTACTAAGGGCCACTATATATAGTCATGTATGTCCTACATGTATAAGCCTGCCATGAATGGCTTCCCAAGCATTATGCAGTATACAACTTGCACCATCCTACAACGCAGCCATTTACTTTGCCCCTTTACTTTTCAAATGCAACACCCAAGGATATTTGTTTCTTATGAAGATAACAGTCATTTTAAAAGTATGGTCCTTTATGTTCTACATTCACAATTGTAGATACATGAAGAAGACAAGCTATGTGTTTCTGCACTTAGATTGGCTATCCCAGGTACAAACTCTTTTTGTGCGTACTTTTTTAATCCAAGTGGGAAGCATCTCATTTCCATTTTCATTTTTTCCTAGGTCTGTTATGGAAACTTAAAAAAATAAGTTTATGGACTTTCAGAAACACTGAGACCAACCCAGAAATCTATCTGGCCAAGTCTGTATAGTGACACGGGTACTAATGACAGAAGTTTCTAGGATGGTGATTGATTTACTTATCACACTGTCTTTTTTTGTCAGTTAATGAATGTCTGTTTTCCCCACAAGACTGAAGCACCATCTGGTTAGGAACTATTTTGTTCATTATTTCTCTAAAATTTACCACAAAGAATTTGTTCAAAATGTATCATCGTGAATTTCAAAAATCTTTTAAAGATACATATATTGTAAATAAAATATTAATACTTGACAAAACATCTGACAAGTCATGACATCTGAAAGCTAAAAAAAAGTGCTGAAATTATTGAATTCAAATGAGTGAAGAGAAATTCACTTTTATTGTATACTTTCCTTTTGTACATATTATCCACTTATTTATATAACTTATCTTAAAAGTTAACTCCAATTGGAAGATTTTTTAAATCCCTGACTTATTTTGGATTTGTCAGTTTTCTCCTGTAATTCTATAATTTTGTGATTCATGTTTTTAAAAGTTCTTTAATTAGTTGCATAATCATTTAGAATTATTACATCTCTTGATGGGTGACTCTTTTATTATTATAAAATGACCTTTATTTCTGAAAATATTCTTTACTCTAAAATTTATATTTTTCTGATATTAATGTGGCCATTTTAGCCTTTTTATTTAGTATTAACATGGTCTATCTTTTTAAAATCTATTTGTATCTTTAGATTTAAAGTGTGTTTCTTAAAGGAAGCATAGATTAGCTCTTGCTCTTATATCAAATGACAATCTCTAACATTTAATTGTGTTATTTAGGCAATTTACATTTATAATGATTATTGATGATAGGCTTAAGTCTACCATCTTTCAATTAGTTTTCTGTTTATCCCATTTTTTAATTTTTATGTTGTTAACTTATTTTTTTAGTGGTTGCTTTAAGGTTTATGATATACATGCTTAACTTATCATGGGCGACCTTCAAGTGATATTATACCAATTTAAATATACTTAAAGAAACTGACTATAGTATACCTTTGCTTCTCCTCTTCTCACCTTTGTGCCATTTTTGTCATAATTTTACATCATATTATAAAGTCCCTAATATACCATTACTATTATTGCTTAGTCAGTTATGTCTTAAAAAGAGTTAAATAATGATAATGAAAAATTTCACATATTTACACATGTAGTTACACTTTCTAGCTCTTTTCATTCCTTGTATAGATCCATATTTTGATCTGATATCATTTCATTCTACTTAAGAAACTTCCTTAATATTTATTAGGATAGAAGTCTTTAAAGATGAGTTATTTCTGCTTTTTCATGTCTGGAAAAGTCTTTATTTCGCTTTTGTTTTGAAAAACAATAGCAGGGGATGTTGAAATCTTGGTTAACAGATATCCTTTTAGTACTTTAAGGATGTTGTTCCACTGTCTTCTCATTTTCATTGCTTTTGACAAGAAGTCTGTTAATTTTCTTATATTTTTTCTCTCTATGTGTCTTCACCCCGCCCCACCCCCCAACCTGGGTTCTGTAAAGATTTTCTTTTTATATCTTTGAGCAATTTGGTTATTATTTTAGTTTCCTATTGCTACTGCAACAAATCACCACCAACTTGGTGATTAAGAGAAGATATTTTTATTGTCTTACAGTTTTGTAAGTCAGAAGTTCAGTACAAATTTTAGAAGGAGAAGCAGATAACATCCCTCACTAGGGGAGAATCAATTTCCTGCTCATTCCGGTTGCCAGCATAATTCATTTCCTTGTGGTGTAGACTAAAGTCCCCAATTTCTTGGTGGCTGTAAATTGAGGGTTGTTTCCAGCTTCTAGATGCTAACATAGTCTTTGACTCATGACCTTTATTTTGTGTTTCTATAAATATTTTGGAGCTTTGTTCTAGAAAATAGTTAAATATCTGTAAATAGTTTGGTCCTTTCAGGTCTTACTTTTAAGATTTTTAGGTAATACCAGAAAATGCTTTGTACTGATTTAATTATTCTAATTTTTCTTTTTAGCAAAATATTTCTAGATACTGTACTCAATGCCCTGTGAATTATATGTGTTTCCATTCTGGCTAGTGGGCACAGGCACTATTTCCAGCTCTGTGCAAGCATCAAGCAATATTCTAATCCTTTCTGTGACTCTTTCCTCAGTCTCAGGTAGTTTCCTCATATGAATTTGTTGTTAAGTATTCTGCTAAATACTAAGAACAACCTTTAGAAGATAGCTGGAGCTCTCTGTTTATGAAGCTTTTTCCTGTCCAGTACTCTGTCATGAGAATTCTAGCCACCTTGGTCACCCCAGACTCTCAGTTTTGCTTCCTCAACTCAAGAAATGCACTGGGATCCTACTGGTATCCCCGTCTTCTGCTCCTGGCTTAGAAACTTTCCAAGTACTGAGCTGGATAATTATGATTCATCTCATTTGTTTCTTATGTCTGAGGGAGAGTTCACTTTCATTGTCTGATGTCCGTTGTCTTGAACGCTATTATTTCATAAATTTTGCCCAGTTTTTTCAATTACTAAAGACAGAAGAATCAATTCATTTTCACTTACTTCATCTTTGTTAGAGAAATCTCTAGAAAGTCCATTTAGAACTATAGAGCAAACTGAGAGAAACCATTATGTCTTTATTTTTTAACTCATAATACTTTATTTTAAAAATCTTCTTGTCCTAATTATTTTTTTAAAGGTAAGAGGACTCTTGCTGAAGAAAGAGAATAAATATGTGAGAAGGAACAGTTCATAGCACAATAACAAAGAAAATAAAAAAACTAAATCTGACACATTGCTGAGTGAGTATATGTTGACATAGTAATAATAATAATAATTTGAGATATCAAGAAAAGTTTCAATTATACTCAGTACTCTATGTTTATAAAATTAAGTGTGTGAGATAATATAATCTGTTGTTTTTTTTTTTAATTTTAAAATCAAAATGTCTAAATAAAGGCTTATCTTACTTTTTATCATGAGAGTGTATGCTTCAGTCACCTGAGGCATTTTTCTCTGGACTAATTCATTCTGCTGTGATGCAGTGTGAGTAGACAAAGTTATGCGTGGTCTCTGAGGCAGCAGCAACCTCTCCATTTGTATCTCTGAAGCAGGTATTTCCCGTTGGTCCTTCACTACATTCACAAGAGGATTTTACTCATAATTCAATCTCTCATTTTTTAATTGGATTGCTGACCACCGAGGCCAGGGTGCACTGTGCAATGTGTCCCTTCAGAAAATAAATAAGAAAACTTACTTAAAAGTAGTGTTATGCTGTGATCCTTCATGCTTTAATACGCACATACGAGAATCTCCCTCTACAATGCCCAATATTAAAATGCTTAAGTTACTTTCTCAAGGACATATATCCATTAGGGGGATATTAAAACTACTTCTCAGATTGTCAAAGAACTCTACTAATAAAATGTGACTGTGGAAACAATTTAGAGTCAAAAAGAAAAAAGAAAAAGAAAAGCAATACAGGAACAGAGGTACAGATACAAACAACTTAAAGAATCTTATTTTCTATTTTTTCATTCTAATTTGATAGTTTAAAATTTTTCAATCTTGTTCTCCAATCTTTTCCATCACCCCAGTAAAGAGTACATTGTGAAGAAGAAAAGTTCATATAAAGTGTTCTACAAGCTCAATAAAAGGTGGCCTTTTGTTCTTTGAATTTGAGATTAAAACAAGTAGTCATCTCAATCTAATTTAAATCCTATCAAAAACTGAGATAATAAAGCAACATTATCTTACTCAGGAGATTCTGGTCTGACTGCAAATATCTTTATTTTAGATTCATTTTTTATCTTTAATTCACTGCCATGCAACCACCCACAAATGAATGTATGCTAATTCACTTCACTATTAAAGGCATACATGAAATATGCAAAGGTTGTCACTACCATGTCACTTTTTCATCCATTTTCAGAACTGAAATGAGTATACTTGCTTCATCATATTCTTAAAATTGTTTAAACTTCATAAGAATTACTTATATGGTGAAATTATTTTAAGTAATTAAAAAAACTATCAGTTTATGGGAATCATCTCAAAAACAACAATAACCAACAGTTCACAAAGAGCTGTTCTCCTTACATTGAAGGAGAGATAATGAATTAGAAAAAATAATTAATGAAATCATCCAGCTAAGCCTCTGGTGAGAAGGTTTACAGAGGGTGGATTTACTGCTTAAATATATTGTCATGTACTGGAGCAATTATAAGCAAATTAAATACAAAAAGAAATCATTGAAATCTAAGATCAGAGAATAGCCTTTCTTTATGAATCTGCAAAGTATACACCCAGAACTGCTAACTACAACAGTGATAGTTGTTTGAATCTGGAATTAAATTACACTAGTTGCTAATATTTTTCATCTCTCAAAGATTTGTGGCAACACATATTGGGGCCATTTTTCTCCCTTTGAAATTACCTTTATGCTCAGCCAGAGAATAAATGAGGCTGAAAATTAATTCACATGGCATTTTAACCAATAGTCAGTAATTTCTGTTCTGCAAGCAAGAAGCAGCCCAATGCACTTAGGAATGATTTCCCCAAAAACCACTCTGTTAGCTGCCACTCTGAAAGGAACTAATCCATTTCCTTTCAAACCTTTTCTCCAAATGAAACTTGTTTTTATTAAGGTTCCAGTAACTAACCTATATTTTATTCAGTATAGAAGCCACTGGTCTTTTGCTGTGGCAAACCTGCATCTGAACCCCTTTCAATATTTGGGGATCTCTCTACTTTATGAATCTTGTTAGTTAGCAAAGCTGCCTTCCATTATTAGAACTAAAAAGGCTAGGCAAATGCTTTCTCAGCCCTCTTATCAGCTAGGGTAGGAGACTTGTTCATGCACTTAACCCAGAAGTTCAAGGCCCACAGTGAACTTCCATTTTTGTAGTGGTGATAATTGCAAGATGCAAGGAGATATCCAGAACAAGCTGCAGAGTGTAGTGATTCTCAATAGTAGTAGTATCTTCAGTCGACAAGTTCTGTGATATGATTTTTGCCATTGTTCTTTCCTGCACGATCCCTAAAAATTGGTTCTCTAGTTCATGATAGTGGTATATTCCCCAAAGAAGCTTTTTGTCTCCCAACAGATTGGTCAAGTGAAAAGAACTTGGCTTTTGCAGGCAAATACACTCGGGTTCTGACCTCTTCTTGCTCAGTTCTCTAAGTTATATTATTAGGCTCCAGTCAATCTGAGGCCAAGTTTTTTCTTTGTAAAACTGAGCTGGTAATGCAAACCAGATTAGTTTACACATGTAAAACACCTAGCATATGTCAGGATAATTTATTGAGATGTTAATTGCTATTTTGTTTTTATCGAAGTTGAAGAATTAAAATAAATTGCTATTTTCATTTTATGCTTTAGATTTTTTCCCTCCATCTCTGTGATGTTAGCCAGGCCTTTTTGATTTCTTACCTCAAAGGAGTAGTTCAGGCTAAGAAGTTACCTAAAGATGTTTCTCAGTCGTCTTCAGATATTCTAAGGTTGAGTTCATCAGAAGGGCTATTTCAAAAGAGTAAAGAGAAGCAAGTGAAAGCAATAAAACAGAAGGTTTTCCAGACAGGCAAAGAAGCATGACTGAGTTTCCTAGATTGGTGCGAACTCTTACTCACATCTTAGGAAAATGGAATAGCCTCCGGGGGCAGTGCTATTGCACATCTGGAGAGATGGAAACCTATCAGGGGCTATACCAGTCTCTACTCAGAAGCAGCAGAGCTACTTGCCTGCAGGGGACTGTACAACCAAACTAAAGAACATTTTCTAGTTGTCTTTTGTCTTAGAACTAAAAAGGCTAGGCAAATGCTTTCTAGACCTCTTTGATGTGTGCATGTCCCTAGGAGAGGTAAAGGCCTCACCACAGATCCATGAGTGAACTTGAGTTTCCTGGTAGCCCAATAGAATGAGGATTCAGAGTCACCTTTAGTTTACTTTGAAGAAAATCACATACATCTTGCTTGCTTTTGCAGACTATGATCCTTTTAGCTATAGATACACAGCAGTACCTCAGAAAATGTCAGTTCTATTTCTTTTTGTCCCCCTTTCCCTCTCTCCATCCCTTCCAATTATTTTGAAGTATCTAGTTCAGGACCTGACACATAAAATAGGTATTTAGTAAACATTAATTCTATGCTTCTCTTAAAGTTGCTAAATCTTAAAATTTTGAGGTCATTTCTAGACCTTTTATGGACAAAATATTCCAACAAACATAAAAAGGAGATGGGAAAGGAACAAGTATATTTGACTGTGAACATCCACAGCAACAAAATGTAAAGACAGAAGGAATACATTAAAAACAAAGGTACATTTACAAGAAGAAATAATGAACCAAACTTATTAAGGCTGCACATATATACATACTAGCTGTTATGCTAAGTATTTTTTTCATGTATTAGCTCATTTAATTTCAACCAAGTTTTGAAATCTGTTCTGTTTTTATTCATTTAACAAAATGAGGAAGGTGGAGGACTGAGAAGTTAAGAGATTTATCATCTAGTTACTCAGTAGTAAAAAAACAGTCAAGATTTGAACCTAGCAATTTGAATTAAGATCATATATGTATATGTATATGTGTGCGTGTGTGTGTGTGTGTATTGATTCCTTTTTAAAAAAAAATATGTTAACTAGTTAACCTAGAAGAAGAAGTTGATTTTCAAAACCAATTGACAAAACTTTATGAATGACAGAATAAAAAAAGTAATGCAAAATACAAAGACTGCTTTTCCTTTGAATATAGAATTAAACAAACAGAAAGAATTTTGCTCTGGTACTGTGAGGAAGAAAGGCCTGGGGTTTAAGAAAGATTTTTGTTATGGAAGTACTTCCAAGTACTGCTATTGTTGCAGATGAAGAACTGATTTCGAGTCTTAGACTTTATCTATGATCTCCAAGTGCTCTTAAATTCAAGAAATAACAATACCAAATTCTCAGCAATGAAGATTCATGATAAAGTCCCTTGTAATGCCTTGAGATCTGTGTTCAGTATACCTCAGCAGGATATGTTTGGGATTATTATAAAATTAGACAAAAGAAGAAAGATAGAGCACTTCATGCATGGTGAATAGTTGGCAGTTGTAGATGGCAGACAATATATCCAAATAATCTATGAAACAGAATTGTAATAGATGTGACATCTGTATTCACAGCTAGGAAACCCATAATAGCAGCATGGAGAGCCCCACAATTAGACATGCAGCAAAACAAAAATGGTAGGAGGATTGTGCAAGTAAATGACAAGCTATAAGCAATAGCCAGCCCAGTGACTGAAAGAACTTCCACATTAGAAAGGATACGTTTGTAATATTTCATACATTTAAGCATAGCTCAGCATGTGGCCGAGTATTGTGAAATCTGCAATTCAGTTCTCAGAATGGCCTTGGGTGTTTGTGTTGTTTAGTTTTTATCAATCCTGGAAGTAACTAGGTTGAAAAAGGATACTCCAAAAGTTTATAGAGATATGTCTATATATGAGCCAAAGTCAAATTTTTGAAAGGAACTAAAATAAATGGTGGTTTAACTTTTATTTTTAATGTGTTTCTAATATTTTCCTTTCAATATACTTACTTTTAAAAAAAAACAATGGACTTTTTGTACCATAAATATTCATAATTAACTCTTGGATGAGAATATTTCATCAGAGCCTCATCCTTCTTTTTGTGCCATTAGGCATTCATGTTTTTAAATAAGTTATAGAATTTAGATGTTGACTTAGAACTTCACTAAATGAGAGTAGAAAAAATAAATTCACTTGAAGTTGGTGCTTTGGATTGTGATGTTTCCTAGAAAAGCTGTTGTGAGTAAACCCAAAGATATTCTAGGTCTAATATTAAGCCATATCTAAAAGAAACAACTGATGACAATTTAAGGTATTGTCTTCAGAGTCATTCAAATCTTCATACTGCCACTGTTTAACTTGTGCATGTTTGAGCAGACTATGTAACCTCTCTTAGCCTTAGTTTTCTGTAAAATGGTGAAATTATAACTACCTCACAGGACTCTTATGAGAATTAATTGATGTAATAATGTATAATGTAGTGTTATTTATTGGATCTTATTATGACAAGTAGTTGATTGGTTAATTGAAAATTGGTTAAATCAGCAATGTATAGTATCCCAAATGCCCTGGAAAATGGTCAGTATGATTAACAAAAAAAATAGAGAGTGATATGTACTTCTTATATTTATTTTCATGGAGATAAGTTTGGAGAGTTTCATCAGTATATGAAAAAGCCTGACAGAGCCTAGAAACTAGCTCAATATATATTAGTTTTCCTTTCTTTTTTCTTACTATTAATGCAATGGAATCATTGAGAAGTCCAAAGACTGTTTTGTTGTTGTTTGCATGGAAATATTTTTCTGGTTTAAAACATATATACTTATAATAATAATAATATATAGCGAGTAGAAGATAGCTTAAAAAATGAAACTCTTCCACTTTCATAATATAGTCAATAGACAGTGTAGATCAATTATCCATATCTGAGAAATAATAGATTTTTACCTCATATTCTTCTAACTCTAGGACATGGCATAATTTATTAGTAAAACTGTAAAACCATAAAGGAAATTACATTTTAAGGAAAGAGAACAATACATTTTATTTTATTAAAATTTAAACTCTCATCTAATAAAAGATGACATTATTCTATTATGAATCAGAAAATAACTTCAAAGAGCGTTATGGCAATATCTAATGAAGCTGAGCATCTTCATCTTCTATGACCTAGTAGTCCCACATCACAACATTTACCTTGGAGAAATTATTGAATAAGACAGATCTTCAAAGGTGTGCTGTAAACAATAGAATACAACACAATTTACAATGGTAAAAAGAAAAAAAAAAACTTATAAATATCTAAATATTCAACAAGATATAGTGGATACATTTCATAAAATTGGATAGTATAAACATCATATATTTAACAAACTTAAGTGATTATGTGTTGTACACATTTAATCCTTACCATAACTCTGCGAAATAAAGACTATTAAATATTTCTATTTTACAGGTGAGGAAAATGAGTTACGATTGGGTCAAGAACCTTATTCAAGGTAACCCACAGCTAATAAATATTAAGCTAGAATTCTAATCTAGTTTGGTTTCAGAGACTTTAATCTTAACCACTTTGGTTTTTTACTTCTTCGATGATGCCAAATAAACTGGAATCTCATGATTAAAGTTGAAGCATCTTAAAAACATAATGTTGAATGGAAAAAGCATGTTGAAAAATTCAATATGATACTAAGTATTGAATAATTAAAAGGAAGAGAAAAATGCCTATATATTATTAATGAACATATGTATGATAAAAGTATTTAAAATTATTAAAAAATATGTAAAAGATAAAAATCAACTTTAGGATAGGGATTATTTCTGGGGAAGAAAGAGAAAGGGAAATGAAATGGCCTCTTTACTATCCTGAAATTGAATTCACAAAAAAGCAACATGCTTATGTACCTAATTTCAAAATATATAATTTCATCTCATTAAAAGCTAAATTAAAAAAAAAAAAACAATGATGCATATTCTATTATGTAAATGTTTAGGCATGACTACAATAGATGGCTTAATGAAGTAGTCAGATTCTTTCACCTATCTATAATAAATAAGTTTTGATTTCAGAGAAATAAGGATCAGAAGCCATTCTATACATATAGGAGAATCAAAAGGAGGAGATACTATTAGATACTAATACAAAATAAGTGTTAAGATAAATATTCACAGAAAAGATTAGTGTATGATAACAAACAGAATGAGGAATAATCTAATCAAATAAAGGATAAGCACAGAAACAAATTACAAATGAGAAAATGAGAAAGTATAATATAATCTTGCCAAATTTCATTGTAAAATTTTCAGTTAATTTTGGTATTTTTTTTTGTTTAGTTTTTTACTTCATTAGAAAAACAAAAATCTTGACAATTATAAATTTAATTTATGCATAGCACTATAAAACAGTTGGACATTCAAAAATCTGTTGCGATGCAGAATTTTCTCAGCCCTGAAAAGTCTTTGGCATCACTGCCCCTCCTCTCAAATGCTAGCAGTACCTCCAATCACTGAGGCCATATAATTTTTAATATTTGCAGTATCCAGGTTTCAATTATTAAAAAAAAAGCACATAAATTTAGAGCCATGGTAGTTTGAAATTATCTTTGTAGGCACTAAAAGTATCTACCATAATACCTTACATGTAATGGGGGATATAAATAATTTGCTAATTAATTAACTTAGATTTTAATTAATTTCTTCATTGAATAGTTTGGTATACATCAGAAAAGAGTTGAAATAAGTCAAACAATGTGTTTATGACATAATTCTATTTCAGATGTTTACCCGAATCCTATCTAAATGTATCAGCCATCAGATCATGTTAACTCTCAGCAAATAGTATAAAGCATGAGACCTCAAGAATATTTCAAAAAATTACTTTCTCTCCAGAGCATAAGATAAGTGGAATGTATTCAAATATATCTTATCAGTCCCAAGAAAGCAAGAAAGTGTATCTGCCAAGCATTCCAGCCAACTGGAACCCTTCTTGATCTAATGACATGTATTTTTACATTACTTGCAAACTTTGACAGCCCCCCTCTCATTATGTTCCTGGATTAGAAATCCAATTAAATGATTTCTTAGATGAATATATTTTCTATAACTCAAGACCATTAATATTAAAGAGGCATTATACATTTGTCTATCTTTTTTTTTTTTTTAGAAGTTACTCTAAGAGTTGTTTATGCTGGCAGTGGGGCAACATGTAAAAATAATAGAAATAGAATTTGGAGAGAATTAGTTCACAACTAAGGAATGGAGGTGAGGTCTTCTCTTGTTCCTACAGACATACACGAGTGATTTGCAATCCAGTAGACTCGTGTTGCTCAGACATTGGCAACAAGACTGTCACAGATTTCCCCCTGAGGTTCCTGTGGTAACTATAGCTTACTATACCAGCAGTGTGGGTTGGAACATGTTAAACAGAATCGTGTTTTTTTTTTTTTTTTTCCCAGCAGTTGACCAAATAAGTATCACTTGACTATGGCCCCTTTCTCTCTAAGTACACTAACATTAGTCACCAACCTATAATTGTGGGCATGATGACTAACATCTTTTTTAACTCTTTTCCCCAAATTTAAGTTCCTATCATGGACTCCACAAAGCATATCCTGTCAAGACCAATGGTTAAGCATTTGTGGTAGTTTTCATTTGAAATGTGCAGAAGAGTTATAGGTTTTCATTAATGCTAATGGCTCATCTGAGTGGAAAATGTGTTCAACCAAGTGCTCCTTTGAATGAGATTTCCAGATGTCACTCAAACACAGCTGTTCTCAAGGCAGAGTAATGCAAAGACAATTTCTGCCAAAGTACAATATTTCATACAACTTAAGGTGGGGCTCTTGAATTACTGACACATTTTCCAAAACCAGAAATATTATTTATTTTGCTTTTGTGCATGAAGTGACTGGCAGACTAAAAATGAGGAAGAGTTATTCTGTCATCTTTCTCTCTTCTGGCTTGGAACCCACTGCAGTAGCTAATGAGTGTAATGGTTATCTGTTGTCTTGCAGCTACTGGGGCTACTTGGCATTAGTTTTCATAGATGTCTAATTGTTGTTGCTGTTCTGCCTCTGGGGACAAATAGGATCTCATCGGCTCATCTAGAGATAGTATCAGTTCAATGGAGCCCTTTTATAGCAGTTAGATCAGTTCTACTTCATAGGTTATAAATTCATTTTTATTTCTGGATCTTATATCAAATAATAATATTCTTGATGTGAAAGGTTAGAAACCACAGTAATAAGGAAACCTAATATATGTTCTGTTTGTAGCTGGAATAAATTGAGATCTGAAAGTTACAAGTTCAAAAATACATATTCAAATCATTTTAAACACAGAGGAAACATAATGGTTTACATAACATAAAAGTTCAAGGGTAAAATTAACTTTATGCATAGCTGGATCTAGAGGCTTGAACAATGTTACCAAAGTTGATTTTTCTTTTTTTTTTTTTTATCTCTTGGCTCTGCCTTGCTTTACCTTAGCTCTGTTCTCAAGAAAGTTCCCCTTTAGGTAGAAGTATGGATATCATCAGTTTAGGCTTATGTCTTCACAGTTCCAAATCCAAAAACAAAAACAAAAACAAACAAACAAACAAACAAAAAACAACAGGAAGGAAGGAAGAAAGGAACGAAAATGTTTCTCTTTAAAAATCTTAGAAAAGACTCTAATAGTGTGTACTACTGATGCTTAGTAGCTCTTGTATTCTTCCCTGAAGCAATCACTGTGATCAGAGGCATGAATACTCTAACTGGTTAGATATAAATCCCATCTTTACTACTGGATTGAGGATAGAGTTAATACTGCCATAACTACCTTGTCCAGAGTGGTGTAGAATAGTCCTTGATAAAAATCAGTGCAATTTACCTGCAGGAGGATGAATGAGAAAGAAAGAAAGAGAGAGAGAGAGAGAGAGAGAGAGAAAGAGGAAGGAAGGAAGGAAGGGAAGGAAGGAAGGAAGGAAAGGAAGGAAGGAAGGAAGGAAGGGAAGGAAGGAAGGAAGGAAGGAAGGAAGGAAGGAAGGAAGGAAGGAAGGAAGGAAGGAAAAGAAAGAAAGGGAGAGAAGGGAGAAAGGGAGGAGGGAAGAAGGAAGAGAGGGAGGGGAGGGGAGAAGTAGGAAGAGGGGATTAGGGAAAGGAAGGAAAGAGAAGGGAAGAGAAGGGAAGGGAAGGGAAGGAAGGAATTGTGCCATCCCTACCCTAATCCCCACCTAATCAGAAGAAACAAAAGACTTTTACCATGTAATTGTTATCCAAATACTGTTAGGATTAAACTATAGTGTTGTTGTTGTTGTTGTTGTTGTTGTTTTTAACAGATTAGGTAGCCTTTAAGTTTCATCTGAAAGTTTAGCCTGAGACCATGGACAATATGAAGGTCCAGAGACACTACAGGAGCATTTTCTATTCTGAAGAGCTCCAGAAATCCCAAACTCCTCTTGTTTTGGAGTTCCATACACTGAAACCATGGAACCTGTGGATGGAGCTGGAAAGTGTCATGTGGAGGCTGACTACTAGAAGCTAATTACTGTCCCCTGAGAAGATCCCTTTTCGTCTTGGACAGTAACCTCTCTCTGGTTTTGCCTCACTTGTAGTATAAATCTTGGGATGTGTCACTATAACTAAGAAGCAAAATACCCATTGGAAACGTTTTTAAAAAAGAAATATAACTAGAGCTAGGGTAAGAAATATGTTGTTATATAACTCTGAGTCAGAACTGGTAAATAAAAGAAAAAATTATCATATATAGTTTTACAGATATTATTCTGTAAATATCTAACAGATATTTACAGATATTCTGTAAATATCTAACAGTAAATATCTTACAGATATTATTCTAGTGAATATCTAACAGTAGCACCTAGTGAAAATATACAGTGGAACTGAGATATTTTATGGATAAAATTTTTGCATAAGGAAAGGACATAAAGGGCACAAAATTCACTCTTGATGACTCTAAGTTTCTGCCGAAGGAGCACACAGAGGCTGAGAGAGGAGTCCCAAACAGCCAGTACCCACCAGTTATGACCGCTGTAACAACTAGGAGTTTGGCAGCTAGACATATGAGGATAGTCTGGAAACTTCTCGTGGTGTCAGAGAGTGAGCCTGAAGAAATGCATTAAGAAGCAAAAGAGTCAGCGTACATTTTTCTACATCAAAAATCTTACAAGTTAATTTAGCATACTAATTGATCAAGTATTGATGATTCTCATAGAAATGAAAATTTACTATCTAAGAATGTGGGTAACTAATAAAATTTCCTTGGCAATAATAATTCAGAAATATGAGTATGTTTTCCATCCAATATTTTGGATCCAACAGCTATTGATTTTTTCTTTCATTAAAAATTCATATTTTTTCCTCTTATGTAGGGATTTCAGTTTGAAAACCATATTGCTTTAGACTAAGCATGCTATCTGAGCTCAAGATGGACAGTATTTTCAACTCTGTAGGAAGTCACAGTTGCCAAGAAAAGATCTCAAACTGGCAGGTCAATTAGTAGTACAGAACCCCTGCTTCTAGGCAAATTTCCACGCTGACTCAGAGCAGCATGTCAGTTGCTCTTCTGTGTTGGCAAAATACATGACCGTACCAAATTTACATTTCCTTTTTAGAAAAAAAGAGTACTGGAGAATTTTACAACTCATTTTCAGAATGTAATTGTGGCTTCGTAGCTTGCAATAGTACTAAAATTAAATGTGAAGTAATTTATTAAATTCAATAATGGTTATTTGGAAGTATCTTAACAATTATTTTTATCTAGAGGTATTTTAGAAATATTTTGTAAATTAGAAATAGAGTACATATTTATTCAATAATAAATGGGTAAGCAGATTAACATTCCTGTTTGTGTTGGAAAGTCATTTCAACTTTTCCTGATAACCAGAGAGAAAATCCACATATGTTTAAATAAGAGTCACAGACCCCAGCCCAAGTGATTTTTCAGCCTAGGACAGTTGCTGTCTAGCACGTATTAGCAATAAACAAGTACATTTGGGGGACAGTGTTGGGAGCAAGGCTGCATTTGTTTTTCCTTTTCAAAATTCTGATAGGCAATCTTAAAGAATATATATATATATTTTAAAAGTGTGATTATGGCACACCTCATTTTAAATGTCAAGTAAATTTGTGAGGTAAATTTAAATATAACAGGAGTAAAGATATTTTTCAAAGAACCTCATAGTGAATTATTTGGTTAAACAAAGAGTGTTTTCATAATATGTTCTTCAGTTTGCTTCTATCATTTATATGGAACAGAAACTCATCTGAAATACCACATGTAAGGGATAGGTCGTTATTAAAGAACACATGGAGAGCAACAATGGCAGCAGAGATTTTAGAATGAGAAGTAGAGCTGCTCTCATAGTAACTGGGACCAAAAGCTTTCAGGAATGGGGTTACCGCAGATGTGGCTACTCTTTATGCCCCTTTCTCCTGCCTTTATGTCTTTCCTTTGCACCTTCTGATCTCCTCTCATTAAGGCCAGACTTCCTCCCTTCCTAACCTATATGAATTTTGTCTTATTGCTTATTATTACTCATATCTTTGGCTTCCTAACTCAGGAACTCCAAGTCTAACTCATTCACATTCTTCCGGTCTCAGCTCTAACAACAAACTATGTATCTCAACAGTCAAAGACAGAGCCTGATTGGCTCTGTTCATCGTCTATGGCCAAGAGATTTGCTGCTTTAGGGCAAGAGGCCCATCCTAAGATGAATCAATTGCACGAGGCATGTTACAAGGCATAAAACAGCATATTATGAGTGTGGGACAGATGACCTCCAAAGGGAACTCTGCATGTGGTAAACATTCTGAGGCTTGGCTTGTCCAGTGAAATATTTATAATTCTCTTAGATTTATTTTCATTTTTCACAAAATATGGAGTTTTATGAGTGAGTGTGTGTGTGTGTGTGTGTGTGTGTGTGTGAGAGAGAGAGAGAGAGAGAGAGAATGTGATTCAAATGACATTGATCTCATCCTCACTTCCAGAGGTAGATCTATTCCAAACCATTCAGTCCAACCCGTTGTTCATAGCAATTGGTAATTCCAGACCTAAGGCATTCAGTATTTCAATTTTCTTGGGCAGAGAAATATCCTAATTGAATCACTCAAAATAAAGCCCGAGACTATTGTGTGATCTTTAGGAAGGGTGAGGTTCTCACTCTTCCTGCTTAATACGAGTGATGACACATGTGGTTTCTGAAGCTTAAATAATCAATTTGTTACCATGAGGTAAGATATCTTATGATAGAATGCATACCACCTAAGGCAAGAAGAAAATAAGAAAAAGAAACTGGTATTTTATAACATTATTGAGATTCTAAGTTCAGCCTCACTTAGAACATATGTTTTTTAAATGTTTTAGTTACTTGAGCTAATATATTTCCTTTATTATTTAACCTAGTTTTCTCTAAGATACTTAAAAATGAAAGATACCCAGTAGAGTCTAGTATATTTTTCTTAAATCAAATTTTATTGAATAAAGGGATTAAACTTTTAGTAAGTATTACCTCTAAATGAAATAGTTTGTTCGATGTAGGTAATATTCAGTAAGCTGTCTCCTGGAAGAGTAAAAGTGAGTAAAAAAAGATTCAAGGAAGGTTGGGGAAACAGCAGAGCAAGGTGAGAGAATAAAGTCAGTAACTTTGATTTTTATGTAACCTGAGTTACAATGTAAGCTTTATAAGAGAGAGAAATTTGTTTTTCAGCTTGTAATAATGGATCTTTCAGTAACTATTACACCAAATAAGAGGATTGATTATAGGTTACATTTTCAGTTGTACCTCTTGAAGCTGTTCTGCTTGTTTGCAGCGTACGCACCTATGGACCTGTGGAAGGTTACCAAAGAGCTGCCTTTCCTTGGTAGGATGGCGGTGGCAGCGGGGAGGTTCCCAGACCCCGCTGTGCTCCTAACCAGAGCCTAGGGAGGATTGTAGACTACTGTGGACAACGGGAGAATGTACTGAATGGGGGACAGGGGTGTGAGCCCTGAGCAGAGGACTGGAAGCACTCCAGGGGCAGAGGCTGAGAAGATGACTGTGTGGGTGGCTCATCCTGGATTACTGGAGCAACTCCAAGCCAATGACTGCTTCTGGACAGGCAAAACAAAAGAGGTTGTGCCATGTAGGAGGAAATTTTTTATCCAGGAACATTAAGGTCGGGAGATATACTTTCGAAGAGAATAGAGCTCTCAGAGAAACATGTTATATATTAAAGCTAGAGGAAACTTTAAGTGTTCAACATCTCCCAATGCATGTCTCTTGGAATAGTGTTTCTTTGGCATATTAATAGATGCCACATAAAAAGAGAATATGGAAAGAATTTTCTGGTTAAATACATTCAGAAAAGAATTTTCAAAACAATGTAAGACAGGACGTGGTTCCACAGTGTAGCGGTTAGCATGTCTGCTTTACCCACAGAAGATCCTGAGTTCCGCCCCATTGGATCCACAGTCCATTGACTATGGCCATGCCACCCTGAACAAGCCTGAGGTCTGATCTCAGAAGCTAAGCAGGGTTGAGCCTGTTTAGTACTTGGATAGGAGACCACCTAGGAAGACCTGTAGGCATAAATAATAATAATAATAATAATAATAATAATAATAATAATAATAAAAACAATGTAAGACATTTCTTCACTTCTAAAATACTCAGGGTCTTATTAATATGCACTGCAAATCTACTGATTTTTTGTGTATTCTATAATTCTTTAGATCCCTCTCTTTTTTTTCTCTTTTCGCAAAGATCATTACATGGCTGTAGTGCTCACAGAATATACTTTAAAATGTTATTTTAGTTTAATCATAGACTGTTCCAGACAAGAAGACTGAAGCCTAGAGAGAGAACTTGGCTCAACCTGCTCACACCAGTGTGAGTTCAGATCCATATCCCCAAGCTCTACCTTTTTTTCTACCCCATGACATTTCCCTCTTCTGTAACATCTGCCATGCACTGGGATTCATTTCTGTTAAGAAATATTCCCTTTCATTCATGTTGCCTGGTGAGTTTTTTAGATGGAGCTGTTAATAACTGTTAACTAAGCATACATATTTCAAATTACTGAAAGGTAGGCCCAATCACGGATGTTCGAACCCTCAAAAATGACGTGGCTCATTTGTGTCACAGAGACTTCTGACACAGCAGTTACAAATGCTTTATAAAAGCATATCATCTTTACTAAATAGGCTGAATGCTGTGTAAACAGGATCTTGTGAAGACATCTATTTTACAGGATATCTCATGGAAGTGGAAATACCTGTATTCCTATTAGCTTAGCCGTTGTTAAGAAGGAAGTACTAGTCGGGATGTGGAAATTGGTTTCGTACATGAGATAGATTCAACTTTTATATGTTATTCTAAAAATAGTCTTGACTATAGAAGAAGAATGTTGAAATTACATGAACAGATTGCTTTATATTGCAGTTTTAAGAAGGAGTAGTCTAAAACACTCCATAAATGCTGCACAGGCATCTATCTTCTTACCTCTCTAAAACTTTTAGAGTGACCTCGTGGGGTGCTAGAAGATTGTAGTCTCAGATTATATTTCAGTAAATATTACAAAATCCATTTCAAATACTTGAGTAGGTTTTCATAGTTCAGTGAAGTGTGAGGCAAAAAAAAGATGGAATATTTAGGAAGAGTTGTTTAGTCAATCAACAGGAGAATATGAAAACTTGTCATTTTTAACAGGCATAATTATAAACTGCAATTCTAAACATCTAATTAAATAGAAACTAAATAAGGACAATGACAAGCCTGAATTTTAAATAGGAGTGTTTCATATAATCATTTGAATATGAAATTATGATGCTAAACTATATTAAAATCTTGACATGTTATAAAGTATTGAGAAACAAATAGAATGAAGTTCAACTGGGTAAACTCTTGAATTACATATAAATAGGAAATTCAAGTGACTCAGGTAAGGAGTTGAATAACGATTTATTAATTATGAGATCATAATAGACTAGACTGATAAAAGTTATTTCAGTATAGATTTGACGGAAACAGTAACATCCTTCTGTGAGAATGATGAAGGCTATCTAATGACAGATGGCGATATTCCATGGTAAAGATTAGACATGAACATTCAGCATATTAAGTTCAGCTCACAAACAATGGTTGTTGCGAACACAATTTGGCCACTAGGACTGTAAGAGACTGAACAGAGTTTGAGAAAGAGGAAGGCAGATATGAGATCATCAAACTAGAATAAGAAATTTTAATATTCTACTAGGTCCTGATAATCAAGAGAAATGCTGAAGATAAATCCTGATGATCAAGAGCTGAAGAGAAATCTGATATGCCCATTAGAGACCCTCTTGTTGAGCTGACATAATGTTTAGATCTGAGAAGCTTGGAGAAAGGTAACTTTATGCAGTCTCGGCAGTGATGTTTCCTCCCCATGACCTCTATGGCTGCAGAAAACTCTCGAGGCTCTCTAACCTGAGGCCTTCAGCCACCTCATTCAAACAACTTTGCTGCCTGCATGAAATACCTCAGTCTTAAGGCTTTTCAAGGCATACTTAAGACAATCTACAATCAAAATCTATAAAGTGATCATTTCTATTTGAACTCAGAAGAGAATTAAATAATCTTTTTCTCCCTGCAGGAATATCTTCTGATCTAAACACCTTAATACCTTTGTTTTGCCACTTAATAGGTGCAAGTACACCTTCACCCATTATAGAAACATTTCTGTAGAAAAAGAGAGAGGTACGAAGATGGTACATGCATTAAAAAAAAAAAAAATCTCCAATATGTTGTTATGAAAGGCAAATTTACTGTGAAGCTCATGATACTGAAGTTTCATGCCCTCACATGAATGTGCTCCCTCTGATACCTTAGAAGGAAACTATGCAAAGTGTTCACCTGATTATGTGCTTGTGTGATATTTGTAAATGTAATACACTGTATTTCATTTCTCCACAAAATCTAGAATGGTCTCTTACTGTTTCTCCGATATATATTTTATATATCTGAGCTAATCTTAATTCCCCAATCATTGAGTAATGGATTTTTTTTTTTTTTTAAGTTGCCAAATTGTGGTATTTCAATCCTTTCTGATATTTGGATCTCCTTTTCAGGTAACTTCATTGCACTTCTCTGTCTTGAGTAAATGTTCAGTTTTCAGTGTTCTTGTCCCAACTCCAACACTTCTCCACTCCAAGATGGAAATATGTCTCTTCCTCAATGTATATGGGGTAGGATACTCAACCTTGTGGTGGCAGGAGAGAGAGAAAGGAAAACAATAAAATCTGTGTGCTGTTTTCACTCTTTGTTGGTCTCCACTTTAGTGTTTTAGCTAGCCTAGAGTTAAAGATCATATAAATTTTTTTCACCCAGTCAGGGCCTAATAGTTCTTTACTTTTTCGTCAGTGGTGCAGACCTCTGTGTACATAAGCTACATTATCTCTATGGTTCTTATTCGGAATTTTTAGCCTCAGCTTCTTTAGGTTGCCACTTGCTATATGATTGCATAGCAGGTCTTGATTCTCAACTCAGTTATCATTTCCTTGTCTCTCGTAGGGCCTACAAAATCTTTTAGTCACTTTCACCTCACTATACATGGAACCAATGTAAGAGCTAAATATTCTAATCAAGGCCCCTCTTAGAATTTTCTACTGGGCATTGGAACCCTGTGGCAGTCACTTTCCATGTTACCAAATAAGAGTGAGGCCAAGTTGTCTTGCCTTTTGACTTTGCTGTTGCCATATCTAACACATCTATTATAGGATTTTGCCACTGATCAGTGGGATACTTACAAAAATGCCCCCAATTCTCTGTTCCTTCAAGTATTCATGCTTGCTGCAACGTAAGTGTGCAGTTCTGCTCCTCATGAGGTGGTTCTATTTCTTCACTCTGAATTTTGACTGGCCCTGTGATTTGCTTTAACCAATAGAATGTGGTGGCAGAAGTGATGCTGTACAAATTCCCAAGCCTAGGCCTTAAGAGGTATTTTTTATGGTTTAGTTCTATTTGGTCCTCTACTTTTACCATGAAAGCAAGCCTGAGATGAAATGCTAAAGGATGAAAAATCACGTGGACCAGAATTGATTCATCCCAGCCAAGATCACCTTATATCAGCTGCCACTAAAGATGTCCCAGCTAACTGTAGACACCTAAGCATGAGCAAATGAGATAACTTCATATCAACTTGTAGACTTGTAATAAATAAAAATTGGTAAGCCACTAAGTTTTGATATTTTTCTATAACAATAAATAACTGATAGGTCATTCCCTAAGTAGATCTCCATCTTCTCATGAAAATAAAATGAGTTTATTTACCCTATGGAATATGCTGAGTTTTTCTATACCCATGACTTATAATACTCAATGTGCTGATAGCCAAACTTTGTGTTGCGTATACAGTGAGGAATTTTTAGAATTTAGAAACCCTTTCAAACTTTTCATAAATTTTTCCTTTCTAGATTATTTTTTCACAAAAATCTCAAAAAATAATTTTTGAGATTCAACTAGAACAATGATCCCTTTGTGGTGGTTGTACTTTCTGCCTCTTGCAGAGGATATATGGCATTGATAGACTTTGTGGTGAGCCACAAGACAATCTGATATATAACATATGAAAGGATAACTGACAATCAATATGACTATTGCTATTGTGTGTTTAAAATAAGATGGTATTAAAATAGAAATCTGAAGAACTTTTCATGTTCTTATCTTAATTTTTATCTTCAAGTATAGCCAATACTGAATAAAATTTTTATAACTTTTGAAGCTTAATGATCAATAACAAAAATGATATGTATGAAGCATTCCACATTTTCAGAATAATACCATGATCAACATATCTCATTTAGATACTTAAAAAAATCTGTACATCAGGCAAAGCATGCATTATGATCTTTATTTTAGATAAAAGGAAATTGAGCCTTAGAAATATTTTTTTTAAGTGGAAGACCTGGAATCCATTTCAATTTCTCTGGCTTCTAATCTATTATTCTTTGTATTCTTAGGAAAAATGAAGTAAGAGAGACAAGTGCACTTATCTTCATAGAAAACAAGGTAGGACATGCTAAAGTATATAGAAAAGGTAAATATAGTGCTGTAGCAATTTATAGAAAGTAGGAAAATGTTATTTTGGTGACAGATCAAAAGTATTTGAATTGAGCTTTACAGAAAAGGAGGTTAGCTTAAGAATGTAACAATGAATCAACATCATAGACGTCTATTAATATAACACATTGCACTGACCAAATAATGGATTAAAAAGCAAGCATTTCAAATGATGCCGAAAAGGCAATTGTTTAAATTCAATATTAATTTAAAAAATGAATAGCAACCTAAAAATTCAAGATATCTTTCTTCATTGAATAATGAGTACTTTTCAAAAACCTATAGCAAACATTATACTTAATGGTAAAATTTCAAAAGCATTCCCATTAAATCAAGAGCACGACAAGGATGTCTTCCAGAGCCAAGTGTGGGATGAGGCCACTAAGGACAGCATCAGCATTTGCACAACCCTCCGAGTGAGTGACATCTTGAAATTCACACCCTAGACCTCACACTAGGTATTCTAGACAATGGACTTGAAGACATATGATTAATAAGATGACTATGAATAAGGCACATGAATAGAAAAGGAGACAAGGCTATTTTTGTTTACAAACTAAGTAATAATGTTTATTCCACAAATATCGAATGAATATCAGCCTAGGTTTTGAGAGGCACCATTAGAACCCTAGACCTATCAGCTTTTTTTTTTTTACAAAAGTGAACATCAATAGATAGATATGGTATTCTTCTAGCAAGACTCTTACAGTGTTCTAGGAAAGCTTTTACAATTTTCATGATCTGAATAATAAAAACAAACAGTATTTCCTGGTCTTACAACTACCCACTTTTATCAGAACTCAAGCCCTGTTCGAAATATCTCTTAGTTTTAGGGGAAATCTCTGGTTGGGATAGGGTTACCGCATGAATGAGGAACAGCTTTTTTTTTTATCACCTACATTGGTAGATACCCTTTACTTCTTTCTACTCTTCTGCTCTGACGCTGTTTACTAAACTCACTTTATATATTTGAGAAGCTACCTCACCAGTGCTACAATTGAAAGTGTCCTCTGTGAGGGATCCACTTTCTGTCCCAAAAGATCCTATGAGATTCCAAAGTAGTTGGTACCACCTATCGCCACTGACATTAATTCCTGCTGCTATAAATAAACAAGCAACAGACACCACTACTATTGAGGTCCCCTTTGCTGAGTGAGAAATCTGTCATCATAGGCTCCTGTTGCTGCTTGCTCATGTATGCCACCTCAGTATTTCAAAGCAACACTATACACCTGGATGTAATATGGAGTAGTCCCACACTGAAGCTGTGTTTGCAAGCATGTTATACTATTTTCATTGTGTCTGATGCCTTGTATCCTCAACATCTTATTGAGCTTTTAAGGAAAATATTTTTCCAAGCTTTAGACCTTAGCCCTACTGTTTCTGGGATTCAGTCCTAGCCCCGTAATATGTGGGACAGTGGACAAATTTGGGTAATGGCTCTCAAGCCATATTTGGAATTACCCTTCTCTCTCATAGCTCAGAAGAGGCTTTCTCATTGTGCAGAATTATGTGGTGTTCCCTTAAGGTAAATTCTTTCCCTAAACAGTTTTTTGTATATCTTGCAAAAAATTCTTCTGTCCTCTCCCTCCCAATCATGTGTCAGACATGCCCAGTTATGCCCTGGTTAAAACGTAGCTTAGACTCCATCGAGAAACTGTATAAATTCTGATCTTACAGGATTTTTTTTTGGTCAGTTATTCAGCTTGATAAT
The DNA here is from genome assembly GCF_902729225.1 of Pteropus medius. NCBI lineage: Eukaryota > Metazoa > Chordata > Mammalia > Chiroptera > Pteropodidae > Pteropus > Pteropus medius. Next base: position 17,130,247 of record NW_024346062.1, read on the forward strand.
GAAGATATATAAACAGTTAAAGCTAAAAAAAAAAAATACAGAATAAATTCTCAAACCCTTAAAAATAAAATAAAAAAGATACAAAAGAGTTTGTTCTTGGCCTTTCCAGTACTTTTAGTTACCTACCTTCAGGATATAAATGTCGAATGATAATAATAATAACTACTAGTTAAAATTCATAAAAAAGAAACTTTTTAATGATGTTTGGAATATCAAATACTTTGTACCAGGGTTCAATGTTGATAGCCTGGACTTTGCTGAAAGACTGAGATCAGGAAATTTCCCAAATGAGAATCCATTAGGAAAAATGCCTTCGGAAAGAGCAGTTCTTACATTTTGCAGTCTAGGTTTTTAGGGCTGAAAGCCTTGTCTTTAGAGAAAGACTTGAGTTTGAAGCCTTTTTATTCTTCTTACTAACTCTGTGATCATAGGTAATTACTTAGATTCTCCCATTCTCAGTTGAATTTTCTATAAAATGGGAATTATAATTGAATAGGATATAATTTAGAGATTTAATAGGATAATGTCTTTGTGTGTTTAGCATAGTCACTAGCGAATAGAAATTACTCAATTAATGGTCGCCGTTTCTTATTTTTTAAATTTATTCAAATAGTTCTTCCCAACTTCCTTGGAACTTCCATTGGATTTTACCCCATTACCTATAAAAGATGAGCTGTATAAATCCTTAAAAAGACTTTAAGCATTATCCAATTTTCCTCTGTTCATTTCTCTGATTTAGAAAGAATTTGCTGAAAGATGATCTGGGCACACCAAAATAATACAGAATATTTTCAAGTTTTCTTAGAAGATTCCTTAGAATATCGATTCTCAAATATACTTTTTGTTCATGTCATGTGCAAAATGACACGAACAAAGCACAGCCTTAAATCAATGAGAAGAAATACTGAGAAATAAATTTTAAAGGTGTAGCACAAAAATCTTATACCTTACTCAGATTTTTCAGCTCTGGGTGAAATGGTTGTTCAGAGCACTTTCCGCGTTAGCAATGCAGTTAAGGCTGTGTGGAGTCATAATTAGATAATAAAATGAGGTTGGTATCAACTTTTTCACTTATACTCTTGACAATCTTACAAAAAGCAGGTATCTTTCAAGACAGAATTGACATGGATGGCTGGGCTTGGCAAACCACCAGAGCATGAAAAACATACCTTCAAGAACAGCTGAAATCAACCCCTTTTATCAGCATTCATCCCATGGAAATATGTTTCTGGAGCTGGATTCCCTGGCTCAGAGATTGCTTCGGCTGTATTCAAAATAAAGACTGAGATAATGCACATCAGCTTCATTTAATTAGCTTTTTTACATGACTTTCATTTCTGTTAGTTAATTAACAAATGCTTCCAGATCAACTCTCCCACTCCTTTTTCTTGAGTTCACAGGCATTTTCATTCTCATACTAAAATCAGCTTTGTTAACATCTCTTCTGCAATAATTCAGGCTTGAGGGTAGTTCCCTATTGATATACAGTATCTGTACCATTAATTTTGTTCTATACTTTTCTTCTCTGGGAAACAGGCTATTTAATTCGTGAGATCGCTCTGAGGCAGGGTGTTTATGTTGTTGAGTAGATTTATGTAGCGCCTGTATTGAACAACTAAGTATGCCGGCTGGAAATTACTATACTTGCCACAGATATGAATTTTAAATAAAAATTTTCCAAAGCCTATTTAAGTAAGTGAAAAAGAGCTGTCTCCATCACCAAAATGAATGCTATCTCGTGTTTCCATAGTTTTTCTCCTAAAAGAGTTGCGATTATATCTTCATGACAGACCTTCCATCATTGTTAAATGTGTCCAATATATTCTTGTTGATTAGGATATTACTGAAAAATGACTGATAACACTGGACTCCTGAACTCCTTCCAAAAACAACCATGTTAGGAAAATTCTAACTCCCAGGCCATATTGACACATATAATCAGTTGATTCAGCTAAATCTGTTAAATCTTTGTGGAAGGAAATTACATTTCTCTTTCAGTTAACATATAAGTTTGATTTTTAGTTCTATGCAAACTGGTATTGATACTTATGTCTCTCCTTTTGAACAGAACCGAGATCTATTTACATTACCCATTTTGGAGAGGAATACAAAATATAAACTCTAAAGGTCTGGAACTAGTGTAATCTTCTTAATTTGGATTACCACACTGTTTTGAAGAGTTCAGTAAAAGTTTGGAATTGTATCACAAAGCAATTGCTTTGCCCTACAAACTATGCGGTTTCAAGTACTAACTGTTAACCTTGGTGGATAAATACTAAACATAGTCAAGATACCTACCAGTACTGCTAGGATATTAAAATAGGAACAATAAAATTTTCTATTGTGATTTACCCAAACTTCTGTATGTTACATTTATACAATTAAAAAATTTCTTTTCAGACATTCCATTAGCAAAGGGTTATAAACAATAACATATTAAATAACAGCGAAATGCCATTATTAATAAATTTGCATATACAGCCCATCAGAAAAAAAAAGTTATTTAAACAAAAGTTATTGAGTCATGTACAATTGATAATAGAAAATTTATCAATTAATGTCATATTGATAATTCCATACATAATAACTCATTAAAATATACAAATGATGTAGGATTTTTTTGGTGGATGAAAATTGAGACTCAACAGGTATTGCATTAGGTGACCTTAGCAATGACAATAATGTACGAGAAGAAAGATAGATATTGAAACAATGTTGACTGAAATCTTGATTTATAGCAAACAATAGCCTTCACAATTTAAAAATAGTTGGATGCCAGTTTCAGAGCATGTAATAAAAACTCGATGTGCAAATATGTGGAATTCTCTAATTTGATATTAATCTTTTTATTATTTGAGATTCAATAAGTCTATGTCTCAGGAGTCATGCCTTAATATTTCTTTCTGTATCCTCCATGGGTTTTATTATGCTACCTGATAAACAGTAGGCCTTTCTACTCATACTTACGAATTTTCTTATGTAGTTACAGATTTCTAATGTGCTATGTTGGGGTGTGATTTCACATAAACTGTTGATTAAATGTAACTAAATTGAAAATGAAGATTTCATTCAGAAAATTATTTCCGTGTCAGCTTTTCTCTTACAGAATTAAATACAAATTTGGCTTATAGACAACCCAAGAAAGAGCATTGAAAGATTTCTCTGTCCTTTCCGTTCAAGGAGGGCCAACTGCACAATGGAAAACAAAATTGGGTTCAGCATAAGCTACTCAGATGCAATTTCCTTTTCTTAAGGATAATATCTTCAAAACTGGTGGCTTTTAAGAACTATTACCCATTTTCCTTCCTCCTTCAGCAGGTTTATAAATCAGCTACCTGTGGAAAACATTTTGAAGGTTTGTTCAAACGTTCTTATAACTCATGTGGTCATTTAATAAAACATTTCCTGCCCACAATTGAGAGAGCAAAACTAGAACTTTACTGGGAGCTAAATTCTGGAAGGAGATATGTTTTTACAAGATGCTCATGCACAGTGTTTATCTCTGTGCTTATGACAATATTCATTTTTCTTTGAAGTAGGACAAGTTGTAGAGAAAAGAGGAAGATGATTACTTTACTATGTATATCTTATTAAGAAGTTATGAATTTGATGTTCTTCTAATCCTAGTGAGCAATACTCTTTTGTCATGCTTTCTTGAGAAAAAATATAGAGAAGATTTATGACAGCCAAATTATTGGTGTCTGTTTTTATCTGATGACATACCGGTGGTAATAATCACATATAAAGGTGATGTAAAATTCTTCAAGTGCCTTAAAAAACCAGTCCTCTGAGTACTTCTATGACACTTATGTCTGCATATATTATTGAAATAACAAATTTGTGTGGCAAAAGAACACATGATGTTCTTATAAGAATAATCATTTTACAGATATGACATTCTGTTAAGAGTATGTCAAAACTTCTCTGATTACAAAATTACTTCCTGTGCAGTATAATAACATGAGAAATACAGAAAAGTATAAAAAGAAATGTAAAATTACACATCTATCTACTCTCAGAGATAGCCATTGTTAGAATTGTTACAATTACTTCCAGTCTTGGGTCAAGTGTAGCTATATAGGCTAATTTTTATCCTCAAAATATGGCTCTACTGTACAAGCCATTTGGATTGTTTTCCGATATAATCATTGTACAACTTTTGAATTATTTTTATTTTCTCCTAATAAAAGATGATTGTGTTTCTAAGACATTACAGAATCTTGCTAATAGGTTTATAGGAGAATTCTAGCCTGTGGATATGCAACAAATCTTTTAACTTTCCGCTTTTTTGTGTACACTTAGATTATTTTTATTTTTTATATTGTTATAGATAACACTGGAGTCATTGTATTTGTGTGCAGTCTGAGCACATTTCAGATTATATCATTAGGATAAATTAAAGTAGAATCACTAGGAAGCAACGATGAAAATATTTCAGACATTTAATATATATTACCTTTCTGGGAGTCACTCTAGAAAGACATACCAATTTTTACTCCAAAGAGAGACATATAAAAAAGATATTTCTCTCATTTCCCTTCACTCTTCCATAAAATATTATACAGGCAAGAACAATATTTCTCTTTTTTTAATTTGCATATTTTATAAGTTCTAATATGAATATATCTGCAGTGGTACTGGCTAGTTTATGTTCACAGTTTTAAAATTATTTCTAATGAAATATGTATGTCATATATTAATGTATGAGAACTTTATATGTGAAAGAGAATGGCTTTAGTAATTAAACACAAATACTCTTCTGTTTTATCTGCCTTTTAAAAAATTGCGTTCATGTTCTTTTTAATATAATTTTATTAATTGGTCATCTTTTCACTGTCATGTTTTAAAAGAATGTTTTCAATTTTAGTCACAAATATTCACCCTTATTATCTAACTTCAATTTTTTATAGGTTTAACTTAACAGAGCATATTGACAATAAATTCTTGCTTTGAAAACTATTAGAACTAAGTTTAAATTCTCTTTACTATGCTGATTTCATTTATGAAAATTGGAAGTAGCAAAACAGTGGATTTTTAGACTTTTTACATCTAATTTTAAATCAAAATATGAATGTAAAGCACTTGCCTTATGCCTCATACACTTACGCAGCAAATTACTGAGGTCATTGATGATGATGATGATGATGCTAATTTATGTACCTTCTTTAAACTCTTGTGTTCATGAAGTAGGCCTTCTGGTGTCATGGGCTGCAAAGAAAATGTATGTTATTGGGTCAATGTTTTTTTTTAATCTGAAATTGATTTGAAATATGCCAATTCCTTAATATTGAAAAAACGCTATTTCTATTTGTTCTACTGATATAAGGAAATATAGTAGTTATTATTATATTCCAGAAATACACTTTGCATGGTTTTATGAATTATTTAGCAGATATTCAGATTAAGTTTGTAGCATTTGCTTTATGGATTTTAAAATCTGTATTTTTAATAGCAACAAGTCTGTTTTTGTTCCTTTCGGGGCTTTTCATGGCATGTTTTGGTATCAGAATTTGGGAAAACTTTTTGTAATAAATTTATTTTTAAAAATATTTATTATATACATCATCTATAATTATATATTTATTATATCATTTTTCCAGATTGTAAAAAACTAATTTCTACATTCAAATAGATTGTGCTGTATAAGAACTGCTCCATTTTTTATTAAAAAAATATTTCCCAGTATCTCAGGGATTTTCATATCAGACTACATTTCAGAGCTATCTGAGAATCATTATACTAGGAGAAATACCTGATAATTTGTATTTTTCCAGGTTTTCTGGTTTATTGTTATATGTAATAGCTCTGTGGAACTGAGCTTTGGATTCTTTGAGTCGTTTCTCTTAGTGATTTTTATTCAAAGGGGTGTGTGTGTGTGTGTGTGTGTGTGTGTGTGTGTGTGTGTGTGTGTGTGTTTGGAACTTGTTCCTAGAAAATCCTTGTAACTTCTGAGGAATTTTTTCCCTAACAAGGAAAAAACTGATTACTAATGGAACCTCTTTTTTTGCTTTTGGCTTTGGGAAGCCTAGAGACAAGTTTAAGACTTAATCATAGCAAGCTTCTTTATATACTGACAATTTGATTTCTTTTTCCCTGAACTTAACTCTATACTTTCTTTTATATTGATTCTTTCTTCAACTACATAATACACTACCACTTAATTTTATCTATTTTTTATAATTTATTTTTAAATATAAAAGTACTTACATACTAATAAGCTCTATGAAGACAGATTTTTTTCCCTCTATGTTATTCCCCTCATATTTCTCAACACCTTGAACAGAACAATACCTGATAGGCACTCAGAATATATTTATTTGCTGGATGCACAAATAAGAGAATAAATTAATGTTTGTGAAATGAAGTGAGAAGTTAATAAAAATACACAAAGAAGCTATCCTTAAAAATTAGTAACAATAATAACTCACATTGCCTCATTATTGATTACTGTGTAGTTACCTCATCTTCCTGTTTTCTTTTTCTTCTTCTCTGTCTTCTATTTCAATAATTCTTATAATTATGGTCAATTGTTTGCATCATTTTTTGGTCTCTTGGAACCATCAAAGATGAGGCTATAACACTTATACCAGTTTTAAATTATGTGTTTAAATAGTCTATTGAAATTGCTTTTACTCCAATTGCAGTTGCTCTAAGGCTAATAATTTCCCCTTGAACATTATCTTCCTCCTTGCCTACTTGTATATAAAATAATACAGGCTTATTCTGGCACACAATGAAATGTTGCCATGAATATTTAGGATAAACTATGAGTGCAAAGCAATGTTGCCAGTATAATTTACTGTCCTAATAAGCATACTTTTGAGAGTAAACTGGTGAGCTATTAAAAATTTAAACCAGAACAACAGGCATAAACTAGGATGACCCAGGGCAAACTGAAGTGCGAGGTCACCCTCATCTAAAGTAAGCTAAGGCTTTTGGAGAAAAACTTGGCTGTGTTCCCTTGTCACAGTATGAATGAATACATCTCTGCATAAGGAAATGTAGTAGAAACATTTGTGAATCTGCTGTGATCATGTTGTGTCTAAAAAAGCAAAATGGAATACTCTTCTTTTTGCCCAATTTACTTATATTTGTCATTAAGCTCAACATCTCAACTCAAGTCCTCCTATTATAGGCACTTCTAAGAACTTCATAGCATTGAAAAAGAATTGCAATTTTGTATTTATGAATTATTTAATTAACCTCTCCTCTTTCAACATACATGTGTTTTGAAGACAGACACCGTGTTTTTTGTTCATTTATTTGTCTGCTGACTTTTGTATCCCTGCATCTACTATAGTCCCTGACACAAATAGGCATTTTAAAATGTTTAACAAATAAGTAAGCAAATGAATGGATCTCTTTTGTTTCACCCAACTCATTAAACTCAATATCAATTCTTTTCATTTTTCTGATAAAAATGAACTTTGAAAATTATGAAAGTCTTGGAGAGTCAAAGTGGAATTAAGACTCTCTCTCTTTGAATCATTTTTTTTCTATCTGGAGTTTCTAGTTTCTGAAAGAGAATTCGTATACTCTTGTTTTCATGGCATTATTTCACTCATTGATTTCAGGTAACATATAGGACAATAAGAACTAATAAAGAGGTGATAACAGAAGATTTATAAAATAAAGGTCAGTCTTTAAAGACTATTTTTCTGTGTTTGTGCAAGTTGCTTTTGTTAATGGTACCACCCTGGCAACTTAGAATTCTTATAATATAAACATAAATGCTATTTTACTTTTATTTACCAATTAGCTCACTGTTGACAAAGAATTATAGATAAAATTATAATTTGTTGCAATCCAATAATTCAAAAACTGTAGTTTTTGAATTATTTCATTTTGTCTGAGAAAATGATATTCTATGAAATATCTAACATTTGATAGTCAAAATTATCTATCTCAGAAATACTTAGAATAATTCAGGAAATCGAACCAAAACAAAAAATCTAATTGTTATTTATAGGTAAACCACAGTTCTTATTTTAAGATTTTGTTTACAAACTACTCAAACCAGAAAACAAAAATTCAAAAAGAATTAATTGTTAATATATTTCTACATGGTTTGTGGTCTGGTTAGAACCAGTACTAAGTAAATAGTTGTTTTAACATTTCATTTCGGTACAGTATGTTTCAGTGAACATTTCGGGCACTGTTCTAAATCATGGGAGCAAAATATGAAATTTAGAATCAAGTAAGTCAAGAGTCAAGTAGGGGAGAAAACATATAGCAAAACTGGTTTATGGGCGATGCAGCTCTCCCATACCAGGACACTAACATACCTCAAATCCCTCATTAATATAATTATCTTTAGAAGGTTCTGGTTAAAATGCAATTCTGTTATCCCTGGGATAAGTTAAGACATCAAACAATTATTGACTTTTGTTATATTAGCACAGATCTTAACCTAGAGAAGAAAGGACAATATATATGAAATAAGGAGAGCAAAAAGAAAATGGAATGACAAGTGAAGGCACCTTATACTGAAGACTAATCATTAAGTTTTCAGACTATAATTTTCACAAGGTAAGGGATTCAGTCTTGACTGTCCATGGGCCCACAATGACATTTTATATGTGTTTGGCAAATATTTGGTGAATTAGTTAATTAATGAATTGATAGATGACTGAATAAACAAACATATTCCTGGTAGCAGTAGGAGAGCACAAGATTCACATGGGGTAGGAGGCAAGGAAAGGGTGCATCTGAACTTAATTACATATCCAATGAAAATTTGGGGCTGCTACTAGAAGTAAATTTTCTGTCTCTACATTGTTGCTGATTAACAGAGACACCGAATTTCTTACATTTATGTTGGCTTATGGGTTATGTTTTGTAGATTCTGTTTGGAGTGATAGAAGTATTATTTTGATAAAAAAAAAAAAAGTGATTGATTCTCAGGCTTTTTCTCATTTGTGATATCTCAATACTCTTCCTCAGCAACTGATTCAACAAATGTGACCCGATTAAGTATCCCTGATCTTTCATCCAGATTTGAGGCCTGCACATGGATTGCTGTGCTCCTAATAGGGTATACTCCTTAAAGGCCTCACACCCGTAATCACAGCCATTCTCTAAATCTCCTTTTGCTCATTTTTGTGACTTTTAGCTTCTGTTTGCAGCCATGAAACTTGTTTTTAAAATCTATCTGTTCCCGCATCTATTTTCTTGGACCAGTAAATCAAAGTGGGGAGATTCAACCACCATAATTCCTGACATGTTTTTAAAAGTGCTCCAAGAGAGATTGCCATTTCTGTGGCATTCGAAATTCTCTCCCATAATAAAACTGTTTCGATCTTTAAAAATAAAATAAAATGCTCTCCAATCCAACTTTCGTTTTTTCTCTGCCATATTTCCCAAGAAAATATATACATAATATGTTTATTAATTGTGAATTATTTTTCAGTTATTTAGAATGATAAAAAGAAATTATGAATGCCTTTTCCTATAGAAATATATTTAGGACATTTATATACCTGGTTATGATGGACTATTTTATTATTTTAATCCATGTAGCCATGGTAAAATGGTATCATGGAATTATTATCAAAATCTAAACAATACTCTTTAAAATAAATCATATATTCTCATATCCATGAAATAAAAGTGGTTAGCAATGAGATTTTTTAACCACTTCAATTTATGCACAGACTTAGACATAAGAAATAACCCCAAAAGAGCCATCTTCTGACTACATTTTGCCTTTTTTTACCAGATACTGAATAGAGTTGAAGAAACTGAATAGAGTTGAAGAAACTTCCAAAATAAATTGAAATCTAGTAAATTGCAGTTTGACACTTCATTAGTTCTAAGTCAGGGGTCGCTGGTTTCTTATTTTTTCTGAATTTCAGATTATTTACATTTTTAAAATGAAGTCAGAATAATAGTCATAATAAAACAAACTTATTTTAGAGTATTAAATTGAAAATTCTACTGAAAAATGATAAAGAACTGTGCAATTATGAGGTATCGTTATTTGACAATAGTTAATTTCTTTTTTTTTTAAATTTGTAATTACAAATCTCACACACACATATACAAAGGCACACATACAACCATATATTTATTTATTTCTTTATTTATTTATTTATTTATTTATTTATGCAAATTTTCTTTTACAAATAGAACTCAATTCAAACTGTAGATATTGCTTTATTCCATCTGTGAAAACAGATACTATAGGTCACAGACTAATTCACAAGATTTTATTTTCTTGTAATTTTAACAGAGCAACCTCTGGTCTTCTGGCAGATAATTCAAACCATTTTGTTGGCAGCTACAGGATTATCCCTTGGTGATCCTGTTAATGGGGTATTGGAGTTTACTTGCAGTCTTAACCATCATTACTCTACGGCAGATAGTCTTCTTTCCAGGCATTTTCTATGTTGGCTACACTTACTGGATTTTTTAAAACTAGCTTTATTATTGAAAGAAAAACCCTAATGGATCATATGTTATGGCTAGCTCATATAAGTTGTTTTATTCCAGTTGTATATACTCTATCTTATTGACTGTTTTTTAACTTCTGCAATTTTTCTTCTGCAATTTTACACTTCCATTATTTCTCATGATACTACTTAGCTTTTCCCTGTTGGGTATATTTCTTAATTTTTCTTTCTATAATATTTGTAATTTTACTCTGCGAAGCAATTCCCCATGAAATTTTTCAGAATGAAAAGTATTAAGAAAAAGTATTAAGCAGCTTTAATGTGAATTCTTACAGAGGTTTATTTTCTGTATTATTGTTGTTGTTATCATTATTTTATAGTACATAAAAATTTCTTTCATATATACTGAGGAAACGAAAGTATTTTATTAATAACAGGTCTTACATGAAAGTACAAGTCATCATGGTGGAAATAAATGAAAACTGGAAAAGCCTAAACCCGAGTTGAGATCTGCTAAGTAGTTTTCCCAAGGTTATACAAATTGCAAAGAGAAGAGCTAGGATTCAAATCCAGTTTCTTCTCTAGAATTCATGCTTTTAAAGATGTCCCTATACTGGTAGACTTCAACCTCGAGGCTTGAACAGTTGGTAAAAAGCCAAACTATGGTTGAGTTTGCTAGGTTTTGAAAATAAGTCTGTATCTGCCAGTGACCATTTTGGCATTGAGAAAATTGCCTTCCTGACAATGAAGCCAACACAGCTTACAGCATAGCCAAGATATGGAGGCTGAAAATTTTCTGACAATATTGTTTGAATTCCTGGATCCAGCTATGCTATGCTTTAGGCTAGAACTATCCTTGGACATTTCAATTTTGTCATGCAATAATGCCCTCTCCACACTTTTTTTCCCTTAAGCCACTTTGATTTGGAACATTGCTACTTTCTACAGTCTTTAGATTTTTGTGCACCTCTAGTTTATTTTTAAAATGTTAAAAGTTTTGTGATTTTTGACTTTCCAAATCTAAAATATCTCTCAAGGTTGTTCCTTCTTAGAACAAGAAAACCAGTAATAAATTTTATTGTGTTTATTTAATATCTAACCACACTTGGGTCACAATAATATACATTTCATAAATAATAAAGGATGTAAGATAATTATGTAGGACAGTGAACTGAAGGGAGTTTAGTCTCTGGCTGAAATATTAATGAATATGTTAAAACCCTACATGTATTCAGCATTTAACATTTTGCTTTAAATAATATAGTCCTGATGTTATTGTTTAGAAAACAATATAAGTTAATTGACTATACTCAGTTTTGCATTAACAAATATACTATACTAACATTTCAATATATTGCTTATCGGCTTATTTCTCCTATTCAATCCCACATGAAAGGAAAAGATCACAATACTTCTTCATATAAATTCTTATATATATATACAAGAATTTATATATATATATATATATATATATATATTTTTTTTTTTTCCCCTAGTGACCAGAAGTATTCATGCAGGTTATGTGCTTCTCATTTATCCTGATAAATAATCTCTCACATTTGGAGAGTATAGCATCTTTAGAGTTTCAAAAAGACTGTGTACATTCTCTCTTTTGACTTATCCGACTATTCTGTAATATAGAAATAACACTAAAATCTCCATTTTGCATCTGAGATAAATGAGTCACATATTCCAATAAGGTTTAGACTATAGATCTTTAGTTGCTTAGTTCGGCACACCTCTAACTGCAATGCAAATCGAAAAATAGTTTGGAGTTGGTAGATCATTTATAAATGTCCTCACCTAAACGTTAACTCTAACCTACTCCGTGTACATCATCATATCTTCAAGATATACAGCTTAGGACAGAGTCAGAGCTGCCATATTGTACATGACAGAGAATAAAAATGCAGGAGACATTCACTAATTGAATCTTTAAATATAAGGAGGATACGACAGCATGCCAGGCACTGTTTTGGCATGAATCTCAGCGGTAAGCAAGTTTGACTTTGTCTTTCAAAATAATCTTTCATATTTATCTACCTTTATTATATCAGTTGAAAACAGGATCTATTCTGTTATCAATTATTCATGGTAGATGAGCCTAACCCAAAGGCTTAGTTAATTAGGAAATAGAGGGACCGTGTGAGACTGTGTATAAGCACATAAATATGTTCTGGAGTAAAGTAAAACTATAAAAATAGTGTATAATCTTGTCTGAGTACAAAATCATATCAGAAATAAACATATACACAAACGCACAAAAAAGCATTTCAGTTTGGGGGTTTTCCCAGGTGAACATGCAGTTAATCTCAGATAACAGACATATTTTACCCTATTTTTTGAAGTTTTGAGGCTACTTGTTGAAGATGAGGGTAGGTACCATCTTCCTGCTTAATAATGAGAATAAGAACTATATAGAGAAGTATAGCAACATATTAAAACCAAAAATTTCAAAGAAAATGTTTATTTTCAACTGCGAATAAAGTACAACTATAGACATTCAACCTTCCTAACCATGCCAATTATGTTCACCCTCCTGCTGTGCTCTGAAAAGAAAAGGCACCATGGGGATCCAACTTAAAACAAGTAATTACTTTATGTTTTAAATGCAAACTATCTGTGGAGAACAGCAGGCCAATCTTTTTCCTATCCACTCAACAGAAGTCCCTTTGGTGCTTGGACAACTCCACTAATCATTTGGGTTTAAATACTTTCAACTAACTGCCTTGCTTTCTCACTACAAACATTTTTACCTTCTCTTGGAAAGGCCTACGCACTTGGTTACTATTTAATCACTTATCTGTTGAAGCGAGAGTATGAGAATTAAAGCTCCCTAGAGCTGGCTGATGAGCTTTCACATAGAGTAAGTGTTGTAACACATCTGGAAATTAAGGGCTAAGGAGAACAGGAGGCTAGAATAAGTTTCTGAAGGCACTTTTTGCTATTTGTAGAATCACCATTATAGAATGAAGTGTTTTCAGTGGTATCAAATTTGTATTTCCTTAACAACATTAAAATCCTCCCGAAATCTTGATCATCTATCCCAATGCCAAGGCTTAAAATAGACTGTGATAACTATAGGAGAATGACTGAAACAAAGCTCCAAATGTTTTTATGGATCTTCAATTTGCTTATTTCAATGGTTCCTTATTCTTTTATCTTTTGTTTAAACACATTTCCTTGTTTCCTAAGCATTTTATAAATTATAATTTATTTTATAAATTCTTTTGTACATTGCTCTAAGTCAGGAAATAGCAATTATCTCAGCTTTGCAAAAAAGGAAAGTGCACAAAAGTCATTCTGGCCTTCAGCTAAGGTCACGCAATTAATCAGTGCAGAACTGAAACTACAACACAGATTTTTATAGGTCCTAGCCTAAGACTTTCCCATTAGAGTCTGTGGCTTCTTGTACATTTATTTATATAATTATTCTTAAAATATATGTTAAGTGCAAATATGTAAAAGTGACTTCTAGTTGCTGAGTGGAGAAGATTCTTATTAGATGATCTAACAAGAGTCGAATGGGGAAGGAAATCTGTTCTGATTAGAAAAAAAATATGTATAAAATAAGATACATTAATCGCTCATCATAATTACCAAACAGTATATAGGTGGGAGAAGTCCAAGTTAGTTAGAAAGGCAAGACAAAAATGGAATGGTAGGGAAATGTGAAAGACAATGTGCTTCTTCAAAATTCTTTTTTACTTTCTTTTCTAAATTGTCTCTGATCACTGTAATTTGTGGTGACATGGGTCAGCAACAAAGCATCAAAGATCACAGCACAAAGGTGAAGTGATTCACTCTGCTTTTAAAATCTTAGTACAGAACTCTCAGATCTTCTAATTAAAGAACCAAGATAGGCATCTACTCGACCTTCACTTTGACATCATCACATTTAAAGCAATTTAACTCTCACTCCTACTCTCAGGTTAATTTTCTCTAGAAGAAATGATTTTGACAGTTTCAGAAAGTCAGGTTAAGCTCATATAAGGAAAAAAGACGAAAATTTTCTTCTTCTGCTGATAGATATACCCTCAAGATAAGATTTCCCAAGAGCTTGACGACTAGTTAAGATGTGCCAAAGCTAATGCACAGCACAGGCTCAGGGCGCAGGCTTGGGGTATGTGTAAAGTGCCCACTCACCCCCACATACTAATTGTTCATGGGATCTTGAGAGAAGTCCTTACACATGTCTGAGATACTCCTTCTCCTATGAATTGAAATAACATTAATACTTAAAATTTAGGGATATTGTGACTGGTAATGGGCTGAACAATGACTCCCCTTCCCCCCAAAAATATATCCTTGTCCTAATCCCTAGAACCTGTGAATGATACCTTATTTAGAAAGAAAAAAGTCTTTGCTGATATAATTAACTTAAGAATCTTGAGTTGAGATTGCCCGGAATTATCTGGATGGGCTCTAAATCTAATGACAGTACCTTTATAAGAGGCGCAAAAAGGAGAGGCACACAGAAGAGCAGACTATATACAGTGGAGAAATTGGAGTGATGTGGTCACAAGCCAAGGAACACCTAGAGCCATCATAAGCAGAAAGATGTAAGGAATGGCTACTCTCCCTAGAACATTTGGAGGGAGTGTAACCCTACTGACAAGTTCACTTTGGACTTTTTAGCCTCCAGAACTGTGAGAGTACAAATTTCTGTTTTAAGTCAACTAGTTTATAGTAATTTGATACAGCAGTCACAAGAACCAATACAACATTAAATGAGATAATTGTAAAAAGAATGTACTTAGCATATTATCTAGAACATAAAATGTTATTTGTAAATAGAAATTATTATCATGCAAAGCCTCAGCAATATAGAACAGAGAACCACTGCCAAAACAGAGATTTCCTTTCCTTAAACATTTTCTGTCTGCCAAGTATTGGCCTAGGTGTTTATGTATGGAGTATATAGTTTTTCCTAGCTCAACTGAAAGTAAATGATTTCTTTTGACAGACAAGGAGACTGAGACTCGGAAAAGTGAAATGACTTGTCCAAGGTCTTATAAAAAGTGGAATAATCAAGATTTAAACTCATCCATCTATGGGAGAAAAATTCACTTTTTTTTTCCATACTGCTTCTGTAAGATATAGTGTGCAGGAGCAGTGAGCGGACAGGTTTGGGGCAGGAACCAAACCAAATCCAGAAGTTCTGTGTAATAATTTGTCAGTCTTGAGGGTGCTGGCACAGAAGGAAAATCAAAGAATGAAGCAATAAGCAATGGAATGGATAATGGAGGCTGCAGATAAAATTGAGAGAGTTAGAAAGAGATCAAATGATCAAACATATTCTATACAAATTATAGTCTAGATAATTGGAGGCAGGAATTGGATAAAGGTAAATTTTGTAGGATATTAAAATAGGTTTGACACTGCAGCAGGCAGAATTCTAAGATAGTTCTCAAAAACTCTTGTCCGCTCGTGTGCACCCTTGTATAATCCGACTTTGGAGTATTGGCGGGAACTGTGAATACGATGGGATGTCACTCCTATGATTAGGCTACCTTATACGGCAAAGGTAAGTGGAATTTGCAGATGTAAAGTCCCAAATCAGTTGATTTTTAGTTAATTAAAAGAAAGATTATCTTTGGTGGGCCTAATTAATCAGATAAAAGCCCTTAAATTAATAAGTAGGCCTTTCCTGAAGTTAGAAAGAGATTCTCCTGCTGCTCTTGAAAAAGCAGTCATGTTGTGAATTGTCTTTGGAGAGAAGGCCACATGGCATGGAATTTTGGGTGGCTTCTATAAACTGAGCGTTACCCCAGCCAATAGCCAGTTATAAAACGTGTTTCTCAACCTTACAATGGTAAGAAGATAAATTTTGCCAACAACCTGGATAAGCTTGGAAAGAAATTCTTCCCTAATCAAACTTACTGATACAAAAGCAACCTGGCTGACACTGAATGTAGCCTTGTGAGACCCTGAGCGAAAACTCTTAGCTGTTCCTGGACTCCTGATGCTCAGCAACCGTGAGATAACAAATGCGTGTGGTTTTAAGACAGTGAAGGTGTGTGTGGTAATTTGTAACACATCAGTAGGAAACTAATACAGACACCTCAAAATTAGTTTTTTGTTTAAATATATAATTTCTATAAAAGGAATCTACGCTGTGCTACAAACTAGTCCAGACTTTGCAGGGTTTATTGATAGTGTTGGACACTTAGGTGTTGCCACTTCCTGCTTTGTTCTCAGAAAATAAAATATTCATCCCCTGACTTCACACCCATTATACATGTCATTAGCACCTTCAACTGTGAGCAATGAAATCTGGGTGCCACCTTCACACTCACGTGTATACACACATATGGGCACACACATGAACACACATATATGTCCAAGCACACACATGGAGATATACATGAACTCAGCACATTACACTGTGTGTGCACATATAACACACATACACACAAACATGTTGTCATTTTAGCTTGATAACATGCATTATACTTTTTTTACTTGCATGAAAGCCTGTTTCTCTTTAGTACTCAAAACACACTTATAGCCAAATGTAACCCTGCAGTTGTATAGTAATGTACTTTTAACATTTTAATGACATCATAAAATAACATAGTGAGAGTACTTTAATGTTCAACTGCCACATTATTAATAGGAGAGGTTTTGCCTTTTCAGAAGCATCTTGACTTCGTTGTGATCCACAGTCATTATAGCCCAATAAACATGTTGTGGGTCAGATTGGAAATGCAAAGAATTTGAACTCTGAACATATCAGGGGCACTTTGAACCATTTACTGCCACAACTGCAATAATACTACTTCAAAAGAAGCATGTTAGAACTTGAAAGCAAATCTTTTTAGCACCATGAATTGTTATCCTATCTTGTAGTAAACATAACAGATTTCTTGGTAAAGGTTGTAACTAGTTAATTTCACATTTTAATTTTCCCAAATTTGGTTGCTGAATACAGAATGATGACATAGTTTGAGTATAGACTAATGATTAAAAATTCGGCATGTAAATGTAATCCAAATAGTTTATTTATGACAGATATATTAATTTGTCAAGTTGGTATCAAAATCTCTCTCCTTTAGATTAAATTAATATTTCAATTTTTTACATATAATGGCTTAAATATTGCTAAATAAAGATGATAAATTAGTTTTGATTTGCAAATATATTTTAAACACCTAATTCACAAAGCTGTTTAAAATATGTTCACAAATCAAAACTAATTCACATAACCTAATACAAACAAAATAATGCAAATAGACTAACAGTACAAAAATCTCCTAATCAATACACAAAATAATATTTAGAAATGCTATTAACAAACAAAAGCCTAAGTGGGAATAGCTGTAAGATATCACTTATTATCAAATTTGCAAATATTTTAATGGATTATAATAAGTTTTGTCATGTAAGTAATGAAATAGGCTGCCTATCAAAAAGTGTGTGTCAATATAATTTAAAAACCTGGAAAATATAGTATATACTTTTGACCCAGTTATTAGAATTTTTCAATTGTAATTATAATTTCCAGAAGACAATGTAGCAGTTACAAAATCCTAGAAGTGAAAACAAGATAGGGATATGACAGTTCTATATCCAATCAACTTAGAAAAAATTAAATAATGTTAATCTATTCTAAGTAGGACATAATTCAAAACATGCTATGTCATTCTTGGTAAAGATAATTAGTAGATACTATATAAATATGTGTATATTTGAATATAAAAACTCACGATGACACTTTGCTATGTGATTTGATGATCAGTTCAGTTCTATATTTTTTATTTTTATTAAGTCGTCTTTATTTTCTCTAAATATACATATAATACATGTTCATTGTAGAAAACTTTGAAAATACAGCTGCAAAGATAAAGAAGTAGAAAATAAAAAATTAAATCTGCTGTTTTAATTTTAAATAACCTTTGCACTATGAAATTCATAAATATTTTTCTACCAATTCAGAGATATTTTCTTTTAAATTCTAATATTGGGTATGTTATATAAAAAATGACTTCAGATGTTTCTAAATATATTGCATAGTTTCCTTAAGTAAAAAACATTTTGAACTCTTCCTGCTTCTTGGACTGCTCAGGTAAATATTTGACTGATAATTATAGACATCTTTAGCTATGATTTAGTGACCCAATCTTTTTCAAACTTTTCAAAGGAATATAGCCCTAACTAGTGTTTTGTTATAGATTGGAAGTAGAATTAGATCTCATGTTGCTGTGTGTCTCTAGCCCTCATCTAAATATATTAAATTTGAGGTGAATGATTGTTTTTCTGAATTTTAGTTTCTTCTGATCTTTCAACTATTATTAGATTTATATGAGGAGAAATCGAGAATTCCATCCAAAACTGAACTTAAGAGTTTTCCCATTAATCCCCCCTCTCCTTTCCTCCCTTCCCCTCTTCCTCCTTTTCCTTTCTCATTTCTCTTTCCTCTGTCTCTCACCTCTACTCCCTCTTCCCTTTTCAACCAATATGTATTAGATATATACCATATGCCAAGCACCGTGCTAGACACAAAGGATATAAATGTGAGAAAGACAGCTTTGTATCTGCCCCCTCAAAGTTTAGAATCAAAGAGTCAGATTTAAAATCTTAAAAATTATTTACAAAAAAGTATGGTAAGTGATACAAAAGAAAGAACAGAGGGTTAAGGACATGCCTAGTAGCGGCCCTTAATATAGTTGTAGGGAAGAATTATTGATCAGGAAGAGTTTCTAGACAGAGTGGCCATTAGGCCGAGACCCGAAGAATCATTAAACATTAGACAGGTACTATTTCTACTGTAAAGAATGGAAGCACTTGTTTACCTAGGTTTCTACCTCATTAGATTGTTGGTTTCTCTTTGCTTGTCCAGTACCCACCAAAGTGCCTGGCCTACAAGTGGTGTTTAATAAATGTTTGATTAATTATGCAGAGATATATAAATAAGTAGTATATTGACAAAACACAATTTGATATATATATTCATAAATTATACAATTAAAATAGCATGGATTTCAAGAAATATTAATATGTCTCTGTATCTCTACTGCTAATCTCGGTCTCTATTTTCTCTTATTTATACTTTGTGTGTTTCTCCTCCTTTTATTTATTTTTAATTTTTTGTCCCTAATAGTGGACTCATATCAATATACATTTGATTTTAACCTTCTGACAATATAATTAATACAGCTTCAATACTTATTCAAAGTTTAAAGACTTATTTTTAGGTATAACTTTATAAAAGAATATTAATTTATAAACCTTCTGAATTAATATTTGCCATTTGTTTTTGCCCGTAGGAAAATTAGTTTAATAAAAGTCAGAAAAAATTATATAAAGAAATTGCCAAAAAATTTGAGTACTAAATAATTACCTTGAGTATTGCTTTTAAAAACCTGCACGTTAACTTCTGCGTGCCTGTGGAATACACGCAAACTCATGCTGCTTTAGATAGAGATCATTTAATTAAAGAAGAATGAAAATAATTTTAATAGTTATCCAAAATTCATTTTGTAATGTGAGGATATAATACACACGAAGTCAGTATACTCATAAATTCATAAATAAAGTAAATGAGAAGACAGCAATGCTAATTGATATAAAACACCAAGGCAACAGGGTCTGTGAAAATGTCATTCAAAGTTATTAGAATATAGTTAAGAGAATTAGCTTAAAGATCTCATTAGGAACTGAGCCCAACAAGATCTTATAAATATTTTTATGCCTGAGTGAATATTAGAAATTTCTTTATATTAATTCAAATTGATCTTGTTTTTCATATTCTTAATAATCTGAGAATTTGAATGCAGAAAAAGGAACAGTAAAACATGTTAAAGGTGGAAATGGGTCATAATTTGATAAATACTATCATACATTGTTTTTGAAAAACAAATTATTTTTGAGAATTTTAGAGGTAAAAAAAAATCTATGGTTTACATAAAAATTTGAAAAAAAAAATTTTAGTTTGCTCCAATAACCAGGGCTGATTTTTTAAAAGAAACAAATTTATTTTTTAGGAGACTGAATATATAACACACACACACACATACATGCACACAAAATATGTGGTACAACATATTGCAGAAAATTAAAATAAGCCCTAAAGTAAACTTTTCTTTTAATAAATTACTTGATCGAGATATTTTAGGGAAGAATTGTCTTTGGATATGTTCATTTTAACAGTTCTAATTTTTGTGCTCTTGTAATTTAAATGAGATGGTGAACTATAGGTTCTATGCTTTAAGTGCATAGATATTTCCTATATAGGAATATGGAGTCCTAGCACAGCCATCATAGAGCAAGAGATAGTCAAGTAACCCATGGTTTAGAATCTGTGCAAAGATGAGAGAAGACAAGGATAGGAGGAAGGAAAAGCAGAGATTCTAATTGATCTGATGTCATGTGCTCCAGCAATCCTAACCTTGAGAGTGCAAGGGAAACGGGGCTTTTTTGGTTTTACTTGGATGGAGAAGTAGCAAACAAAAAACAATTTTAATTTACAATTTTGCTCAATTGTAAAAAGATTACAATGTTACTCTGTTAGTTACTTATTAAAATCATGATGTACTCATTTCACTTAATATTAAGAGGCTATTCTCTCTACATGGATTATATAACTTTGAACTTAAAGATTGAGGAAATAATGATAATCAAGTAAAATATTCCATTTGTAATTCATATGGAAGCAGAGGATTGGGGTCTGAGGTAAGGAAAAGAGAAGTATACATCTAGTTTCTTTATTACGTCAAGTTTTTCTTTCTACTTTTAATACAGAGAGAATTTTCCAAATCTGAATCTGTGCTATGAACATGTTTGAAGTAAATGCCTGTCACATTGTCATGATTGAGGATTAAAAAGATTTCTTTATAGACTCCTTTTTTTCAAATTCAGATCAGGAAAAAATGAAGATGATTGTTAACATAGAAAGATTGGATGAAGATTCAGAAAATTGAATCATTGAAATATTAGGCTGAAATACTACCACCTCAGCTGGCATGATTGTAGCCAAATGTTGGTTAAAGTTTAAAAATTGAAAAATAGAAAGTTAACTTTCATTTTCTAATCCCTTTTGATAGATTTATACACAATAAAATATACCCCTAAGGCATGATAGAAAAAGCATCAATTCATTCTTTAGATATAAAAAGAAGACTCGGTACTTGGAGATTTCAATATAGCTCCTTTTATAATAATTTAATGCACTTACAACAAATTGCAGTAATTAGACTTCAACTTTAATTTGTCAGCCATAGCAATTTATAATTCTTAGTAGCAAGGTTCCAGTCGTTGATATATATCAAAAGTATCCTTTTGGTACCAGGAGAAGGGACCGATGCTCTTGGTAAGAGTAATCTTGCCACAGGGGGGAGATCAAATTACAAAGATAACCTTGAATTAAAGGTGATTCAGCAGGAGAGTGGAGCTGATGCCCCTATAAAAGAAGGACATGGTATGCAGTTGCACTAGTCATACTTTTGTTGAACTGGCTAGTTTTACAGTTAGAAAAAGAGGTAATAGTCACCTTTATTTTAGTCAACAAAATTTGGCTTTGAATTCACTACCTACCTTTCTAGTTGCAGACTTGACCTAAAATTGATTAAATATTTTACCTAATAAATACTAAGAGTGAGATATATTTTTGAATATGCCTAATGAACTAATCTCACAAATTGTTAAAGATTAAATTTTACTGAAATTAAGATATTGATAGTTTTGAGCAATTATAAACTCTTCTTTTTTTCTGACACAGTATATTATTTATAAGTAAAATATAACTATAGTCTTATGTTGAATTATGGCCAGAGTGACAATACAATTTATCTTCTAACACAAGAAAAGTTTGAAAGTAAATAGGGTGCCATTAATGATTATACTAGGATATCAAACATAAGCCAGAAGCATCTCAGGCCCTGAATTAGGGCCATAATAATTATGACAGACCTATTTTCTGTGAAAATATTTTATGATGTGGTGGGAAGAATCACAATAAAACAAAACTTTATGTGATCGTGAGGGTTAGAGTTTAGTTTTCAAATGAAACTCGATTTGTGAAATAAATAGCATCTTAAAAAATATTCCTAGACTTTAATTTATGGATGTCACATTTAATTTTCCATTGATCTCAATTCTTCAAGCTCATTCCAATTTTTTTTTTTAATTTTAAAACCTTATAAATTTAATGAGGGACTGTACATTGAGATGTTAGACGACAATAACATATACTTAACATTTAATAGCCAATTGAGAATAGAAAAATCACCAACTTTTTATGATTTAGAGTATCAACTGGTGATTTTTAGAGCATTAAAATTGAGAAAATATTAAATAATATTACCATTTGATTATATCAGTTAAATTGTGTAGAGATTTTTTTTTATTTGTAGCATAGGTTTATAATAAACCAAGTTATAAGTTCTGCATTTACATAATAATTTATGTCAAATCGCTCAAAAAATTAATGGAGTTATACTTTAAGAGAATTAATATCTTGCTGTCCAGTCAGTATTTCTCCAGAAATCATGATAAAGTTACTAAATTACAGAGATGTAGCTAAAACATTTAAGTTATTTAGACAATGTTAAAATCTGCTTCTAAATAATGATTTGGTAATACATACACGAAGAAATAAAAATGCTAGTTTTAGTATTTAAAAATAACCTTAAATCTTGAAAGTATATACTTTAGTTACTTCTCTATTATTACTGAACTTAAAATCCCCTAATCTAATCTGCTTTTACAGATGCCTTGATCTGACTTCATCACTAAGGAATGCATCCCATAAGGCAAGCTTGAACATTACCTTTTCCAGTCCCTACAGGTTATGGGCCAGCATGTTCCAGGCTGCATTAAGGACTACCTCCTCTGACTATAGTGCTCGATTCTATATTCAACATGTTGTATGGAGTGCATAATCCTTCCTGTCTTACAAATTGCTTTGATCTTCTATAAAGTCTGCCAAAGACAGTTATTCAGGGAGTTGACTTGATTTTGGAGACCAACCTGACGAAAGTTCTCTGTCAAAGAAGGTTCTGTGTTATTTTCCTCCTAAGCAAGATGAAGTTGTGCCTTTCTAGTTCTCATGGTGCTTACACAACCCTTTATAAACATATGTGGACTAGAAAGTGATTATTTTTTATTGTCCTACATCTTGAACAAAATTTCAAATTCTGAAAGAAATCACTTGACTAGACTGAAGAGTAATTCTTCTATAACTATATGTTGGCCATTTTATAGTTATTTTTCTCATTCTTTTGCTTAGATTCAAATGATTCTATGTAATTATCCATTGAATCCTAATGTAGAGAGATATCTAGATAGTATCTGTTTTGTTTTGTTTTGTTGTGTTTTGTTTTTACCTCCAGAGAGTGATGTTAACCAATTGGAAAGATGAAATAGTGGGGACATGAATTTTTTTTTAAAAAAGAGACTCTGATAATCAGAAAATATTGGACAGTTTGTGGTTTACTATTATATTTTAAAATATGAAAGAAGACAACAGATTGTCAAGAATAATGTTTACAATCTAATGAGTATAAAAACTATAAGAACCAAGAGAGTTAAATATGAAGAGAATGTATAGAAATGGCCTGGATCAGTTGAAAATAAATAGTTCTTATTTATTAAATATTTAACATGTGTATTACTGTTCAATCTTACTTAGTTTCAATAGGAATACTTCAAGGAACATACCATTGCTGTCCTCTTGTACGCATGCGGAAACGGTAGTTCAGAGAGTGAAAAGATTTTTCCAAAATAATTCAGTAATTGTGTGACAGAGAAATGGTTTCAGCCTGGGCCACTCAGACTTCTGCCAACTCAAGTGCCTTAGAGACATGGGAACTGGTGTGGAAATTCAGCTTCCTCCCTTACTGACTTGATAATATTCTGCTCTAGAAACGAAGAAATTGAGGAACATAAAAGGTAAGGCCAAGATTCTCATTTGTGTATAACTCCAAACTGCATATTTCCACCATGTCATATTACACAATAAAAGCACAACTATTTATTTATTAGGTATATCCAAGAGTAGGTAATAGTTTTAATTTTGTCAATGGAAAGAAAACACATTAAGTTTGGAGATTTGAAGTGCATAAATTATCCAATGAAATTATTGGTTCCTACAGATACTTAAAATTCTAAGGGGAATATAGCATAGCAGATATTTGTTCAGAACTTAGTAAGAAGTACAAAAGTTAAAAACATATTTGTGTACATCTCTCTGCTGATGGCATTTTCTTTTCTTTCTTTTTTCTTTTTTGTATCGAAGGACTATGGCCAAATATTTTGTCATAAATCTCCTGAGTAAAAAGATTCTTAACAATTCTTTCCTGTATTAAAAAGAATTCTTTAAGTGAACAGTCTTAAATAAAATTATAATGTTGAGAAAAAATTCAAAGGATATAATTATGGTAAAATTTAACATCAGCTATTCTGTGTGAAGTCTAGAGATCAAACTTCTGCTTCTCAAATTTTCAGGCCATGCTGTTTGGAAGACCACAAATCTTCCAGTACCGACTGAGCTTTTCCTTCTTATTTTTTTTTTTTTCACATTGGAAGTAGAATATAGAGATATAAAGATAATATTAATAGTGGATTACACTTCAGTGTTTTATTGTTGTTGCTTTTTTGTTTGTTTTTATTTTTTAATTAAGACTTTATTTTTTTTTAGAGCAATTTAAGGTTCACAACAAAATTGAGAGGAAAATACAGAGATTTTTCCTGTCCATTTTTTTTTTTAATAGAGGGTACAACTACCTCACCTTGTTTCATTCCAAAAGCAATCTTGTGTAGTATGAGCGGTCGAGATTAATTAATAGAAAATTATGTTCTACTTAGATTGTTACCCACCTAAATTTACTCACCTCTTAAATGGATCCAGTGGTGTGTTGGTAAATGTTTAACAACTGGCTCTCAGGAGGAAAAAAAAAAGGCCATAATTTGTACCTATTGATTTCAATGGTGTAAATCCTCCTACCATGGTTGATTTCAGCCTATATAATAGTGATGTCATCGAACATGGAGTTGGGAGAAGATGCTCTTAATCTGCTCTTACGAGCTGAGATGAGTTGGCTCCTGTACATTGTGATCCACAAGGAGTAACCTAGACCAAAGATTAGCACCTTTTTTTTCTAAAAGCCAAATAGTAAATATTTTAATCATTGCTAACCATACAGTGTCCAACACAACAATTTAACTCTATCATTGTAGTGCAAAGAAGTCCTAGGCAATAATGTAAATGAATGCATGTAACTGTGCAAGTATGTTTGTGGATATCGAATTTCACATTTCATGTAATTTTCAAATGACAAAAGACATTCTTCTTTTGATTTTTTCAAACATTTAAAAATGTAAAAAGTACTTTTAGCTTGCAAGGTATATAAAATATAAAAACAGTCTATGGTTTGCAGACTCTTGGTCTAAACTGTAGAAAACTGGTTAAATTGAGGGGAACTGAGCTAAGTGGCATTCCTAACAGGTCCAGACACACCAGTGTCTGGACTCTTATGTCGTAGTAGATTTTTTTGAATTTTAGGTTGTCAGTGTCCATGTTCTCTTTTGGCTTCAAAAGACACCAGCTCCAAAGGCTTCTGTTCCCTCAGTTCCTTCCTTCTTCCCTTCCTTCAGCATTTCTTATGCTGAGTCGATGGCTGTCAGCATGAAGTTTACTGCATACATCGGTTTTAAAGATTTTAAGAACTATAAGAAATATACATTACTTTCTAAATATAAACACACACATGAAATAACCGAAATAAACATTCCACAAATCAGATTTTACCCGTGCTATTTACAATTACTGTTACATTTTCTAGTCTATTAATTTTCCATCCTGTTCCATTGTTTTATTTTTTAAGAATTGTTCATGGAGACTCATTTTGGGGTCACCATCTATAATTTGTAAAATTACTGATGCCAAGTTGTGAATATTCTATGAACTAGTTTCTACCTCTACCCCCACCTCCTCATACACGCATATTTCGGGCTATTTGTAGTTACCAAAAGGAGGCAATAGCCAAATTAATTATAAAATTATGAAAAGTATGTGAGAGGTTTTTCTGAAAATAGATTTCTGAGAGTCTATTCCTACTCTAAAAATTGTTGAGTTTCTTCTTTCTCAGAGACCTAGAATTCTCTCTCTATAAACAAATCCACATCCTATGGATTCATATTATAATGACACTGGGGGTTTTTTTGGTCAATATAGCTATGATATACAAAACACTATCCTGAGTTGTAGAGGAATCCAGCACAGTATTTATAAATTTGCACAAATTTTACATGTAATTATTTAGGCTTCTGTGATTTTTTTCTGTTTTTGCACTCTTGTCCAATAGAATCATATAAAGTATAAAGTATTAATTTGTCTACCAACATCATTGAATTATTTTGTATTTTATTTAAAACACACATTTTTATTCTTCTACATGGGTTATTGAGCATGCCCATAAAACACAACAAAATTAACATCAATCCAGCTTGAAACTATTACGTCAGACCATACATTGTACCAAAATGTTCTATGATTCCATTAGACTCCCACCTCCCCCGTTTTCTGACAAGCATTAAGGAAATGTAACTCCTGATTCAAACTGGGAAATAATTTGAAGAAGCTGTTTATGGTATGATGGAAGTTTCACATCATGTTCCAGAAAATGATTCTGACTTGGAATTAGAAAACTCATGTTGAAATCACACCTGAGCATAAAAACTATGTGGCCTTTGGCATATTTATGAAAATTTCTTTGTAGATCCAATTTATTCTTCTTTATAATCAAGATAATACTACTCTATTTATCTCACAGGCATCTATTTACAAGGCAGTGATTAACTATACATGTAAATGTTTTTGTAAACTTGAAAGCACCTGGAAACAGAATAAATCTTCTATCCATGGAGAACTATTAAATAATTTCTGTCACTTCTAATTGCACCTCGATTGGGAAGCCACATCTAACCTCCCTTGCTCCTCAATTCTATGATAGTGACACAGCCTCTGCACACTTCTCTGTAAGGTGGCAGATTGGGTTGCATCAGGTAAAGTGTGCACATACTCGTATTCTGAGGGCGTCCTTTACTACTTTTGGTGACTCAGATGCACTAACAGCAAAGTTAGTGGAGACAGAAATTTCAGCAATCATGTTGACTTGAATATAGATAACATTTTTAACATCATCTTAACTTATTGCTAGAAGACGCTGAATATATGCATTAGACACACATCGGCTCTTTTAATTACCATTTTAAAGCTTCACTAGTTCCTTTATCCTTTATATTTAATAAGCTATTATAATAGTTTCATATTATCTTCAAATTAAACTTTTCTTCCATTAAAAATGAAACCTTTAAAAATGGTTGAAATATTTTAGTACATAGTTGAAAACCGTATCAAAGTATGAAAAAGTCAGAGATAATTCTCTTTTGCTGTTCTTCCATATACGTATGTACATAATAAGCTGGAAAAACTCCTTAACAAAACGTATTTATTACAAGGCAAAAACTTGAGACCTGCCATGGGAGCAGGGGAAAATGAATTACTACACCTTCCTAGGAGATCTGAGTAAAGGATATGAGTTAATAACGGCTAAACCGTGTAGCACCACACCCAACAGTGCCTCAAAAATCTTTATTACTGTAAATATTACTGCAATGAACATCAATGTACATATCTCTCTGATGACGTGTGCAATAATTTCTTGGAGTTATATACCAAACAGTGGAATTCCTAGACCATAAAGTATACATAATTTCATTTTATTAAGAAATGACAAAATCTCTTCAGAATGAGTATTATAATGTACATTTTCAGCAGACACAGATGTTGACTCATATCTATGCCAGCAGTTTGTATCATCCAGCTTTTTAAATTTTTGGCCATTTAATAGGTATAATATGGTATCTCATTGCCTTTACATTTGTAACTCTTTGTTTACTAATGATTTTCATTTGGGACTGATCTGTTGATTTCAGGAATTCTAGCTTTTTTGTTCTACCACTTTTAGACTTCTAATATCTTTTCTCGTTCCATTTTTTATATATACTAAGTTTATACTAAGTCCATTTTGAACATAAAGTCTTAATTTTATGTGATCAAATTAAACAGATTTTTTGCTTTATAGTTTGTGCTTTTGAAATTTTAAGAAGTCCTCCCTTATCATGAAGATACTTTCTAACATTTCCTACTAAAATTTTTTTGGTGTTACCTTTAACATCTTGTATCGAATTCTTTTGGAATCATCTTTTTTTTTATGTGCTGATAGTGATCCAATCTTGTTTCTCCATATAATGAGATAGATTAGCAAACACTTTATAGTAAACACTTTACCTTTAATCATTGATCTAAGGGGCTCTTTATTGTAAATTAAGGTTCTATATATTGTTTCTGTCTCTGAGATCATCTATTCTACTAGACTATAGTCTGTTTCTGTCTGAATCCATACCATATTTATTATTATGGTTTAGTAATCCATCTAATTATCTGGTTGGCCAATTTTATAGTTATAAAGGGATTGCAAGGTCATTTGATCCAAATTTCCATCTAATGCCCAAATCTCTTACAGCATCCCTGATGGATCATCCTCAGCCTCTGTATATACAACTGTTGATACTGTTGATAATTCATCATGCTATTGATTAGGAATCTTCACACATGATCCTTAGAGTTTGAAATGAAAGAATCTATTATTTTATATCTCCCACTCTTTCTCTATAGCTAGTTCCTCTGGAGCACAACAGAAGATTTACTTCATCTACTACCTGATAGTTTTTTAGCTGTTATCATGATCTTTATAGTCATTTTTTTCTCTAGGTTTACTATCATCAACTACTCTAGCTGTCTTCATATGCCTTGATATTCAGACACATCTCAATTCTAGCACAATCCATTTGATCTGTGATTCTTTTGAGACATTGTAAGTGTAACTTGGAAACAAATCATTCAGATGTGGTCTGGTAAACACATAAAATAGTGAAATTATAGTCTCTTCGTGTGGATCCCAAAAATTCTATTGATGGGCGGTTTTCTATGGCTTAGCTAATGTAACTCTTAAAAATGCAGCACATTTTGAAAAAAAAAAAAATTGTACTCAAGTCTACTAACTATCACCACTGGAATAAATCTTGCTCTCTATAAACAGAGAAAAACAAAGCAATATTTTAACACAATTAAATTTGTGATTTTCAAAATCTTCCTTTCATGAGCTAATTCCCAGAGACCTTTGACTTGCTACCTGTCAAGATATACACCAAGACTGGTCATCTCTATGGTCACAAATCACAAAATTGCCATTAAATCTTCTATTTTGCCTTATTTCACAGGAGATCTAGGGTTTTGTTTGTTTGTTTGCTTGTTTTTGGACCACTCCAAGTCAAATTGGCCATAATGTCCTGACATCTCTCTTTCCTATTTTTAGGCAAGATTTTCCCATTCATCATTTGCCTCTCAACATGGAAACATCTTGGAAAATATTAGAAGGATGATTTCCGCCCCCCGCCCTCTCCCTCCCCCTGCCACCCCACCACAGGCAAGAAGGGAGAGAAATTTAAGAACCAATGACAAGTACCGTGTAAGGAGAACCCAAAGTATGACAAATCCTGTCAACCATATGACACACTGCTGCAGACCTGTCAGCTCACCTTCAGTGTGCTATTAAAGGATTAGTCGCATCACATCCTCATGCAAATTCTGTGTTCTGAAACCCAGGGAAATGGCCCAGCAACAGTGTGGTGTGTGGTGTTCACTGAAAAAGTTCATTGCAATAAATTCTCTTAGTTTTTTTCCTCTATAAATTCTTGCTTACATTCCTTGAAAAATAAATACTTTTGCTGCTTTGAGCTTCAACATATTTCCCTAAGCAATTTCTAGCCTCTTTTGACAAGCTGTCTTTAGGTTGTGTTTGGACCCTCAAAGCAATTTAGCTGAATGCATTTAGAATCAGCCTAGAAATCTGTTGAGCTTTGTCTGATTGTATACTAGCATAATTTTTCTCATCCTTCAAACCCAAATCAAAGGTCATTTTCTCAGTGATGCCTTCCTCTCTGCTAGAATTATTAATGCTTTGCCTTTTTATACTCTATTCAAAGACAGTTCATAACATGATTATAGTATTCATTCATTCATAAAACATTTGTATGCCCATTGCAAATCAAACTCTCTGTTTGGTTATTAAAGTTACGGGATTGAACAAAACTTAAAACTCTTTGCTTTAAAAATACGACCTAGTTGTGGAGATAGACATATAAATATATGAGTGTAACACAGTGCAGTAAGAACAAGGATGAAGGCATATACAGGAGATGGATTTTTACAGGGAATTGATCAAATTGACTTAGGTTTGAGTCATTTAAGACTTGATAGATGAGACATTTGACTGGAATCTTGAAGAGAGAATTCATTTGCAATCTAGTTTGTCTTGAATGTACTGGTTTTCTCTACTAGAGTGTTGAACTCCATGGGTTAGAAAACATGAATTCTTTGTCTCTGAATTACCACCGCCTGGCAAGAAAATGGTTATACAACAAATGCTCAAAAATATTGGATATAGGTATGTATTTTTGTGCCAAGGACTAGTTCTACTTTCATTGTAAATATTGACTAGCTTACCTCCAATGAAATTTCCCTCCTAATTATTCACACAGATTATAACACATAGTTTAAAAAATAAAAATTAAAAAAAAACCTCACTAAAATACGAAAAAGGGGAAGTAAGAAAAATGCCGGAGGGAGGCACCCATTATATAGGATCAAGATCTATAGGAAGGACCTTTTTCTACCAATATGTCTCCGTCCTTCTGATCATTGGTCCTCAGGAAGAACCCAAATTGCAGAGTTCATGCAAGTTTTTCCAATGAGCTTTGCTTTCATGAACAGCAAGAATTAACATGCAAATATTCTTTTTCCTTCATCGCAGCCTGACTTGATTATTTTTCCAGAGGCTTTGTCTTGTGTCCTGTAACATCGAATCCATCTAAGAGACAAATGCTACAATCGTGGTTTAACATGTTTTCCCACTCACACAGTACATCTGGGTTAAAAGTAGGCATCTACCACGATTTGCTCAAAGTAATGGCTTCACAAGTGGGATTTTTTCAGACAACATGACAGTTCAGCGTTAACAATATGGTGGAACAGGAAAACCTCTTGATAGAACTGAAATTCTTTTAAAGCCTAATCTGACCACATTCATTGATTCAAAACAACTTTTTCCCTAGTGTTCAGAGAAAGAGGAGGAAGGGGTGAAATGGAAAGTGTGCCTTTTGCCTGAAAATAGCCAGCTTTGTTCTCTCTACTTTATCTCCAAACACCCTTTGGCAACTAAGTATTCTTCTAAGGGTTTGGTCTTTTATGTTGTTAGATTCCCAAAAAAGTTACTTTCATACTGACTCTCATATAACTCTAAGGATTATTAACCTCAAAAATAATGGCAATATGCCAGACACTAAACTAGTCAATTTAGCTCTTATTTAATAAATTTAAAATTCCTAAAGTGTATATATTCGTGTATTACAGATAAACTGAGGTTAAGTGAGTTGATCACATCACACAGGAAGCAGAAATTAAGTCTACCTAAGTCTGAAATCTTAGCTCATTTCATTAAATCACCCAATCTTTTTAATATATGTTTATAAAGATATAGTATAAATTAAGCCAATTTTTGACAATCATGAACCAGACATAGGAAAAGCACAATTTTCATCATGTTTGGAAGGAAAAGGGAGAAAGTCAATAGCTAAGAACTTCAGACTGTTGCAAGTGTCAGTGGGTGGGAGAAAAAGCTTGGGAAGATGAAAGTGCTGTTTATAAAGATGAACTGTTGCAGCAATCAGGAACAGTTTAGATATAAGCTACAGATGGACCTAGACAGAGGAGAGCAGTCCCTGACACAGGTTGGGGAGACATAGGTACAGAAATAAGTTAGGATGAGGCAGTTTTTAAAATACACAACCAAAGCTTGATTCTGTTTACATTAGGAATGTTAGTTTACCCAAGCTGTTTTGTTTTCAAGTAGTTCTGGGTCACAAGTGAACAGTACTGAATAAAACATTGTACAGGGATAATTTGAGTTAGATTTTCATCTTTGGGGACCAGTATAGCTTTTAGGCCATGGCAAATGGAATCCCTCCTAGAGCTTTGGGTTGCATTTCTGGAAATTTTCTGTCTCCCAGTGCTGGGACATGGTGGGCACGGGGGTGGGCAGAGTGGGGAAAATGGGGGCAGCAGTACTATTCTGCTATTCAGGCAGGTCCCTGGAGCCTGAGCTGGGGAATGTGTGGGCTCTGAACCTTTCCCTCCCTTTCCAGGTGCTTTCTAGCCTTCTAAACCTACATCAAACCAGTGGGGATTAGCACATGGTCCAAGGAATTCCAGGATTGGTGCATATGAGGTCACATTGCTTCTGGACCAAGCTGGGGTTCCAATAGGGCTCCTGGAAAGCAGATCACTCTTCCTCGCTAGCACAACATGTCTTTTACTGAATTGCTTGAAGTCACGGCACCAGAATGATGCTGACATACTTATTTAAGTCCCATTCACTTTACACAAAGAATAAAGATACTTCACATGCACTGATTGAACAAAAAAAGAAATATCTAGGTACTGCTTCTTTAGCTGTTGTTCTAAATCTGCATCAATAAATCATTGTATTTCCCATGGGCCCATTAATTGTATAATGCATTTTAAAATTAAAGTGTTGGCAAATTCCTAGACCCTCCAAAAATTATTTATTTCGGGGAGACTCTATTGAGCATCATAATGAAATATTGGTATTGTGTGTGTATTTGCAGTAATCTCAGAAGTTGGAATCTGTGGACCATTTTTCTGGGCCAGAAACTGTTATTAAACACATTGTAACTGAGCAGGAGTTAAGCTTGGTGGTTCTGCAGTAAGTTAAGCACAGGCAAGATGTCTCAAAAGTTTTTTCCTCTCTATAAAAGGATGGTTTATGACACTACTGTTTGTAATTGAAATTTGAATTGAATAAAGTACATTGTTTCATGTTGCCCTGAAATATGTTTCAGATTGCTATGACTACTTGTATTATGCATGTATTTCTTTTTATGCATGTGTTTTCAGAATGGGCAATAACAAGATTTACAGTGCTTTGATTTTTTTTTTCTTCTGGGGGAAAAAAAAAGGCTTGAGTACAACACGGAAGCAGAAATAATAAACTCCATGAAGCAAGGCTAATGTAGTGGGCGATAAGTAACATCGAGACCCTCAAAGGTGGTTCGCCGACACTGCCTCTGGCTCTAGGCAACGACGGCCACCTGAGGAACTTCCCGTGGATTCAGTACTTTAACCTTGCTCACGTCGCCTTAATGTGGAGGCCACAATGTATTCTCTAAGACTGGACATTGAGTTGTGAATTATTAATATAGATCCACCAGGAGACTATACACCGCCTATTTCTGCTAAGTAACATTCCAAGGATCAAAAGAAGTCAGAGTTCAGCCACCTAACCATATAGCTTAGACATGGGCCATCCAAAGAAGTTTCGCTCTGGTCTAGGCTACGGTTCCACACAGAGAGTGTCTGGAAGGAATTTTGACATAGCTGAAACATTCAGGCATAAGTTTTTCTCATCAAATATAAGCAGATCAACTTCTCTAGAAGAAATAGACCTAACTGTCAAAATATTATAGGCTGTCATTTTCAGAATAATAATTAATTCTATGTTGTATGAAATGGCTCCCTGAAAATATGTTTTAATACATACAAATATTCACCTTATACCTGCTTTAGACATTAGTTTTATTTGCCTGGTTCTGTAAACATTTGAGTTTGTAACAACTGGGTCAAAACAAAGTGGGTTAGGTAAAGAAGTCAAGCTGATGTGAAGTACCAGTGAAGAAGTTGAGAGTGAATACTTAGTACTTCAAAACATGGATAGCTCTAGGTTGAATGAAGAAGGTACTGTGGGACAGCAAAGTTTATAAGTAATTTAGTTTTACCGATACTACATTCTAAGAAATGCCAAAAATAAGAAAACGGTTGAAATATTAATGATGTATATTTACATGCATCACTTACTCTTAATTATCTTAACCAAAAATATAGTTATTCTAATACAGCAAAAAATATCATTGTCATTTAGCAACATGATCAAAAATTGATTTTAGAGGCACAACTAAACAAAGTTGTACTGTAGCTAGAATCCTGGTCTGGCAGGAATAGGACATGTATTGGCCTGTGGAAAAAGGGTAAAGGGTTCATAATTTTTAAGGTAAAGCAGTCAGTTCAATTAAATAAACTTAAAAGCCTTTCTTCTGAGACCAGCTTTTTTATCTTTAACCTGACCTTCTCTCTGAGTGTTTTGTGTAAATCATGAATTGATACCATGTATGATAAAGGTCACGGCTAGTAAATATGCTCTACTTCATATTATACATCACTCAGGTCTAATGTATCTGACCAAACCCCAAAGGAATGAATGTTAGTCACAGAGCTTAGGACTAGGAAAATAATTGGATTTATCTGGCTCTGCAATATAAAATGATTTGAAGGACGAAGAGGACTAATCGTCTGAAAAGCCAAGTCAGAAAAGGAGGACTGTTTTGAGAGTGTTTGTGTTTTTCCCCCAGAGTATGTCATGCCTTCACAGTATGTTATATGAAATATCTAGACAAAGATCTTAAGCCAAGCCAAGGAAATTTTCACAATTTGTTCTTAATTTTCTAGATATTTTAAACAAATTAATTTCAAGATGGATGGGAAAGAGAAAGGGAAAATGGACTGATTGTTTTTAGATGAATGGCCTAGCGAAACACTACTTCTGGGTCTATAGCCCTGTCAAAAGGATAAAAAAAAAAGGACTACCTTACCAGGATAAACAAGTTGGGACTGTGTCACTTCATGGTTGCAAACTTACCAGGTTAAAATCAGAGAACCTGATTTTAGTATATGCTCAAAACATAGTACCTGCTCAAACATTTAGAAGCTGGTAAAATGACTCAAGCCCAAATCTAAGCACAGTTCAAAGCACCTTATATGTACTCTCTTAATCTGTCCAATAACCTAGTGAGAGAGGTATAATTATATCCACATTGTAAGGAGGAGAAATTGATGTTTAGATTCTAAATAGCTTGCCCAAGATCACACAGCTAGTGGTAGGCACAGGATTTGAACCCAGGATTGAATTCAGAGCCTCAGTCCAGGTTGCCTTCCTCATTGGGTTTCTGGACCCCTATGTCTGATACTCATTATTTTCCTTGTGTTGCATCTAGAATGCTTGAGAAAACCTCTCTTCTCAAAAGTCATATAATTAATATTAGGAGAGCTAGAATCATTCTTTAGAAGTACTTCTAAAAAGAGAAGAGACATCTGCTCCTCACTTTTTGTTTTACTGATGGAGAAATAGGACCCACATCCGCAGTCTAACACTGAGGTAAGTAGCAGAGCAGGAACTAGAATCTAGGGCCTGACTCATATTTCGGGACTCTGAGTGGTCCCTACACTGACTGTATCAATTGATTTTTCTTACAAGGAATATCAATTGACATTTACTATCTTTCAAGCACTGTGCCAATATAATTTATCTCATATTTCTTCTCAAAACACCATGTATATCTTCAGATAAACTTTATACATTTTAATAGTTCATTGGAAATCTCTCCACCCAAGAAAAGGAACCATGTTTTCAGTTCTATCATTTTTTGAAACAGTCATCAGAGTGGGTGCATGGTAGGGTGCACGGTGGGTAAATGTAGGTAGACTGAGTGAAAAGTTTTTAAAAGGAGACAACCAAGGCAGCCTGACACACATCTTTGCCCTTCCCTTGCTCTCAATTTAGTAATTTAAAGTACAGTAATTTAGCTAAGATTCAACTTGATCCTCCTGTTTCAATCCTATTTCTTGCCTTCTTCCTCTTCCACCCTCACTTTCCCAAAAGCAATAAAATTTATTCAAGGTGACTTTTCCATGTTTTAAACATCTCTAAAAATATCCCTGATAATAATATAATCATCATGAGGTCAATATTGTCTGTTTGTTTGTGAATACTGCTTTCATTGTATAATATTATATAGTTTCCCACATCCCTTAGTAGAATAGAAACTCTCCAAAAATTTGTGATAGCATTGTAGTATTTTATAAATATGTTATACAATTGAAAAGCCTGGAGAGACTCAGAGGTCTTTGACAGTAAAATATCTATTTGCGCTATCGACTTTTCCTTGACTTGTTTGTAACTTAAGGAATAATAGATGGCTAGGGCTGATATGCATTCATTTTATTAACTAAAAATCAGTGAATGCACTTTGACCTTAAAATATAAATAACGGCAATGTGAAGAAAACATATTGTCATTATCAGAGGAAAATTATATTGATATAAATATTAAAAGGTAAAATACATTTTTCTCTACAAGATTTTCTTTAAAGATCAACCTTTCTGAAAACAATCTTAAAAGCACCCTTTGGATTTTCTCTGTTACCTTTACAAGGTTCTTTCAGAAAGTACCAATTTTATTTTAAAGTTTTAATCAATATTTCACACAGTACAATCTTTTTCTTTGACACAATGAGTTATCAAAGCATTTTTTCTTCCCCAGGCAGCATCTTTGGGCTGTGACTGACAATAGATTTTGTGGATACAGTCTGTGTCAAGATTAGATCAGACACCATGGGGATTCCTTTTCATGTTTGTAACTCTTAAATCAGCATAAGCAACACACAGATTTTTCCATTCTAAAGGTGAGTTTTCCTCAGTGGAATGACTATTGCTGATCGCGTTTGATTTTCATTACTTCAAAAACAACTTATAGTTGTACAGTTAGAAATCGTAAGCTGGATATATACTAATCTGGTTCTTTTATTTTCTTTGAAAGTAATTGTCTCCAAAAACCAGAGTAAAATTTCCTTATTAATATATCGTTACAGTTTAAATGGCATGTGCAATTAAATCTTTCAGGTAAAAAGCAACTTTGGGTTTGGTTTACTCTTAAATCTCTCTCTCTCTCTCGCTCTCTCTCTCTCTCTCTCTCTCTCATTGTGTGTGTGTGTATGTGTGTATGCATGTATTATTAGCTATTTTCTAGTTAGATTTGTGCCAATAGAAAGGTTTTTCTTCATTAAGACACTGAGACGAGTTACGATATACTGGTTGAACGCAGTCTGACACCAGACTTCTATGGGCTTGAATCCTGTCTCTGCTGCTTACTTGCTCTGAGACCTTGGACAAGTCACTTAAGTTCTCTGAGTCTCTTTTTTCTTGCATATAACAATGACTGACTCATTGACCACATAGAAGGATTTAATGATATAATCCCCACAAGCACTTAAACCTGTTTTTGACAAATAATGGGTGTTTTATACATATCGGCATCATTATTTATGTAGTAAGTCTAATGTTTACAGAGACAAAATATTTGCCTAAAAAGGACTCCTTGTTTAAGAAAGGTAGAAGAATTTATTTTCTACATTTATTTATGTCTTTGAGTATCTTATGAGCTTTTTTTCCAAAGAAGTCTAAGAGATAAAAGAATGTTATTTCCTAAGACTAGAAAGCAATTTGTATGTAACTAAAATGGCCCCACATTTTAAACATGGGTTTTCTTACGCAGTCAATATTCTTTTAATATTAGATAGCTTCAGATTTTTTATGATTTCAATGATCTGTGATCAGCCAACCAGAAGGATTCTTAAAGAAAAATGATGAAGCTGGTAGGTTCCAATGTAGAGTTGGGCTATAAGGAAAATTTGCTTCAGATTCGGCTGATACACATTAGGCTCCGTTAAGGGAGGTAGTGACTGTCTCAGTTATTGATGACCATCTGGATGCTTCCCTGCTTTAGAAGAATTGGGTAAGTAGAGGATGAAGTCATTTTCTTCACTCTGACCATTCAGGCAGTGGGTACATATGAGCAAGAAAGGAAGTGTGATGCTGACATGAAAAATGGAGTTAATGAACCACAAAGAGGCATATTATAAATAAAACCATTTTAGCAAAGTAGAGTCTGCATCTTTTGCTCCGTAAACAATGAGTGTCCACTCCAGAAATTAGCCAGCTTTTAAAATCTTAATTAATTTGAAATGTTAAGTGGATTGTAGGTATCCACTTCTTTGTTGAAGGCTGGGGGGAAGTTAATCATCAATAGAACTTCTGGAAAAGGGAAATTTTCTGCATCCAGGAAATTCTCACACATAGGAAATTTTTCACATGTGATATTAATACTTTTGACTAGGGCCTAAATAATATCTTAATATAATCCTTAAATAAGTTAGCTATTCTATGCCATAATTATATGCACAATAATTCAGGAAATATTCAGGAGAGCTACTGATATCCTAACTACATGAATGATAGAAATATCTTTTCAAAGAAGAAAATATGTAATATAATTATTTGGAGAATTAAATGTTTATGGAGAAGGACTGAAAGGATGTTTTAAGTCAGGCCCTTATCTTCCCCTTGGCTAAAATTCTTCCCAGAATTTCTATTCTATGGGAATTATAATATGCAAAGTTATACTTCCATTTTCTGAAATGAAGACATTTCTTTAAGAATGTGCAAGTGGAGTGGAGAATGACTCCCTCTTTGTTCACCAAAGGCCCCTCAAACTCTGGCTTATTTCTGGCTTGCATAACCATCTGCTGGTGAAAATCAGCCACCTGTCCAGGTAAATTAATCCAGATCAGTTCCAATCAAAAGAAAAATTTTGTTTGATTCCAAACAAATTATTTAAGGACAAGCTGCTAAGCCAGTGGTAATCAGAAATTTGATGTAAAAAAATAAATAAAACTCTCCCATTTTTGCCATCATCCTCATCTGTAGAGAGTGTTTCTAATTTATACAGTCTAAGGTGAGTGAGGAGACATGCAAGTTTAAATCACAGGGTCAGGTGCCACAAAAGTGAACAATTGCCCTCACTATGTGGTGCTAAGTTGTAACTGCCATTCTCCATCTGCAGTTCCTCTGTCTCTCCATGGGGCCTGTTCTCAGAGAAATGTTAAATGTTACTAAAGCTTGGAGTGCAACTGCTTTTGAAAGAGCTGTCCTGGAATAAACTGAAAAGCTTTTTATCCTCCTTGCTGCGAAGCCTATCACATTTTCTTTGTCTAGGAAAAACTATCTTTCAACCACAGTTCATCAGCTCCTAAAAGTGAAAAAAAAAAGAAAAATACTACCTATGGATATATGTTATGTTATGAATCATATTGGTAAAAATTTAAGAATCTTTGTTTCCAGTCCAAAAGAATATTTTTAAAAAATTTAGAATAAATTACTAAGGAAAGACTATAAATGTATAAAATTCTTTTTGAGAGAGTATTATAATTTTATCTTTGAAAGAAAGGAAATCTTTAGAAATAAGACAGTATCTGATAAAGAGAAATTTTCCATGGATGGTTTTTAGGGGTTTTTGGTGTGGAACACATGTATTGAAGCCAATGAGTAACTTTTCTGTATATACATATGATGATAATACCGTTGGTGTCAGACACAATGAATTGCTATGGTTTTGCAAAGTCATGTTTTGTGGCTTTGTGAAATGAATCGCAAGAAGCCAGTGACTTCTTTTTTACATATGCCTGAAATTATCATGATGTGTCTGAAATATGGTGGCATGTGAAGACATTAAAAGAATCTCGTGTATTAAATAATATTTAATGATCATATATAGGAGATTCAAGTGTGTAATATATGTATCTTAGCATCTTAGCTTTCTCAGTATTTTTTAAAACATGCACCTCAGTGTATTTGCTAGTCCCTTGATTATAAAATATGCTAAAAATTATAAAAATATTAATACTGTGTAAACAATTAAGCCAGGTAACTTTTAAATCGATTTGGAGATATTAGATTTTGTTTTATTCTTTTACCTGAAACCTGTGATCTGATGGTATTGCTCCTTCCTTGGTTCCTGCTTCGTTGGATAGCTTTCCTGATAATCATCTTCTAGGAAACAGATTGCTCTGTGCTTGTTCACTTCCAGACTTCTGGACTTCCAGTGGCATTTATTAACACTACTATTTTGCCATTCTATTCACTCTGAGGGCTGGGACTATGATCCTTTATCAGTTTATATCCTAGAGACTCATATAGTTCCTGGCAGATAGTAGGTGCTCAAAGCCAATTTTGAGTGGATAAGAGAAAGAATGAGTGCCCCGCTGGCAACTGCTTCCTGAGAGGCCCACATGGCCACTCAATTTAATGAAGAGGTTACAGAGATGAATGTCTTGCTAGCCTCGCAGCAGCTACATCTTCTACGTCTCAAGTCTTTTGCTTGCCATCCAAGATGGAACCTTCTGATCATCTCTCTTCTCCTATAGTCTCAGATGACCGAGTTTTGTATTCTCGTTACATGACACACCCCTTTTCAGCTTTCCAGTTTCCAAACACTCTTCTTTGATTTCTGAAATCTACAGTCTATGATTAATACTCATATAATCAGAATCATAGTCTAATCAAAGAAAGTCATCTCCACTTGTTTCCTTTAACCAATATTGGCTCTCCCCTTAAACCATTATTTTTACTTTTAGATGGAGAACTACAATGTCCCACAGCTCACTTTTCTCAGTATTGAGTTTGGATTTGACCTTCTCCTTATTTCTCACTTTCAGATAAGTACTGCTCCATTCTCATCAAAAACCTTACATCTGGGGTCATAGATATACTGTACAAGATTATGTAAACATTAATGGTAGAAATCTCCACATGATTAGAGTTTTTTTTTTCTTTTCCTCTATAAACTTCTTTGTTTGAATTTTTAATAATATGCAAGTATTATTTTGCCCCCCAAGTGACTTTTTATTTATTTTTTCTAGTTTTATGGAGATGTAATTGCACATATAACATTGTTTGAACTTAAGATGTACATGTTAAATTGATACACTTATATATTGTAAAATGATTGCACGATAGTGTTAACTAACACCTCCTTCATGTCACATAATTACCATTGTTTTTTTGGTGGTGAGAACATTTAAGATCTACTCTTCTCTTGACATTTTAGTATATACTGTAGTATTATTAACTAAAATCACTATACTGTTCATTACATTTCCAGAACTTACTCATATTATAACTAGATATTTATACCTTTGACCAATAACTCCCCATTTCCCCACTCCCCAGCCCATGGTAACCACCACTTGACTCTGTTTCTATGAGCTCAACTTTTTAGAAGCTGCATATAGGTAAAATTATATAGTATTTGTCTTTCCCTGTCTGATTTATTTCACTTAGCATAATTGCCTTTAGTTTCATCCAGTGGCAAGATTTCCTCCTTTCTCACTGCTGAATAATATTCGTGTTTGTGGGTGTGTGTATTATACCTTTTATATCCATTCATCCCTTGGCAGACACTTAGGTTGTTTCCATATGTTATTATGAATAATGCTTCAGTGAACATGGAAGAACAGGTACCTCTTTGAGATCCTGTATTCATTTCCTTTTGGTATGTAATTAGATGTAGGATTGCTGGATCATATGTTAGTTCTATTTTTAATTTTTTGAGGAAATTCCATGCTGTTTTCCATAGTGGTTACACCACTGTATATCCCACCAATACTGCACAAGGGTTTCCTTTTCTCCACGTCCTCACCAACAGTAGTTGCCTCTTGTCTTCTTGATGATAACCATTCTAACAGGTGTGAGGTGATATCCCATTATGGTTTTGATTTGCATTTCCATGATGATTAGTAAAGTCTAGCATGTTTTCATGTACGTGTTGGCAGTTTTCATGTCTTCTTTGGAAAAACAACTATTCTATTCCTCTGCCCATTGTTTAATTAGATTTTTTTTCTATTAAGTTGTATAAGTTCTTTATATATTTTGCATATTAACCAGATATATGATTTTCAAAGATTTTCTCCCATTCTACAGGTTACCTCTTAATTTGTCAATTGCTACTTTTGCTGTGCAGAAACTTTTTAATTTGATACAGTTCTG
Organism: Pteropus medius; assembly: GCF_902729225.1. Taxonomy (NCBI): domain Eukaryota; kingdom Metazoa; phylum Chordata; class Mammalia; order Chiroptera; family Pteropodidae; genus Pteropus; species Pteropus medius. The sequence goes on from NW_024346062.1 coordinate 17,172,490, forward strand.
CTTGTTAATTTTCACTTTTGTTATGTTTTTGGTGTGATACCTAAAAAATCATTACCAAGACTATTGTCAAAATGCTTTTTCCTTATGTGTTCTTCCAGGAGTTTTATGCTTTGAGGTCTTATGTTTAAGTTTTTAATCCAATCTGAGTTAATTGTTGTGGGTCATGGAAGATAGGGGTCTAGTTTTATTCTTTTGTATGTTATCCAGTTTTTCCAACACCATTTATTAAAAAGACTCTCCTTTCCCCATTGAGTGTTCTTGGTTCCCTTGTCAAATATTAGCTGGCAGTATATGAGGGAGTTTATTTCTGAGCTCGCTATTCTCATCGGTCTATATGCCTATTTTTATTCCAGTACCATACTACTTTGATTACTGTAGCTTTGTAGTATGGTTTGAAATAAGGAATTATGATGCCTCCAGCTTTGTTGTTCTTTTTCAGGGTTGCTTTCCTGTGGTTTTCCAGTGACTGCAAAATTTTCCCCAGGCCTGCACACTGCAGTGTAGGATGGTGACAGGACTTGGGTTGGGCTGGGGCGTGCAGGTGCACAGCTGGACGGTGAGGGTAGCTACCGGTGAGTGTGGTGGTACATGCCGGTGACAGAGACAGGGCATGCACCAGCAGCTGCAGGGCTGTGGCTGCACAATTTCTCCTGAGCGTGTGCACTGCAGTGGAGGCCAATGATAGGGGTCATGCACAGTTGGAGGGGCTGGTGTGCACATGATAGTGGAGGTCCATCATGGGGCTCTAGGTGCTTCTAGTACAGCCACAGAGGTCTGAGCTAGCTGCCAGTGTAGTTCCTAGGGCTCTCAAGGGTGCAGGAAGAGGAAGTGTGGAGGGACTCAGTTGGTTGTCATTATAAGTCTCAACTTCATTTTTATTCCTGGAGTTAAAAGTAATACATAGTGTCCATTCATTCAAAACCCTATATATATTTAAAGAGCATCTACAATATAGCAGGCACTGTTCTAGGTATAGGGGATCCAGTGGTGTACATGACTTAAAAGTCTTACTCTCATATAACTTACTTTCTGGTAGAGAACAAATAATAAACAATAAATTTTAAAATACATAATGACAAATAATGATATGTAATAGGAAGAAAATTAAAGCAACACAATATGCTAGAGAAAGGATCCTGTTTTACATTAAGATGATCATGGAAAGGGTTCTTTGATGAGGTTAAGGGACTATTAATGTAGTTGTTCAGAAATAAGCGAATACATAGTATGTATAATAGGTATGTGAGCAGACTTTAAATAGACTGGAAGAAATGTCCTTGACACGACTTTTATTTTTGTAGTTTCTTAAGTCTGTAGTGGACAAGCATATAACAAATAACTCTCTTCTCCCACCAAAAAAACACAGACTAATATGACAGACAATACATTATTTTTGTTTAATATAAAACAAAATATAATATATAATATAAAAATTTAAACATCATAAGAATAGGTCTATGAGCAAGTGCAATTTACATAGCCTTTCGATAGTCTCTGGTTTTCAGCGTTTAGCTACAGAAAAATAATGTCATCTCTGGCAAGACATTACTGCATTTTAAGATTCCTCTTTTACCACCACCAATGAAAACTCCATAAGATTTACTATCATCAGATATAATTACGACTAAAAAAGATATTTCTATGTTCTAAAATGGCAGCATAAGTTTGAATGTTTGATTCACCAAAAAAGGTACATATTAATTCACAGGCAGTAATTCTAAGTTACTTTTAGTTATTGTATTCAAACAGCATGAGTGTCCTTGGACAAAATAACAGAGAAATCAGCGAACCAGAAAGGAAACTCTTTCTAATACAGAAGGAAAAATAATAGACATTGTTTGACTTTTTTATTTAATATAGATTATAAGTTGACTTTAAAGAGACTCATTAACAAAATATTTTTGCAGGCAAGTTAGAAAGGTGATTTTCTGTAAATCATTAAAAAAAAATAAAAAATAAATGCTTTAACTATAGCTTCCATCCATGCATTATATCATCTATCTGTCTAGGGAAGCAAAAACTGAGGGCTTCTCTAAACCAGTCATTAGTTAAACAAAAGGCATGTGGCTAGGAAAGTTGTTTACTATTTTTTCTGGTTGAATGTTTTCTTAATTCATGGTACAACCTAGGTGACACAAGGGGAGTAATTTTGACTTTCATTTCATTAAAAAGGGGGGAAAGCAAGGCTTAATACCTGTCATTTAAAAAAATAAATTAAGCCCATGGTTATTTAGAAATAGTCTTTACCATAATTATTAAATACAAAGAGAAATCCTTTAGCTAACAAAGAGATGGGCTAAATCCAGACTGATTACTTCACAAACACAATGAACCTTAAATCCCAAAAGAACAAAGGCAATTTTGTTAGATGAAGCATCCCTTCTCTCAGGATATTTTTTAATTGCTTTTGGTATGACAGATAAATAGGGTCCAAAACAAACAAACAAACAAAAACTCTGATGGATTTGTTTGTTAGAACTTCTCATAACTGCAAAACAATAATAAATGTTTGAAATTGAATCATATTAGCTGCTTAAAGTAATGCATGCCTCTTATCGAAAAGTGTTTACTACGTTATCGGGACTTTTTTTTTTTTTAATTTTTAGGTAAAAATACTTTTAGCACAGTCCTAGTCAATTCAGTTCAAGCCAGAGCAATAAGCCTATATTAAGTACTTACTCTTTATAAAGCACAGTGCTACATGAAATGTGGGGTATGAAGATACTAAGACTTGACAGCTGGCCTCTGAGGGATCAGAATCTAGTGTGGGAGAAAGAAGTTTAAAGCAATTAACCATAAAGTAAGACATAATGTATTAAGTGCTGTATAATAGATACTACGTGACAGGAGAATAGAGCAAAAGGAAGAATTAATTATGACTAGGGAAGGAAAAGAGTCTTGAAAGTGGTTTTTGAGCTAATTCTGTTTTAAAATTCAGATTTTGAAAGGTATCTGACCTCTTTCCCTGTCTCTCTAGCTATTCTTTTTACACATTCGTGCAATGAATCCAATCAGTAATGTGCCAGGTATATTTTAAGAAATTCAGAATATAAAAATGACTAGAACATGACTGTCGCTTACATTAAATGTCCCTGTAGTGTTCATATTTCATGACTTTAAGTATCATATCTTTATGCTTAACTCTTAAATTATGTTGCTAGTCCCGATCTCCCCTAATTCTCAATACTACGTTTCCAATTTGTTTTCTCGGTGTCTCACCCTGCTACCACAAACTCAATATTTCGAAATTTAAATTTACTTTACTTCCAAATCTACATCACCAATTTTACAAATATAAAATGACATCGTTTTGTTCATGCAAAATCATTTCTCTACTTATTCGGATTTGACTTCCAGAGTCATCTTTGCCCTTCTCAACCCTGAGGAGAATCTCATCTAGGCACTTCGTGGTCTTATGTGCAGCCTGGGATTGTTACCAATTAACATTTCCTTAGGTTGTTCTTAGAAGTAAGATCCTCAATTCTTTTATTTTTCTTTTCTCTTATTTTTTTTCATTTCTCACTCGACCACACATACACAGATGCCTAACCTGGCAGGATTTTTCTCTAGTCTATAGGGTAAGGGATGCATTTACTCTCTAATTTTGATATTTCCCCCTCATAGGTACAATTTCTGGTGTGATATTTACCTCTAACACTACGTTACTAAACTTAGTTTTGGGAGTACACAAAGCCAGATTGGCTATTTCTTTTTCTCAAATACATTCTATGAGGATGAACAACATACTTCTTGGTTTGGAAGATTAAGGTAGAAATAATAGGGAGAAAAACATTTTGCTAATAATATTGTACTCTTCCCAGCTGTATTTTTACCTTTTTGTGCTTTACTTCCTCATTAATAAAATAAGAATAGTTGTATCTATCTACATGGTTATAATAAAGATTAAATTAAAAATGAATAAACAGCACGCATTATCTATTATCATTATACTTTTGATGATCAAAGACTTCACCTTTGACATCTAGTTAATTGTCACAAAAAGAATCGGACAGGAAATATGAATCTTTAGGAAAAAAATATCAGTTATGAGTAGAGTTGCCACAAAGATCATCACCAAAATGCATCTCCTCCAATAGCAGTAAATTGTACTCTCTTTGAGGCTGAGGGGCAGGTGATTCTGGGCAACAGGATGTTCTACAGCAATCCTGAAGGACTGGTCAGATGCCTTGATTAATTGCCATTTTGAAGCAGAAGTAAGAGGATCACAAAACCATCAACCAATACTAGACTTCAAAAAAAGCTCACATCCAGCACAGCTTCAGGCTGGCAAGGTACTCAGCTGTAAACTAGAGGTACTTACTTGCCTTCTAACATCATCAAAAAGCTTAGCTGGCCAGCAAATGATAAACAGCTAAACAAAATAAATAGCATGACACAAAAAATCATAATTTTCTACATGTATATATGCTTAAGCTAGAAGAAATTCCAGCCAAAGAGCTTAAAAAAAAAAGCTGAGGCAACTGCAGGATGGCCTTTAGAATCTCCAGCAAGACCCAGGGAACCTTGCCCAGTGCTTTACATAACGGAGGGAAGCTATGGCTCCTGGAGGCTCTGAGAAATGAGCTTCCTGCAAGAAGCCAGGCAATTAACCTAAAACAGATTCTGGCCGCTAAGTGGGGTAGAAGTACCTTCGTTTGGTCAGGCAGAGACCTCCCTGGTGTGCTCCTGCTGGGATTTTCACACAAATTTAAGTTGCATGGGTTTAACAGCTCCTCCTTGGCAAAAGGATTCTAAAGGCCTCACTTATGTCTTTCTGAGCACCCAGTTGCACTGAGAGGAAGGACCTAGAGGACTTGCAGAAGTGACTGGAAGAAGCAGCATCTCGTTCACTTGGGGAAGGAAGGAGGAGTGTGGCTCTTAGGGCCTCCAAATTCTGGGTTTAGCTCCCAGGTCAATTATTTACTGAAAGTGAGAAACAAAATCAGATGTTTTAGCCATTGATTAAAGAGAAGATGTTTCGTTAAAAAAGTCAGCTGCAGAGATTCAGTCTGAATGTGGCTGCTGCAGCTGCTGAAAGGTTTTGATTTGGCTAATCACAGAGGTCTTTATCGAATACTAACTAAAGATTCCAAGCAGAACAAATTCATTCCTGATGAAGTCTTGCAGCCGACAACGTGGAATAATTTAAATCACAGACCTGTAAAATTTGATCAGGATGGAATTAAACGACTCTCTCGAAGTGATTTGGCAAGTTTATTTTCATCAAGGCGTTGCAGTGAAAACTGGTAGCCAGAGAAGGGCCATGTTCACCTGCCATCTCACTCAAGTGTCCTGCTGCCAATCAGTCTTCTGAGGGTCACACCATGGGAACATGCGTGCTAGCCTGGGTCCAACTTAAAGATCTGGTACAACACTCACATCTTCTCTTTATTACCATTATGTCTCCGTTATTTACAAAGGTGTTCAGACTTATTTAGGATCCATTTATGCTAGCACCACTTCTTGAAAGTGATTAATACTTTTATCTTTATTGCCATGTGTATGAAATATAATTTCTTCCTATTTCTCATATACTTTACATCTCATACAATTTTAAAGAGTACAAAGTACACAGAGAAAAAAATTGAAAACTAGTGTAAAAACATCAACCCTATCCTTGAACTACACTGACCCCAATGTAGAAATTTTCTTTAAGTGGCCATAATGAAATACATTGAATAATTCATTTCTGTTCTCATAACTTACTGGTCAGGCAATATTAGCTTGGCCTTCTTAGATTAGGGCAGGGGTGAGGAGATAGAGCTGAAGAGGAGACATAGACTCTTCAAGTTCCATTCTAGTGGCTGTAAATTGTGCTGTTGAAAAGAAGCAATTTGTACCATGCTGATAAAAGAGTTTCTTTTGTGTTTGCAAGAATATGTTAAAAATCAGTATTAGAACATTTTACTACAAAAAAAGTGAAACATTTGAAAGATTTCTTTTAATGATGTGGTCTGCTACTTTGTCTCTTAGATACAAGGCGTGATGAGGGAAATTTCTGAAAAGGATATATAGGGCACAGCCAATCCAATTTTAGAGGACTCGTGTGGTGGTGAAGTGAGGGTTCGGGATGTCAGTTGTTTGCAGAGGAAAGGAAGATGGAAAAAAGGGAATATGCAAGATAGATAGCATAACAAAAAACTACCGAGATTCAAAGAAATGAGGTAAATAGATTTAAGAAGACTGTTAGGTGAAAGTTATCCAAGAAAATTCCGTATGAAAATTGCTGCATTTTTTGCAACAAACATAATATTATATTTTTCTGATTCATCTTAAAATTTACTAAATATTTGGTAACAAAGGAAATATTATTGCTAGAGCCAGGAGTTAAGCACCTAATCTCTCATAGCAATGAACAGGCTCTCATTTTAGTTGTTTAGCTGTTTATCAAATTCCTTCTCCAGTCAAATCACCTCTGCGCATTCACTGAGACACACAGGGAAACACTGTGGGCTAAGGCAGCGGCCAAGGGTGCTGCGACTTGAAAGTTTAATATTTCCTTACAAGTACATATGATAATGGGCATGGTTACTATTTAAAACAATCTCTAAATTCAAAGAGAATTTTTTTTAAACTGGGCTTTGCTCTTCTAAAATACCATAAAATTTCCTGGGGTGGAAGGAAACCTACTTTTTTTTTTTTTAATTAGGCAACGATCAATTCAGAGATAAGCATGGAGATGAGGAAATTAGGTCAATCCATGTAACATATTTTCTTTTCATATTCATTCCTATGTTAGTAACATTTTTCTTTTTTTCTTTTTTTTTTCAGATGCAATGGCCTACCTAGGTCAGTGGTCCCCAGCCTTTTCGGCACCAGGGACTGGTGCTCCTATGAGAATCTAATTCTTGATGATCTCAGGTGGAGTTGAGGTGGGGTGATGCTAGTAGTGCTGGGAAGCGGTTGCAAATACAGATAAAGCTTCTCTGCTTGCCGCCCATCACCTCATGCTGTGCGGCCCATTTCCTAACAGGTCATGGACCAATACTTGTCCACAGCCCTGGTGGGTTGGGGTATCTTGGCCTTGGGTAATGAAATATAGGTTTCTGTCCTACCACAGCTCTACCTTATGGCTTAAATTATGTTTTAAAAACCCCTACCTATATATAATCATATGTGTATATATATGTATATACATACACACACACACACACACACACATAGATATATACATGTTTTGTATATGTATATATAAACAAACCATGTATATATTACGTTTTATATTTGTGAAATATAAAACTCATACAGAAGACGCTGAATAAAGAAGTTTATTCTGAGTCACGTAGTCCAGAATACAAATAAAATAACTTTGTCTCCTCCACAGGATCCTATATCAGCATTAATTTAAGGGAGAAAAAAATGTTTTTAATATGTTTGAAAGCAATTTTTGCATGTAGTTATACTTAACAAATCACAGTTTTTATTTGCTACAATTTATTTAAAAATAAATTGGGGAAAAATGCCTGAAAAATGAAAATCTTCTTTTAGGCAAATAGGAAAGCATTCCAAGTGCTATTAATATAAAATAATAGGCCCATTTTGTCTCTGATTTACTGAAAGAAAAATGGCAACTCACTTGTCCCTTTGGCTTTAGACTATCCAGCTGGAAATGGAGATACTAATTTTGAAGTAATTCAGAGAATCATTAACATCTATAACTAATATCATAAATCTTTATAACATTTTTATTTATACATTGTAATTGCAAAATTTTAAAGAACATTTTACTTGTCTGACATTTTCCTGTTGAACCAGAGAGAAAGAAATATCGATTATTAGAAAGATTTTGAATTATTTGGAAAACAGTAAATATTTGGGGAAATATCTATAGACTTTACAAATTCTTGGCAAATTGACTCTAGTCTCCATAGTCATTATCATAGCCTTCAGTCATGATAAAATCGCCTATATCAGGGGTTACATCTCCTCTTTCGTTTCTCTGTGGTGCTTGTAACTGTTCACAGACACTGTCTTAAAACTCTCTTTCTTTAATTCCTGTGTAGCTGTACTTAGTTTTTTTTCCCCACTGACATGCTTTCTTCATTTCCTGTTTTGGCTCCCCTCCCCACTTCCGCAACATAAATGGGGCCTTCTGCCAATTTCTGTTCCCTTTCTGTGCTTTCTCTCTCATATTTTTCATATACTCTTCTGGCTTCAAATTTTATTAATAAGTTGAAATTTTCTTAAACTATTTCTTTAGCAGCAGATCTCTCTTATGGTTCCAGTTCCAATATCAGCTCCCCATTTGCAAGCTTATGTAATTTTTATATTATGTAATTTTTCTGACATCCAGTCTTGTCTGATCATCTGGGCTTGAGCAATATCTCTTCCTTGGTGCATTTGCTTTTAGATTCTCTTCCTTAATGCAAATCACCTCTCCAATTAAAACCTCTAGGCTTTAGTTCAATACATTCAATGTATTCAACTGACTCTTTAATAGCTCTGTTAATATAAAAAAATCTACAGCAATTTAATTTATCATACACAAAGCCCTTGATTTATCACTCTCCCAATCTGTTCTTTTTTCTGGTGTTCTTTGCCTCAGTGAATTGTATCATTCTCCATCTTGTTTTACAAACCAGAAATGTGGGAAGTATCTTTCAGCCACCCCCATATGCAATGCAGCTCAATCATCACTGCTGATTTGATCAAATCTACCACTGTGTTTCTCATGTTACCACCGTGGCCTCCTAACTATATTTTCCACATAAGCACTTTTTCTTCTCTACTCTGTTTTCCTTACTGCAACTAGAATCAAGCCTCATTTTCACTCTCTTCATTTATCTGAAATTTCAGCCATTCTTTAAAATCTTAGCTTACAGTCATCTTCTTCTTTAAACTCTTCCATGATTGCTACCAACCCTTGAATTTTATTTTAGTTTTTAAAGGAACAATGTGATGGCAAGCTATGTGCTTCGATTATACCCATTTCACAGATGTGGAATCTAAGGCTTGAAACAAGAAATGGCATACCCAAAGTCACCTAACTAGTTGGTAACAGAGCAAGACTTTGAAACTTGATCTATGTGTCTTAAAATTCATCATTGTCTGCAATACCGCCTCCCTCAATATTCAGTCTTTTCCCTGATATATTAGTGTTACTAATATGACATTACTCTTGCGCTTTCAATCTTTCATGTTCTAACCTGGAGTAGAAGCACCGTGAGAAAGGAACCATTGCTTTACTCATTCACTTAACAAATGCTTCCATCGACAGCACAAGGACCTAGGAATACAGTGCTGATCATGTCAGATAGAACAAATAAATATTTCTCCAGCATAAAATATACTGTTTCAAAGATTTAATAATTGCTAACAAACTATGACTATTCTCTGTTTTTATTTGAACACTATTAGTAATCTTCATGAGATATAGGATTTTACGAGTCTAGTTATTGAATCTTAAAATATTATAATTGTCCATGATATAATTAAGATTTTGGAAGATATAAACACATTCCTTCAAAGATGCATCCCTAAAAAATACCCAGAGATACAGTTTTTATACACTTTTTATATATTACATACAGTTCAAAATAGATGAAATGTTTAGTAATATGCATTATAGAAATTTACAGACTGAGCTCAGAAGTGATTAACTAAACAAATGTTAACATTTGTGAGGTAATACACATACCTTCCATGTAATTAATAGAAGGTAGATGGTCGATTCAGTGGTCAAATGTTCAGTGAAAACCACAAATGTTAAACTTGGGGAAAATATAAAGGTATGATGTGGCCTGCTGGATATTCTTAGTGCCCTAAGTTCCTTCTCCCATGGGCGGCTGGGGCAGTAAAGATAGGGTTAATCTAGGTGATAGGCTCCAGTGGGGGGAGTATAAATTAGTCCAGAACTGTGAATCTGGAACTATGAATCTGTTTAGGAAGTTCAGCATATCCTCCATGTTCAAACAATAAACAATCCATGCTTCAAAGGTAAGTGGTCCAAAAAAAGAAAAAAGTAGTCTGTCTAGAGCAGTTATGTCTGTGCTGTCAGTCTGTTGTTAGTGGTCAGCCTGTCCAGAGTGATCCGTCTTTCTGGGCAATGAGTATAGATAATTAATATATTGAAATAGGTCATTGTGTTTGGGAGGTGTGCTTACCTGGTAATTTTTTTCTTGGCCAAGTGTTATTCATGCCTTTGCTTCTTTTACACTTCATTTTGTTGTAGGGGTTGAGTGGCTCAAAAGAGGCCATTTCCTGCTTGAAGATGAGTGTCAGGATGGTGGTGAGAGTAAATAAACTCCTTGTTTGGCACATGTTTAGTATGCATCTCCAGACACATAAGCTATATTCCTCATATCCAGCCACTCTGGTCTGTAGAGAAATTGCTCAACAACCATGGCAAAGAACTCTATATCATTACACCTGGCCTTGATCCCCAAATATCTAAAAATGGGAATGGGAAGCAGGGATCAGGGATCAGGACCCAGTCTGGGCTCTTGGTAACATATTTAGCAGGGTTCCTCTTCACTGTCATCTAAGATCTTCTGCGGAGTCTCCACCTCTTGCAGTTCTTCTGCTCTCTAAGTGACCTCTGACTTTTTCATTCTCAACTACTATCCTTTCCTGTGTTTGGGCTACTTTGTAAATGAGGCCTATAGAGTGTGCACAGCTAACTCATGAGCTAGTGTGATCTTAGGAGTCAAATTTCTTTCTCCATCCTTCAATAATGTAGCCTCAGATTCTTCCTCAGTAAAATGATATGATGTTAATGCTGAAGACTATTAAAGACTAGAGTAGCTTATGTAAAGCACTTAGCAGTATACATAGCACAGATTAAGTTTGCTATAAATGAAAAGAAATTATGTTCTTTTATTTTCTATTAAAATAACTTGGAGATGAGTTAAAAGTTTTATTTGGGTATGATTTTCATGCACAAAGAAGTGGGTTTTGTATAATTGCCTATCATTAACTCAAAACTTCTCTAGAGGTTTATAATGTATCACAGGAGGAGATGGAAATGTTACAAAGAGAGTGATATTAAACAGTTTTGAGTGATAAGCAAGAGTATGTTAAATTGAAAGAATGAGGGTGGAGCATAGAAAGAGAATACATAGTATGTGAAGGTGAGAGTGAATTTGGCTCTGTTTAGGAATTAATCTTAGGAATGTAAGCATGAATATCTGAGGGAGAGAACAAACTGAGATGGAAAAGATACTTGGGACCAGATAATGGAGGGTTTTGCAAGGCAGATAGATTAAGGAGTCTTAAATTTTGTCAAAAGGTCGATGGTGTTATAAATAATAGGTGGATATAATCAGCTTTTTCTTTGAATCTGCCTCTGTATGAGAATGGAGCAGTAGGGTCAGGGAGACCTGCACAAAGGATCTTGTAGTTTTCCAAAATATAGCGTCTCAGTCTATTATAATGATAAAGAGATTGGAGATATTTGGAGTTCTAATGAATGACATTTGATTATTTATGGGAACTAAAGAAAACAGATGACTACATTCTGGCCTTAGTAACTGGGTTGATAATGATACCATTTGTTGAGATAGAAAACATCAGAAGAAGAAAATGTACAATTGGGGAGAATATTTAGCTTTAAGTATGTTACACTTGTCAATAAGCAGTTACCTATCTGAGTCTGGAGGTGAGGGTACAGATCTGGGCTGAAAGATCAGCTTAGAGATATTGGTATAAATAAGCCACTAAAGCCATAAGAATAGAGGAAATCAACTATGAGGAATATATAGTGGAAAAAGACAAAGATTACAGCTTCCCCTTCTTGAGTGCATCGAACAGTACACCCTGGATGTGGTGGATATTCAACAAGTCCAAAATCGATTACAATTTGACAAAAAAAAAAAAAAAAAATTAAAAGCTTGCAATTGTAAGGATCTTCTCAGTGCAAATATAGACTTCTGCAAATTAAAAAGTTTTAAGTTTGGTTGATGCTTCTGATTTGATTTGGTTTGTCCCTGCCATTAGCAGTTAGTTGGTGATGACCTGACTTCCTGACATGGCTTTAAGGAAAGAGCACTGAGGTTCTTTCCCTGTGACCTGGACCATAAGAGACTGGCAATGGGTACCCCCGGGAGTGGCCATGCAGAGAAAATCTGTGCTCTAAAAAATAATAAGCTTCTACCAGGCTCATTATTTAAAACTTAACAAGAGCTTACTGAATAAATGGGTACCTGAGACATCTCTTTTGCTTTTTAGGTACTGGAGTGGTGATAGAAGGAAAATAGGAAAAAGAATTAATTCAAAATTTGTGGAAAATCGAGGAAAATTAAATTGTGTGAGACAGAAATGACAAGGTAAATAAGTCCTTTAGACCTGAACAAAATGTTAATTATTACCTTTGACGCTATCCATATTTTAGCAATATAGATACCATTATCATAACAACAAATGTTTATTTAGTTGGAATCCAATGCTTCATTGCACATTAATTTTAATCATAATTCATTTTACCTATATATTAATGTCTTTTTAAATGTTAGAAACAAATTAATGTTTAAATGCTGCCAGGTTTATGTGACATCCCAGAAAATATGTGGCCAATTGATTATCCCATCAGAATCACACGCTTCTCATGTGATTGTGTCCTTTCTGACCTGACTCGATGGAGCAAAAGACCTCCTTGAGAACTAGTTTATCCATAGAGCATTGCTAAGCAATGTGCTCAGATACACGGCCCCTATTGAAGGTAGCTTTAACTCCTTGAATCACCTATTTGAGATCTCTCAGATTCTCAGGTGCACTGAGATATAGCTTTGAAAGGGTAGGTGACATTCTGCAGATTATTTGTTTTCACACAATACAACCCTTGATCATGTTGTCACTTCACGTGAAGAGACTCGGAGAGTTAGTTGACGTTAGCTGTCTTCTCAGGAATGAACTAAGAGTCAGATCTTGAATTCTCTAATTTGATTGAGCAATATTTCACCTTGCTGCAGAGTATCATGTGCTACACACTTTCCAATTGCCTTTAGACTTGCTAAATGCATGTATAGATTGAGACTGAGCAGTAGGAAAAATGTAGTAGGTGAAATGAAGTCTTTTTCACATTGCCCCTTTTATTATTGTGTTATGAAAACCCAGGCTCAAAATAGATTGAGGTAGATTTATCTTTTAATGAAAATCGCCAAGAGATTTGAAGTAAAATATTCTTATCTTTTTCTCATGTCTCCAGCGTAGGACCCATTTGCCATGCTGACCTTGTAGTATGGTCGTAGAGGGAACTACAATGATATTGTGGACCGACTTCTTTCAGAAGGGACTTTTAAAAGAGACAATGAAGCCAGCATGCCTCCTTTTAGACAACATTGTCCAAGGTTATGCGTGTCAGCTTTTCTGGAGAACAAAAGACAGGAAAGTTCAAGGGCACTGTATGCAGTAGAAAGGAGTAAATTCTTGGGACACTGTTAGGAAGCTTGCCTCAGCTGCTCAAGGCCGTCCGCAGCACTTGCAGGCTTCAGTGCTCGTCTGAACTGCAGGTTGGAGGTTGGGTGGGTTTAGAGCACTGGGTCCTTTCATATGTTCCCACTGGCGGGCACTACGCAGAGCAGCTACGGAGGAACTAACTGCATAGCAATGCAAATGCCTCTTCCTGCTGTGATGGCAGCCTCATGACACCTAAAGTGATCTCTCAGAAGTCTGTTAGTATGAGAGTGACCTTACCAACAGTTTCTTTTCTTAGTTTTCTCACCAGTGGGGAAATAATTTTACGCTTTTTTTTTTTTTTGGTTTTTAGTTCCTTCTTACATAAATTTCAAAGTTCATAACAGAGAAGAGGTTGGTGTTGGGAGGAATGAAAGCAGAGGTAAGAAGAAAAAGTAGGCAAGGGAATGATATTTATAGAAAGATTGTTATCAGTCAGCATTTCAACAAAGATCTAAAAAGATCACACTGGGGAAATACCATAATGAGAATTTAATGTTGAAATAATTGTAATTTTATGCCTAAATACACTCAACAAGACAAAGAATTCTCTTAATCTTAATTAGAAGTGGGGGGGGCATTTTAATTTTACTCCACAAACTGCATAACTCCTGGAACTAATTACCTTCCAAGAACAATAGATAATAGAAAAACACGAGTGAATCAGATGTTCTGGAGAACATAAACAGCATCTCACTGATTTCTTAACTCCCTGAACTGGCGTCTGAATCCAGCTAGTAGTAATTAAAATGCCATATATCTATCTATTCAAATGGAAGGTTTTATGTTTTATGTATATTACTGTACAATCACCTTACTATAAATGAATTCCATGTGAAAATAGCAAAGCAAGCTTGAAGAACTGCCGTAAATTCTTTTTTAATCTATTACTTCTGAATGAAAGTCTCAAATTGTGTATTACTTAACATTTTAAGGACTTTTGTAAATTGATGAAACAAATATATTTCCTATATAGAATTCTTGTCTGATACTTATTATGGTAAAATCTTACCCTACACTACTCCTGTCCTCCTTTTTTAATGATTCACAGGACCACTTAGCGTCCAGCCAAGGATGGCTGAACAAACTTGATTAACTTTCAACTCTGTTCCACTCACCTGAAACTGGCAGCCCCCATCCCTCTTCAAAACCTACTAGAGCTTCCTTGAAATTAAGCATTGTCTGAAAAAAAAGAAGTGTCTTTAAAGAAATGAAAATTTTTTCTTTCCTCCTTTTACTTTATTTTTCCCTATTCTAAGACACACTGTAACTTAAATTTTGTTCATTGCTGGATCTGGTTGAAAATTTTACTTTTATTCATATTAGTTGAAAACATATGAAGTCCTTTTCATGGTGGAAACTTAAAATCCAGAATAATGAAAATAATAAAACTAAAACTAGAAAAGAAACAGCTCAAATTATCAAGGTAGGCACAGATTTTATACATGTATCAGTTGTGAAAAGCAGCACATTCTCTCCCAATCTGAGAAGCATGCCTGTGTTCTATCTCTTAGTAGAAGGCCTATTAAAAGAGTCAGAAGACTCCTATGTCTTAGATATACTTAGAGGAACATATCTGACATTATGAATGAAAAAAAAAATAGGTATTGCTAAGGTAAACAAACTTTATTTTGTCTTATTTGCATAATGAAGTTTTATAACTAAGATCAGAAAGTCTAGATTTACTGTTTGCTTCTGTTTTGTTTTAAAAGATGACCCATGGTAATCCAAATCGACTAGAGGTACCATTAGGTTGTTCAAAATGTTTGACACAGCGGAGGCATTTTATAACCCTATATTAAAAGGGTGAACAAGAGAGTGAATGATACCCTAAATTTGATTTATGATTATGATATGAGAAATATATGAAAATATGAAGGGTGAGCTCTACATTTTAAATTTTACAACTTTAAATATTTTAAAAAATTCAATACTCAATGTTACACTGAATTCTAATATACTAAATTATAAATTTTAGTCACAAATATTGGTTTTTGTTGAATTAAACATAGGATATTTTCTCACTTTAATCTCTTCGTTGGCAATCAAAATTATGGATTTGAATATTGTGGTAACTTTGAGTCTTCAAATATTTTTTTAAATGATGTTTGCTCTCAAAAACTATTTTTTGCATACTTTCTATGTGCCAGACACTGTTTTAAATGCTAGGAATAGAAATGTAAATAGTGAAAGTAGGTCCTTCTGCTTTTTCAGAGCTAACGTTCTAGTAAAGGGAAGTATATGATAAGTAAGAAGTATGTAGATTTCAGACAGTGATAAGTATTTGGGGGGGGGAAGAAGCAGGAGAAATATGGGCATATGTTTAATATAATGCAATTAGAAAAGACCCACTGAGAATGTGATGTTTGGGGAAAGAACAGAAGATAAAGAGGAAGTGAGCCATGGAAATATCCAGGAGTAGAAGGATCTCTAGAAAGAGGGTACAGCTCGTACAGTGGTTCTGAGGCAGAAGCACGAGTGGTATGTCAGAAGAATAGCAAGCGGGCCAGTGTGGCCAGAGTGGAGTGAAGGAGGGGAATTACTGTATGTGAGTGGTTCAGTGTTGCAGACCATGTAGGGCTGCTGTAAGAACCGACTTATATCAGCATGAGATAGGAAGGTTAGTACTTTCACCTCCAAATTTCTACTACTTGGATACATAAATTTTATTTTGGCATCAAGATTCACTTGACAGTAACTCTTTTGGAGCATGAATTCAAAACAAGGCTGATCTCCTGAGTCAGGAGGAAGAATTTTGTAGTATTTTGTCATATAACTGTCCATGTTGTCAAAACCTATAGAAGTATGAACATTTGATGAAGGACACTGGAATTAAAGCAATGTAGATGAGGTCTGAATTGAACCCAGAAGATCTAGATGTATTTCTCATCCTGAAAATCCCGAGACAGGCTCCTTAGTGCAATAGTCTGATCACAAGGGTAGGGAGAAGGGGAGGGTGGGAACCAATGTCTCTGTGTCCAGGCCTTCTTTCCAGAGCCAGAATCAGGATGGCAACCTGGTGTCTGACTCATAAGGAAAGTCTGGAGACCAAGGGGAAGTAGCACTTGCTTGGCAGAACAAGAAGATCAGCACTTCCTGCCTGCTGAGCCCTGAAGGTCTGGGTTTTAGAACAAGTCTTTGCCGTGGCCCCCTGTGTCCTGGCACAGCTATTAGGTCAATATGGACAAACAGTATTCCACCTCAGAAAGAGTCTCCAACATCCCTGCTTCCAATGAAATGATATCCATTCTATATCATCTTAGAGATTTATTTTCCTTCTTACAATTATTTTACTACATTATAGTGCTTTTATTTTTGATTATGTATGGCAGGTCACTATGAATTTTGAGGGTCAAGTTCTCTAAAGAATTTATTCCTTGCCTAGCCGGAGCTAAGTTATGTAGCTCTTTCAAGCTGCAAAGATGTTTTTTTGTGGATAACCTGGTGATATTACCATGTAATGCTTATAAACAAGGTATTTTTAGATCCTGCTGATCAAATTTTGGGTTTCAGTAATTTACGGTGTAAGAACAAGCTAATGTTGCATGAAAGAAAGTTTATCAACTTCTCTTGAGAATAAAAATGTGACAGAAAGGATTGGATCAACACCAATTGATGGTTAATGATTAACTCATTTTCACATTATTAGTATACTTACTATTTAGTAAATGTAATAAACAATGAGAAGATAATTTTATACTTCAAACATTTTCATCATTAATTACCATCTTTTTGTAGAATCAAATATATCCTCAGTTGTAAGATTCTCTGTTTAGATGAAATTAAAACAAAACAATCTCTAAACACTACCCATGCTAAACAGTTTAGAAATATGTGTGCCACAGAATCAATGAAACACAATAAAATTAAATAATTCATTCAACTAAAATTATCACAGATCTACTATGTACCAGGTACTGTAAAGAGCAGTCTCTTGTCAGAACAGGTAGAACTAATATATACAATCTCTGTCCCCAAGCTTTTAACAGTTCTGCAAAGTAGATAGAAAATTAGATAAGTGATAATAATAAAGTTTGGACAGTGCTTTGATATGAGAAATACAGATTAATGTTTGAGCTGAGATCCAAGTGATAATTAGGTGCTAGCCAGATAGTATATAGTGAGTATCAGGAAAGGTGTTTTAGCTAAAATGATTTGGGCAGAAATTTAGAAGCCAGGGAATAGAAATAAGAAGCTGCTTAAAAAATTTAGCATGGCAAGAACATATGATTTGACCCATAAGTTTACATGTCAAGAAATGCGATTAAAGAGACAAAAAGATACAAGTTCCTAAAGGGGGTCGATAAGCAAAGAATACTAAAAAACTACATTTAGGTCGATAATAGCTATGATTTAAATACAGTCAGGGTCCTGGTTACCCTGAGTGCATCTTATTCTTGAGACACCTTGTTTCCTTCGGAGTGAATGGAATTAAATGTTTGTGGTAAGGAAAACGTTTACCTGAAGGATCAACTTGTAATTAAAAGTTCTGTAATTAACAGAACTTTTTGACTTGAGACATACAGGTGTGTGCTTGGAGCACATCTTGACACATGCAGAGAAACTCTGGCTTTGCATCTGGAAAGATTCAGGCAGGATGTTGTCTGAAAAGTATTCTTTCATCTGAGTATTCCAACAGACAGAATTTTAAAATTTAAATTTATACAAAAGAATACTAAAGAGTAATGAAAATGAATCAAATAGTGCTACATGCACTGACATGAATATAACACATAAATATCATGCTAAGAGAAAAGTCCAGTGGTAAAATAGTACATAAAGTATGATTCTATTTTTACTGAGCTTAAACCATGCTTAATAAACTATATGTCATATAAGGATATAAACGTGGTGAAATTACCATGGAAAACCAACAGGTCTATATTCTATTTTATTATGAATGTATGGTAAATTTTCTACAATTTATTTATTATGAGAAAACAGTTCTTTGCAACATTTCTAGTACCCTCAGTCCATAATACATCAAAAATTCTTTTATTAAAATTATTTTCTATCAATTATCACATCTTAGTATAGCTAAGTGTTAGACTCTAAGAGGATATTATTTTTCTCTCCAATAAACAGATAATTTGAAAATCAGAGATTTTACAGCAAATCAGTAAGGGAAGCCAGGACTAGACTTGGCATTTTGTCTATAACCTTGGGCTTCTTTCTGCATAGACATAACCTGATTATTGACAGTGAAAGTCTTCTTACATTCTATCAAAGAAGCAATGCCTTGAAGTGCCCTGTCCAAGTCAATAGTCATTAGCTTTATGTTGCTATTGAACACTTTAAAGTGGTTCAGGAAAATATAGAAATTCAATATTTTGAGAGGTGTTAGCCTATGTGTCCCTGATTTTTTTTTTTTCTCAACGAGGGCCCTAATTTTAATAAAAAGCTTCCTTGATTGAGAATTTTACCTTCTTTGGAGCTGGATTACTCAGGTGATTAAGTTTTGGGTCTGACCCTCAGCCTTCCCCTTTCAGAGGAAGAATTTATCTATGTGAGTTTTCAGGGAGTCTCCTTCCTTATCTTTTCCATATTGCTTTCAATTTCCTGTTAGTTAACAATAGCTTTACATTATATTTTTCTAGGGCATCAGTTATGGTGCTTAACAATAGCCATTCAATTAAATTGTCCTTAACATTACTACTTCTTCTATACCTGTTATATAGCATCATCTGGATTCACTGGGTGACAATGAGGCCTAAGTCAGTCTAGGGTGCACCCATAAGTTACACAAATAGGTGGTCCAAGTTCCATGTTAACTACTTCTGTTGGACCGTTGTTTATTCCTCAGCTCACATCCATGGCCTCTTAGGGGATTCCATAGGATTAAGTGACACAGAGGGAAAATTCAGGTCTGGTTCTCAAATGAGTCAGCTTCATAGTTTGATATAAGCTGAAAATGTGTACCCACTACACTTCAGCCCAATCTTATGAAACAGTGGTGAGAGACAATTCTCCCAGTTAGAAAAATTGGGAGTAGTATCCTTGGTCATTCACTTTGTATCAAAATGGCAGATGATTTCACTAGTTGAATAGGGAACTAGATAGATAAAGATTGGAAACTAGAAGAAAGGAAATCTGGAGTATTACATGCAGATGGATTTGGGAGAAGGCACGAAGTTGGTAGATTATTGTGTCTCACATTAATGTCTGACAGAGACAGAAAGCCTCTCTCACAGAGGAAAATTTCAACCACTAGGGGGACAACATGGCCCTTCCTGCTGATGGCAGTCAGCTCATTTCTCAGGCAGGACAGCATTTGTCCAATGGGCCCATAAACAGATCGTCCATGATGGTGGCAAGACGGAACTATGCACGGGCAGATCAGTGTGGGTTTCCCCCTCTCTAAGACTGGATTAGCTATTGCCACTGTTCAATGTACAACCTGTTAACAGCGGCGACCAATGCGGGCCCTCAACATGGTGCCAACTCAAGCTGAACAATCTGGAAGCATGTTGAGATGATACAAGGTGAAAAGTCTAGAGGCAGCAATTTAAGCTAACCAGAACTGCTATAATTCTGGATATGGGTTTGGTTTCCAACACACAATACTTATGCCAATCTTATCATGCAAGCTCTTACAAAATCCCTAATTCACTGGAATGGGATCCTGCAAATTTCCTCAGACTAACAAGAAAATGTTATGGCAAACAAGATGAGGCAATGAATAGGTGCATTACCACTACCATGGAATCTTCTTGTCTTACTATATACCTTATCATCACAAAATGCTAACCTAATGTGATAATGGAATGACCTCCTAACTGCTCAGTAAAATGACAGCTCAGAGCCAAGACACATGTAGGTTTGATATGCTGACTTTTAGGCATATCATATGTGTAATAGGCATTAAACTAATAGCTAGTATACGGTGCTGTGTCTCTATTGTCTAGAGTACCAATCTCAGAACTAAGTAATAAAGGTATCATTGGCTCCTCTTCCTATTTCTCCTATCAATCCATTTTGGAAATTTGTGTTTCATGTACTCAAAATTCAGGGCCATGCCACCCTGAACAAGCCCTATCCCGTTTGATCTCGGAAGCTAAGCAGGATTGGGCCTGGTTAGTACTTGGATGAGAGACCACCTAGGAAGACCAGGTGCTGTAGGCATACAAAAAAAAATAAAAAATAAGGAATTGTAAACTGACAAGTTCCTTGCAATTTGTGAGGTCAACCAAGGGTTGCTTCGCCTAAAAAAAAATTAAACTCTGTTAGATTAAAAGTCCTTCTTGCTAATGGGGGAATGTTTCTTTCAGAGGACACAATAAAGGTCCCACTGAACTTGAAGCTATGATTACTACCTTATCAAATTGGGCTGCTTATGTCAGTGAGTAAAAAGGCAAAGAAAGAAGTTATAACACTGGCAGGGGTAATTGACATTGGTCATGATAAAGAATTAGACTTGATACTATATGATGGGGAAATGGAAGAGTATGTCTGGGATCTAAAAAAAATGCACTGGGTGTCCCTTAGTGCTTCAGTGCCCAGAAATAAATCTAAGTGAACAACAGCAGCAATCAAGGTCTACTACAGGCAAGTCAACTAAGTGTTCAGACTCCTTGAAGATTAGAATCACCCTTTAGGCAAGAAATGCACACTTGCTGAAGTGAGAGCGCTCTTAGAAAGAAAGAGATGATGAATACCAGTTATGACTTGGAATGATTCACAGATGATGGGACTATAGTTTCCAAACTAACCCCCTTATATAAACTCTTCTCTAAAGTTTACCGCAATCTATCAATTTTGAGAGTTTGTTATGGATTGGAATTAACAGAGGGCGCAAACCTAAGCAAGTGGTGCACTAGAAGGACCATTTTAAACACTTTGTGCACTACCTCAGATTTTCTGTGCCTCACCCCTCATTCCAGTCACTGATTCAGCAAACCATGTCAATCTGCACTGCCTCTCTTCTATACTGCTTGCGTGCTTCTCTGGCATATGCCTTGAGACACTTGTGAGATCTAGCTTAGAATTCACAAGCATAACTCAGAAGTTGACGGACTTTATGACTGATGGGGGATAGTGTCTGATGGGTAATTGTTCCTCTTTACATCCCTTGAATCCTGGGATCCTTATCATAAATTTCCACATGAGATTGAGCATCCAGTATCCACAGATGCAATCAATTTGAAAACATATCTTTACATAGGTTTTCTCTCCTTTCCTGTTACAGTTTCCTCGTGTCTTAGTCCATTCAGACTGTTATAACAAAATGTAATAAACTAGGTGGCTCATACAACAAACATGTATTTCTCAAAGTTCTGGAGGCTGGGAAAAATCAAAGCATCAGCAAATTTGGTGTCTGGTGAGGGCCTAATTCCCGGTTCAAAGACAGCCATCTCCTTGCTGTGTCCTCACATAGTATAGGAGGTGAGGGAGCAGTCTGGGGGTTCTTCCATAAATTCATTAATCCCATTCATGAGGGCTTCCCCTCATGACCTAATCACCTCTCAAAGTCTCCACCTCTGAATACCATCACACTGGGGATTAGGTTTCAACATGTGAATTTGGGAGGGACATGGACATTTAGTTTATGGCACCCTGGTTCCTCACTTCTGCTTCCTGGAAGCATTAGCCCAATAAACTGTTTGCATGAAAACCCTTTCGAGCTGTGTTTTTGAGGAAATCAAAACTATGAATATGACAAGTCTGAAAATGAAATCAAAACTATGAATATGGCACATTCTTCTATATATAAATTCCTTAATTTTATTATATCCACCTGTCTCTAGAGTTGTAGAGAGAAAGAAAACTGATGAAAAATCCTACAGAAATACATTTTAGATGAGGACATAAAAGAAGGAGCCCACAGAGAAAAGAGAAGGTATGTGATTGAATGAGAAGTAATATTAGAAGGCTCACATTCTTAGAAAGTTTGAGCAGGTGGATTTTTCAAATTCTGTGGTCATTCCAAAATCAAATGTAAAAGTTATGATAATTTGGAAACATATATTGAAGAGAAAGAAATAAATCATTTTTAAAAGTCATTACTCATAAGTGAGTTCAAGACATATTCTTTTATGGTGCATTCCTTCGAGCTAGAAACACTAACTATTAAGACAGATATGTAGAAGCGGAGAGTATTGTACAATGGATAATTTCAATAAGTCTGCAGTTACTTGGCCTTGGTGGTAAGTGCTTTGTGTAGGGTGTACCTCAGTTTTATTTACACTTGTAATTCAACAATGATTCAGGAGAACTATGGTCAGGAGCAGGGGTAGAAATTGTATAATTTTCAGGGATTGTTGAGTATTTCAGATTTTTAGGATAATAGTTTCTTAAACCCTACTGTTTAGATTACTAAATATATATATATTCACACACACAAATACAGTTAGTATCTGTTCTTTGGGTCTTCTGCATTAATGGAATATTGCTTATTTTGGTTTTACCACCTGATTACAAACTACACTCACTATAGCATGTGTCTATGCTCCCTTAATTCTCTGTGCACTCTGGGAATAGAACACTTGCCATCAAAGGATATGATCATTTATTTTCTTGTATGTCTTTTCCATGTAAATTTTGGTAACCATAAGGAAAGAAAGGTATTCCTCAAGTTTAGTAAAGTGCCTATAAATGCTGAATCAATGTAACTATTTATAAGATGGAGTAGTTTTAGATTTTACATACCATCAAACTTTGCAACTATATTCATATTAAAGTGATTTATAAATTCACAGAAGAAAAACACAGTATCGTTTTCTATAGATTTAAATAAAATTACCCCATAAATGAATGCCTAATATATTGATGTGAAGTAGGACTAAGAACTATGAATACAGACAATTATTAGAACTTACAAGAAACTAATAATTGATCGCAACAAGGACCATAGAAAATCAGAGCATATATTTCTTTTTCTTTACTAAGCCCATATTTCAAGTTTGAAGAGCTCAGCAAATAAAGTTTTATAAAGACTCATATTTTATAAAAGAAAAATATTGACTTATTAGGAGAGACTTCAGAGGCATTTGTGCATATAAGCACATGGTAAATATCAAACAGTTGAGCCTGTACCCACCCTGTTATTGTTCTGTACCTGAGAGACAAATGATCCATTTGAACACAATGACCTTATGCCCAGTCATGGAGATCAACTAACACAGAATCCAAAGTGGAACAATTCCTGTGGTAGTGATCTCTTCTGGAAAACATCTGCTACCAGCTGAGTGTGTTTAGATTGTGGCAGCACTGGCAGATGTGCTCACAGACAGCCCATCTGTGTGGTGATGTGAGGTTGAAGCTAAGGAAACTGGGCTGGACGGACAGCAGGGAGAGAGCTTTCTGTAACATACTGAGTTGTTCTAGAAATGCAAATTAGTACCTCATTGCATTTTTTTCTTCCTGTGCTATTAATGTCTTAAAGCTAACTAATTTGCGTGCATTGCTTAGAATGAGCAATAAACTTTAGCTTTGAGAATGCTCTTAAAAATTTAGCCATGATATGATTAATATTTTAGAAAACAGAGTAATTGCTGCTGTAAATATTACTATATCAGATTACAGAATAAATAAATATGTCAGTTTAAAATCTTTTTACATTTGAAAATATTGGATCTATGGGAAAAGACTAAATCAGCATCAGTCTTTCTAATGAAGCTCTTACCTGTTCTCTTGTCTCGTATTATTTGTTATATTCAGAAATGTTATCCAAAGTATGCTCTATAGAACATACTTGATAGAAGTTATTTGCAAAATTATCTCTGACTTTTTAAACAATAGAAATGACTTTATTGCAAGATTTATCTGATCTTTTTCTATGTTAATGTATTTTCTGAATCTCCAAGGGAGAGAGATACAGAACTGTCATTCACGGAGCACTTTTTCGTGGAGCATGTGCTGGACTAGCATTTTTATGTTTATTTGAGAAATTCTACTTGAATAATTGCATCACAAATCAGCAATCTAGAAGTGAGGGGAAAGAGAGATTTATACTGGCATTCAATTCTTTCTCATACTTTGTTTATTGGGATTCCAGAAATTAAGCAACCAAGTGACTAAAATCTATCTTTTAGGAATGGATCAAACAATAATTTTATTCATATATCCAATTTTTTTTTCTTTCATATGGTCATGCACAATGAAGCTATTATATAGGGTAAAATCACTGAGCTACCCCTTTAATTTGAAAATTAAGTTTCTCCCATTTCCAGGAAGAAAGAGAAACTAGTTTTTAAAAAATAATTTAAAATGGATGAACTTAGCCATCTGCAGAAGTTCAAACTTAAGAAATTTCTGTAAATAGTTGTTAATGGAGATGAATGAAACACCCATGTTCAATCGAAATGTTTGTATAACAACCTCACAATTAGACTTTAAAATAGTGGTAATATAATGCATTTTCTGATACACAAAGTTCGATTCTAATATAAGCGCAATCCAGCTTGTATGAAAATATATATATAAGAAGACTTGTAATGAGAATTGGCAATGTTTATGCAGCATCATCCAGGGGGAAAGCCACTGACCTGAAAGATACATATCTTGTTGTTAAAGATGATTACTCTATTTTGGGACAGGAGTCATTTATTAGACTGTCCCAAAGCCTAAATTATATATTCCTCCAATATACTTATCTATGTTTTGATTTGTGCTCATTAAAAAATAATTTATTTCCAAACTTAAGCTTCCAAGGGAACTTCTTGCCAGTTAAACAGATGTGCCAGCAAAATGTGATGGTTAAGACAGTGAGCACTGAAGTCAGGCTGACTACTTGGGTTCAAATCCTGATTCTCTCGCTTCTAAGCTTTGTGACAGTCAACAGGTCACACAACCTCTCATTTAATCTCATCTGTAAAATGGGGATATTTGCAATCTGCGTCTCATAGGATCATAATGAAGTTTGATAATATCCTGAGAATAGATAGGAATGACCAAGAGTGTATGGATCTTTGAAAGTAAAATGTAATTATGCAAATATAAGTAAGATCTAAATTCATTAATCATTGTCAATGTTTCACTGTTAGTCTCTAGCAAATATTTCAAAATTAAAGAAGGCTAAAAGTGACCTCATGTAATAATTTTTGGAGAAAATAGTGTAGAGTCTGAAAACATAGACTGGCCAGTTATAAAAAGCCATGGAAGAAGATCTAAACGTATAGTTTTTCAGAATCATCTCCTGGAAGGTGAACTGCAAACAATAGCAAGTGCATGTAATAGCAGTTGAAATCACAAATCTAAAGAGCAGCCTTAAGAATGTGCAGTTTGTTAAGTCATTGACCTCTCCAGCCGTGAAGCTGGAGTGACTCACTGACATCAATATAAATTGGATATAAATTACTATAACTTGTGTAGCACTCCATTCCTTCAACTACCAACAGAATGTACCACAAAAAAAATATTAAGAATTTCCTGATGTTCACGGGGCTTTTGATATTGTTCACATTCCCGTGCGTACACTTTAAAATAAATGATTTGCCAAAATTGCCAATGGCTGGGGATCAGAGGCAGGGAAGACAAGAGCACTAGCTAAAGCTTGTTAAAAACTATCACTTGATATTGATATATAAAGTAGACCGAAGGCTTGGATATAAGAGATAAGAGAAACACTGAAAAAAAAAAAAGAAATTTAATTTATTTTACAATTTTACCAATGATAAAACAGTAACACTCAATTGCTATACATAAATAGGGAAACAGTGTTGAACAGAATGAACTTGACGGAATAAACTTCATCTTTCAGTTCCACAAATTATATAAGAAATATTCAGTAGCAATTATTTTGTGCAGCAATGCTATCTCTGTAAACTCTTTTTCCTGCTATATACATTTGAACCCCTTGTGCTTTTGCTTACACAAACAGTATCTATTAAAAGGTGCTACTTAAATGGGAGACACAGGGCCTGAAAACTGCGATTCAGATACATTGCCAACTCAAAGACATTTTTTTCTTAATTTTTCTTTACTTTTTTTTAAGATTTGGACAGACCTTTATTGTTACTCTGATATGAACAACGTAGAATTCAGTTATAAAGCAGATCCCTCTTAAAGCATGTTAATAATGGAAGTCTCAAAAGAACTTCTTTATTCCAAAGTGGTCTTATCTCCAGAGTGCTTCACGGTGCAGCCCCTGAAGACATTAGCATAACACAAATCTAATGTGTGCGTATTACAAACTCAGTGTGTATACACACAAACACACATATATAACATTGTATATATGCATCACACATGTCTATTTGTACTATATAGATATGTCTATAGCACATACATAATAAAATATCTATTTCTAGGTGGGCTTTATTTGGATTTTCTTTCATTAAATATGAACAATAATCCTCTCTCACTCAATATTAAAACATTGGTATATTGATAATGTTTGTGGGGCAACTTTCAAACTTGTAGAGGTAACAACTAACTATTTAACTCTTCCTACACCTCTTCCACAATTATAGCTACTCCCAACAATAACCACGTGAAAACAACTCTTTTATGAACCAAATACCACATTGGGTGCATTATGACTAACTGGCTCAATTAGAAGTAAATTATTTTGTTCACCCTTTTCCTGTGTGGTAGCTTAATAACTAGTTGGTATGTACACTACCCATAGCATTATTTAGAAGGCAGCTATGCTCACCACTATACCACCAATGCAAGCATAGCATTATTTAAATAAATTGCTTCTATAAGCATATGTGTAGAAATTCCCATTAGCAATTGATATACATTTCATATGATATACAATACATAAAGACATTTGAATGCCCAGCACCTTCTTTCAGATAGAAAAAAACTTCCACAGTAATTTTGTCAGTTTTGTGGGCTGAATCATTTGATTTGCCCAGAAAATCTGTTACTGATTCATTTTTTTATTCCAGCAACTTAATATTAAGTATAGAACAGGCTGGGTAATGATGACGAAAATGTTTCCATGGTCCATTCATGTCAACAGCACAAAAACAACCACGTTCTCTAAAGGACAGGAATACTGCACAATCGGCTGCCTGAACGTTGCCAGGTACAAGGTTAAATCATGAAAAAAGAAAAACTAAGCTGTGAACATATAATAGTTTCAAAAGAAAAAACTCCAGATATTTCAAGTATGTATTTATAATTTGATTTTATCGTGATCCCTTTTGATTCTTTTTCTGGTTCTTGCTGTTAGCCTTCAGTGATCTCCATGCTCCATCCCTGTAGGAAGGCCACAGTAGATCGTGAAGGGGGTTAGATGGAAAGGTATTCAATAGGAAATGAAATGATCTTGTTCAGTTTGTATTCTTTGAACACTAAATGCCTTTAATTGAATTCGTTCTTGAGTATTGAAAGTTCCCTGAGATGAACAAAAGTAGTCTCAGTCGATACTGAAGCCCTTTTTAAATGCTGAACATTTTCAAAACTGGGCAACGTATTTAGAGAACACAAAACATAGGATAACAAAGCAACGTGAAGCTAAAAAGGCACTACTCAATGCATCTATGAGATAAACTTCAATGCACAGAACAGTGAATGGCTGAGATGCTTTTGCTGTGGCCTTAAAACTGTTTAAATACATTTATTGAAAATGCAGTAAAAAGGGCAAGGTACCTTACTGCTCCTTTTAAAGACATACTTTGAATGAGTTCTGAGACAAAGTTTATTTAAGAATTTACTCCTGACTTCAAAATACCTATTGAATTCAAATTAAAGGCTCCTCAAAAATCTTATCCACAAATAGTTGAAATTAAGTTTTTATAAATTATTTACCTTTGACTTGCTAAGTAAATCAGACTTTTCAACTTTACATTCAAAATATGTGTCTATTTCTTTTTAAATTTCAAATAGATACGAGATTAATGATGAAAGTACATCATGTTCTATCCATTTTTAGCTATGTATCTTTTATGAATTCTATTTTGTTTCTTAAAGAGACATGAATTCTCAGAAAATAGTCTTCTGTATCCCACAATTTACCATATTTTTAAAAATAATACCTTGTATCGTTAATATATTGAGAACTGTACTACTGTAAAAGTCTTTTTTCATGATAATGTGTGTGTGTATATATATATATATATATATATATATATATATATATATATATATATATATACTCCATGCTATTTTTCTTTTTTCAGACTGTCTTCCCTAAGAAACAAAACACATATTCTGCATGCTGTTCTTTCCTCAGTCTGCCTTGCCTAAGAAATAGGAAGTCATCTAGGTTGTTTCAGGTCAAGAGTAGGAGTAGGAACACAGCACTTTTCTCTAAAGAAACAATTTACCATCAGAATTACCTACCAGTGTAGTATAAATTACCAGAAAACTGGCCCATTGGTCAATTCTGTTATATGTTAAAACATTTTAAATCACTTTATTAATAATTTTGTGTGCTTCTTCAAGAATACGTTAACATGATAATGTGAATAAATTTAACCTCGGAAAAAATATTGGTTGATTTAATTCTTTATAAGTAAAAAAACTGACATAGTTTCATTATTAAACTTCTTAAAATGAATCATCTCTGTCATGAAAACAACATTCTATTAGTCATGTTATTTATGCACTAAGAAAATTTAACAATGATATAAAGAGCATGCCAATCTTCCCATTTGAATAATGAGGGGAATATCAAAGAACTGGAAGTCACATTTCAGCCCTATCAGTCAAACATTTACTCTAGGGTGCAAAATGCTTCCACAAAATTATTATGAAATGTAAAAGCTGTGGAAGTCTTCCTTCAAATAAAAATAAAATTTGAGCTTGGAAAATTTAAATTACCTAGAGACAACTTTTACATTAGTAGACTAATACATTAATATATTATTTTTTATGAAAGGAGAATGGTTTGTTGTGTAGAAACATTAGTATACTCTTTGGTACCAAAAGTACATTTTTTTTCCAGCTAATTTTACCATCTCAGATGACATAGAACATCTTTCCTTTAGAATGGCTCAAGATTACTAAGTGATACAGTTTAACTGGTACTTTCTACACCACTGGGAAAAAAATCTGGAGGTTTAGAGTTGTGCAAAATAAAACTTTTTACAAAATTATTGTGTGATTGCTCTTTAAAAATATAAGAATTTTAGAAATGATTACTCGAAGGTTATCTCATTCATATTTATCTTAGAAAGGATTTCTAAGCACCCCAATACCCAAACCAAAAGAGATTCCAGAGGACAAACAAAAACAAAAAAAAAAAAAAAAAGCAAAAATGTAAAATTCATGATCAGACTCAGAGTCCTGACTGAAAGGCATTTATTTGAGTTGTTTAATCTTATGAATTTCACTGTTCAAACTGTTTCCATCTTCATATCTGCTGACAAGGATGGTTAGTTTCCCCAAGGACTGAGTCGTGTTCCTGGGTTCCTCTTCTCATGTGCTTGTTGTTGCAGTGGCAGCCCAACAGTGATGAACGTATTGGCTTTGTTAACTAATGACGAGTGAATTGTTGGATCTTGTAAACACTACTAATTATACATTCAAACTGTGTTCTTAGTGGAAGTGGCACTTACTAGGACCCTTGAAGTCAAAATATTTAATTTTTAGAGCACTTTACAGGTATTTCATCAGCTGGTAGTGAATTTCTCATGAATGTCCTTTATCACTTTTCAGATAATTGGTGGATGCTGAAACCCAGCCTTGTTTTGGATCCTATTTTCAAATCTTAGGAAGCATCTTCAGAAAAGAAGTTCATATACAGTTTGTCTGTTTTCAAACGTGCTTTATTGCTTTACACACTTTCCTGTTGTCAGTTTCAGAGCGCCTCTATTATGTAGCACATTTAATGTTTTGAATTCTAATGGCATTCTGTGAGGACTTGCATTAGAAAAGTACCTGTATTTTAAGTCATCATAGTAATGATATTTGACAGCTTTTCCATTTAAATCCTTAGGGAATGGCCAGAATCCATACAGGTGAATTTCATCACAGAATCTTGTGGCAAGTGTATACATGAGGAGACCTGTGCTGGGTCTTTTGATGGGAACTTTGTTTGTCAGCCAATAACTGGAAAAACAGACACACACAAACCCAGAAGAGAAAAATTTAGAGACACATACAATACAGCCTATAGCAAGTATACTATGTAAAATTAAACAGAAGATTGCTGAAGAAATCATATTTTCTTAAGCATTTAAAAATTTAACACATTCATTTTATTTTCCTTTATCCTTTATTTTCTTTCTTATTTCTGAGGTCATAGCACCTGGAATGTAGGTAAATATTACTGCATAATCTCATATTCATAATGAATTAGCAGCAAACATCTATAATATAGAGTAGTATTTTCTCAGAAAGAGTTAATATGACAAGAGGTACAGTCATTGATTAAGTAATTAATGTGATTTAATTACTTAATTAAGCCATTATTAAATAATTCTCCCAGAAAAAGAGAATTTGAATCTATGTCTACAGTTTTTCAAGATCTCTATTATTTCAATTGAAAATTCAAACAAATAAGTACATAGCTATATTATACTAAGTGATTTATTCAACTTCAATTGCCCAAGTCACATTTTACTAAAGCTAATTAAAAACATTGCCTCAACCCATAGAAGAACAACAACATAAAACACATATATTATTTGTAAATAATTCACCATTTATAAAGTTTTCATAAATATATTTCAAAGTCGATAAGTATTTTATACTATTCTTTTAAAAATGCAACAAAATGCTCCCAAATGTTCAGATCCACCACTTTGTTCACCTGAAAAGTATGCAAACTCAATAGTTAATCATCACTTCTGACATGGAAGGGGGTTTCCAAGACCTCTTGGTATAGTCATTATCTTATGTGGAAACTGCTAAAAGAGGAAGGGTGTAGATTTTCTCTTACTTTCAAAGTTGTCCAATTATAAATTGACTAAATTTAATAAATTATCTGTTTTTCTGTAATTTTGTGTTTATTATCTCTTATTCAGAGAAATATGTACCCTGCCATCCTAATATAAGGAGATTATTATATTCTTGTCATTGCTGTATTTAAACACTTGCCTTAGATTTTACATAGAATTGTTTTCCTTTTTCTTTTTAAAAATAATTTATGAAACTTTTCAGAGAAGATCAAATATATCTAGAAGATTGAATATAAAAAAAAACAAAATTTTGTTTTACTTCATTTGGTAGAGAAATATTGGACTTTCAAATCTCACTACAAACATTTAAAACAAGAAAAGTATACTTAGCCATTATCATTCCCCCTTTTTTTTTCTTGTTTGTTCCCCTCCTTCAAATCAGAATTGACCTTTCACATATTTTATTTTTCTTCTTGGGTGAAAGTCACATGCTGAATTTGTTAAACAATGTGAAATGCATTATTGACCTTTTGTTATCACAGTGTTTTGAGAAAGCCTATTCTCAGGAAAGAAGGTTCATGAGAAATTTTCAGAGAACATTTAAGAATTTTTCACAGCCCAAAGGTACCTGAATGAGCAAAAATCATAGCATGCATATGGGTAACATTATGATGAAACCACAGATGCTGATTCTTTGTAGAGAGCATAGTTCAACTACAATTTGAAAAAAAAGGGCGGGCGGCTGGGGAGAGGGCAAAAAAAAAAAAAAAAAAAAAACACACACTACAATTTGAAGACTTGGAAGAGACTATGATACAGCCTGAAGATCGCTCATCTTTGAGAAAGGAGGTGTTCTTAATATGAAATGATTATTGTAGGAAGGCCTCCTGAGTGTGATCTATGTGTGCTTATAACTGTCAGTTGATGCAGTTTGTTAGTTTTAAAAAATACATTTATTTTTAATTGTTTAAAGTGGCTTAAGTTTAAACTCAGTCAAAAAATGATTATTTCCATCAGGAAGTGTCAATGATTAGGAATAATAGTATGGCAGTAGAAAGGTCATGCTGAATTATCCATTTCTGAGGTGAGAAAAAAATAACTAATAGGAAATAATAGAATATTATATTATTTGTATGAGACTGCAAGATCACATTAAATATGACTGTATGATCACATTATAAATAAATGCTTTCCATTTCCTAATTCTGGAGAGATTTGATGGAAATACACTTAACTATGGTCAGTCATAGACAAAATACCAAAGCAACTTCCATATGTAATACAAATAAGCAACTCTAATGTTAGAAATAAATACTGAAGGCAAAATTACTGGGCTAAAAAATTCAAAACAGTGTCAGAGATGTGCAATCACTCAACATTTTTAGATCCAGGCAATGAGATAACACAAAACAATCAGTAAGGTTGTATTCTTCTTACCCTCGAGCACCTGACATCTCAATGCAAAGCAGGCAAATGAAGCATTATGGAGACATCAGCACATTCGGAAAAAAATGTAACAGAAAAATGTAATTCTTGTGACAATTCTCAATTCTGTGATGTGACTTCAGTGAAGATTTTTATGGAAAAAATAAACGTGTAAATTTCTTAATAGGGAGGCTATACCTGGATATTAATTAATAAAAATTGTGTTTTGAAAACTAAATCCTGATCATAAAGTATTCTATTTGAAAATAATGGGCAGAGATTCTTTAGAAACTTGTTGTGTTTTAAGCTATGCAGTTAAAATACTGGTATTAATAGACTTTGCTTTAGAAATGCTAACAGAAGAAATTAAAATTTGTGATGTTTATCTTGTAACAATTTGAATAATTCCAAAGAAAAACAAACTACTTGTTTTTCAGGACATTTTTGGAGAAAAAGCAGAAAACAAATGCCATTTATCCTATTGATTTCTAAAGAACATCACAAGAAAACAGACCTTAATAAATGGCATAAATATGTAACAGAAAAATTGAAACAAAACCTTAAAGCAGATCACGAACTAAAGTCACAGGTAATAATATTCTGTGAAATTAAAAAACGAAGGAGCTAATACAAATATAGTCGGTATGAGTTTATATGTGCTTATTATAAATCAAATGTAATGCTTGAAATTGTGTAGACCAACCTAAATTATAAGGATTCAGTATTTGCCCAGAAATACATTCCACATGTGTAAAAGACGAAAATGGATATTCTTTTTAAACTTCTATTAGCATAATCAGATAATATTGGTCAACTTTACCAGCCAAAACCCAGCGTAAAATTTTAAAATACATATTTGCAAGTATCTGCTTATATACAAGATGACATTTAAAAACTACAAATTCATTGTGAGGAGTTTATGAAAAAAGATAGAATATTAACTTAAGTTTTTAATCCTAATTAGGAAAAAATCAAATGAAAAGAATGTATTAATAAAATAATGAACTCCTTTAATTGAGTACAAGCTATTATAATTTTTAGCTCAAATTTATATCTGTTATAGGTTAGAATTTAACAATGTTTTCAAGTCCGCAAATAATGTAGTTTGCGTGTATTCATTTCTTTTTATAGAAACTAATTTTTTTAAATTATAAAACAAATGCAGGTTTTCTGTAAAAAAACTTGAAAAAAGTAATGAATGAAAAGTATTACCTATAATACACCACATAGAGATAATTACTGTTATATTATGTGGCATCCTTTTATTTCTCTGACAGTTTTAGATATTAATATATATCACAACCATTCACAAACATACATGGAGTATTTTCCATCAGCTAGGCTTAGTTTTATTTCAGATATTATTAATCTCCCCTCCCTTCCTCCCTTCCTTTCTGCTTTAATATTATAATACTCTGTCTTGTTTTATGAAACAAACTCACCTTGGATTTTATGGGTAAATTGTGTATTTCTTTTTTCTTTCTTTTTTTAATAGATGCAATCATCTCACTAATTCCCAGTATGGAAGCTCTCTTCTTGCTAAGCAAGATGTTTTAACTACCCTTCCTCCAACATATCAATCCTGTTTCTTATTTCAGAAAAACTGAACACTTGGAATACCTTTACCCACCAAATCAGTGTGCTACAGAAGTCCATATTTATAGTCACAACATGTGATTGTGAATGTGTGGTATAATGCTTTTGCGTCCTTGGAAAAGCTACTTCATTTCCTTGGACATCAGTTAATAATATTTAACATATAAGCTTGTTGTGATCCTGTAAAAGAGAGAGTAAGTGTGGGAAAATACAGCATAAAGCTTGAAACATAGAAATATGAATTGAATTTCAACATATCCCACATTCTTCAATCCCACTCACAATTCCCACTTTTCTCTTGGCACCTTCTATAACGACACGTTGGCTGGACAATTGAAGTCATGTCATTTAACCTCAGTGGGCATGTTTCCTTAGTTGAGAAACAAAAACTTTCGATTGTGTGTTGTTGGGGTTTCCTCGATCTATGAAATTCTATTGCTGTTTCATTCAAATCTTCTCTTTCCATGACACTGCACATTCCCTGACAAACTTGGCCTTGCTCTTCTTCCTCCTCCCTATTCTGTTCCCTTTATGTTTCAGGTTTCAATACATTACAAAGCAAAGAAGGTACTTAACAAATGCTTCTTGATTTTAAAGCCAGCAATATATGAGATTTTATCTCAAAATATATTAGACAATAATCTCCTTATTAGCCAAAGTATAATTATTTCAAGCAACTAACATTTTAGAAATAAAGCAAAAAACGTTATACTCAACAGCATTTAATACACTGATGACAGTTTGCACTCAACATATTGGCAAATAAGGGATATTAACTTGTATTTGTAAACAAAGTCTAAAAGTTCAGAAATAATATTTTTTCTCTTAAAACATTATTCTTCCAATAATCAAACATGAAGATCTCTAAAAGAATTTGAATATAAAATATGGAATCCCACTGTGCCAACAGTTTTTAACTTAATATTATATTATGTGCAAAGTTTCCATTTTTGAGCCCAGAAATTCTTTTACCTGGAATGTGAGATGAAGTACGTAACATAGTGTCCTGTACACTCATAGTTCAGAGGAGTCTTTTCTCTTTCTCCTGTTATATTTAATCTTCCCATAACTGAGCTTTGTGCTTGGTTCCACAGAGGGATTCTGTTAAGAGTAAGTAATATGGCTTCTGGTTCTAAACTGTCTATGGAAATTTGAGATATAAAAGAATTGGCTTTCTATAATTCATCTCTGCAGAAGATGTCTGCATCTCTCCGATTCTATACTCCGCCCCACTAAAATAATTATTTTATAATATATGAATATTATAGATGAATTTTCAGGAGTTCTGTCCTTCATATTTGTCAACATGTTGGTTCATTCTTAGGAGGAGTATATGTATATAGGCTATATAATATAAAGCTTAAAGTAATCATCCCAAGCACACTGAAATAGAACAGCTCTGCTGTTTTGTTTTCAACTATTCAAATAGTCCTTTCATTGTATTCCCAGTCTGCAGTATGCTACACAACATGAATTCATTTTTTAAAGTGCATAAAACTTAATTTTATTTTAAAACTGTTTTGGTAAAGTTCATGGTACGTGTTTTAAGACTATGAGATGACTTATTTGTCACAAAAGTAGAATTGGTGAACCTTTCTTAAAAAAAAAAATTAGAACTTCCAGCACTGTACTTACTAAGAATAATTTGCCCCCCCATGAATTAATCTTCATATTATTCCAAAGATACAAAAAGTGACAAGTCTTAAATCTACTTCTCGTGTTAGGAAACAAAGAGACAGAGAGGCATATTTAATGTGATTTGGAAAGCTAGGAAGAAACCCAGGAGTAAAAATCTAAGCAATTTATTAAAAGATAGCAATGATGATAATAATTTATTCAGTATTTATAATGGGCCAAAGACAGATTTTTTTTTTTTAATTTTATCCTTACCACAAACCTATGAATACTTGTTATTTCACAGATGAGGACAACGAGGCTTAAGAAGGTTAAATAATCAGTTTAAGGAACCAGAATTTAAGCCCACATCTATTTGGCTATGAAGATTTCAATTTTAACTAAAAAAGATTTGAATTCTTTAGTTCTCAAGAGTATTCAGCTTGGAATAGCAAGTCCACGGGACTGTTTTCTATATAGAGTTCACATGGGGAAAAAGTAAGATCAGTATGATGTGTTTTGGTGGTTAACAGTCTGATGTCAATAGTGTTGATGTGCTTTATGCATGGAGTTTTTCTGGCTTTTTTGTTTTTTTTTTTCAAAGGCAAATAAGTACTGACCAGTATATGGAATGCACTTTTCCCAAGTATACTCTCAAAAGTGTTTAAGTTAGAAGAGGATTTTGTAGTTTCAGTATATAACTTTCTTAACCACATTGCAAATGCCAAAGGCATTGACATTGTATCAAAGGGTAGGGATTTCCCTGCAGATTTGAATTAGGCTTCTTAAAATATTTTGAAGTGTCAAGAAAATGAAAACAGAAATTTGTAACCTCGAGAGGTCAATCTGTCCAAATTTTTTTCCCCTGTCCTTTTATGCAGAGTTCTGAATTAAGTAGGTGATAAAAAGGAAAATAGAAAATCCTTTCTGCAGAGGCCTTCATAGTCTACCTACAGAAAATTTTTATCCACTTTCCTTAGCCTAATTCATCAGAGGCATAGAGGACTCGTGGCATGGGGAAAGGAGAAAGGATACTACGTTAGGCTGAATAAACTCTGTATTCTATGTGCTACCTATTTGTGTTATTTGATGTCTACTATAGGAATCAGACATTTACCTTAACCCTGAATTTCATCCTTTTATTTATTGATTTTTAATCTGGCCAGGTACGTAGGTTGAGTGTAGGTACAGTGTTAAGAAACTCTAGATCTACCTATACTATATTGGTTTTGCTATGTGGCTCATATCTTATTAGTGAACATATAACTCTCATTATTGTGATATTAGTAATTCTACTTCGTAGTTACAGTTTCAAAGTACTCTCATAGGATCCTCATAAAATCCTGTGATATACACTATAGTACATATTATCATCCCTACTTCACAGAGGGTTCAATTAATAGCTCAAGAAGTAAAATAGCTTGTCCAATATTGCTCAGCCAGTGTATTTTACATTGGTGTGTTGGTAAAAGTTAAATACCAGAGATTGACGAGGGAAGAGAGCGTTGCTGATTTGTAGCATTTACCAGTTTCTGTGGTATAAATATTCCCATCACAGTTGATTTCAAGCTATTAACCCGACATCGGTGAACACTAAGATGGGAAGAGATGGCACAATCAGCTCTTAGAAGTCAGTACCAGCCAGCTCCAGTACACCCTGTTTGCAGAAAAAGACAGATAATATTCCTCTTGCCCTATAGCCCCATATAGTTTACACGAGAAAGTTCAACATTAAAGAAACTTGTCTTTGAAAATTTTCCAGGTAGTTGTTTATTTTTACCCCATTTGTAAAGAGAGAAGATGAGAGTATGACTTGCATCTCTGAGAGATAGCTCCATTACAGACTAACAGAAAGTTTAACATTGTTATATAATAAAATAAAAAAAAGATGAATCTATTTTTATCTCATGGTATCTTAGCACAGTTCTGGATATACAGTGGGTACTTAAGGAGTGCTTATTTAATTAATTCTTGCTGACATTTTAGACATTTGTAGTGTTAATAAAATGGAGCACATTCATGGCTTGGCATTCTCTCAGTCACAGTCACAATATTCAATAGTGGGAAAGCCCTGGAAAAGCTAGAGTATTGGTTTTGCTTTACTGTTAGCCAACTGTGCAATCTTGAGCAAATCACTTAAACTAATTCGGCCTCAGATTACTAACCAATAAAATGAGATTTCTTAATACGGTTTCTACTACACCTAAAACTCTGACTTATAAAAGTTCCTAAGTAATCTGAATTAAAATTGAGGAACATGAAAGTTTCATCCAGTTGTAGAAGTAGTCTAATCTTTACGTTACTTATAGTTATTAACTACTACTAGTTTTATAATGTGTGATCTGACATAACATGCAGCATTTCCCTTCAATAACATTATAGAGCTGTTTGATAAAACCATCCATGCTGAAAAATTCAACATCATTTCTAGTTTTCTGTAATATTAGTAACTAGGGGTGATAAAAATTACTTATAGATTCATAATAAATTGTTTTTTGATCATCTAAAAATTATAAAATTATAATTTTGAAGATAAAGCTAATGGAAAAGTATGATATAGGAAAATAGAATTTTGCTGAGAAGTGAAAAAAATTAAACAAAAATAAACAGAGGACTCCTTTAGCTTTTATTTACCATCTCAGAAACCTGAATGAAATTTAAATGGATGACATCAAAAGTAGATTATATGCTAGTTAGATTTTGGTGAAAGAGAATTTTTAAAATAATTGGCTATGACCAAAATGAAGTAGATATAATGCCACAAGTTTTAATGACCTTGTCTTTTAATCAAATTGAATTTTGAAAGACAATTGAAATTTATAATCTAAACTGCCAGAATGAGGAAGTGGTGACGTCCAAAAGGTGAAGCACTGGAAACATAGGAGGGGGAGGGTCTTTTAAAGCATGATGAAGGAATTCAATGAAGTTAATGCTAAAGTGCCTTTTGTATGATCCTTCTTATGAGATCAGATTGCTTTTTGAAAATCTTACATTTTTCCTATTAAGAT
This sequence comes from Pteropus medius, assembly GCF_902729225.1. Classification (NCBI taxonomy): domain Eukaryota; kingdom Metazoa; phylum Chordata; class Mammalia; order Chiroptera; family Pteropodidae; genus Pteropus; species Pteropus medius. The sequence continues at coordinate 17,211,257 of NW_024346062.1, forward strand.
TAAAAGGAAGTAGTGAAATTATTTATGATGATGTGGAGTCCTATAAAAAAAGAAAGAATTAAAAGCAAGTGGGGGTAAGTTATCCTAAAGCTTAGCAAAAATGAGTTAGATATTGGAAGATGAAATGATAATGGTGTTTTACCCATGCAAATTTTTTTCATTACATAAACATTTATTCCAAAGAAACACTTATCGATTACACTTCCACATTCCCCAGCCAACATAAGAACAGTTTCCCAATAAAACTCCATTTTACTATAATAACAAAATGCAAACAACTCTTCTAATGGCCTGATGATCTTATTTTAGTTTGATTTAGACCATTTTCAAATGTATATGCCCAGATTCCATCAATAAGTCAGGTTACATTAACCTTCCAGATAGGAGTTGTGCTAAAATCTATTTTAAGAGAAGTAAAGACCAACAAATGTGATCTATAATCCATTCAATAATGTAAAATGCTTGCTAGCAAAGTGTACAAACAACATTAGCCCAAATCAGAATTCTTCTCAAAGCCCAGTGAAGGAATGGAATCAAGATATCCATAAGCAAGTTTAAACTAGTTCTTTAAAGCTTTCCCAGCAAGTTTCGAAATAATAGCATAAGAAGTTAGTCAAAGTTAGGTCCTTATTCTTTACTTTTATTCCTGCCATAAAGGATGTGATGTTGAAGGGACTGCCCATTTAGACAATTGCCTTGTCGTTGGCATAAATTTATCACTCAGTAAAGTGCTTTCTATGAGCATATAAGTTGAGAAAGGGGCTTCCAGCTAAGGGAAAAGCAGTGAAGGAACATTGCTGAGGCAATACCAGGAATGCAAACTTTGGGATCTGAATTATATTCCAAAGCTACCTGTCACTAGAACTACTACGGCTATAATTCTGCTCCACGAGATTAATTAGAGGATAATTTAAAATTTTTATTTAAATTTTGGTTTACGGCCATGCTACCCTGAACAAGCCTGATCCCGTCTGATCTTGAAAGCTAAGCAGGGTCAGGTCTGGTTAGTACTTGGATGGGAGACCACCTAGGAAGACCAGGTGCTATAGGTGTAAAAAATAAAAAAGGGATTGTAAGCTGACAAGTTCCTTGCAATCTGTAAGGTCAACCAAGGCATTATTTGCCTAAAAAACAATAATAATAAATAAATAAATTTTGAAGGGCTCTAAAATGATATATAATGTTTTTTATTAAATTGGATGTTAATAAATACTTGTTTTTATCCCCCTATAAATGTCAGTCTTTTCTGATGAAAGACCAATCTAATGGAACCAATGCTAATTTTCCTCCCTTTTCTCTTTTTTAAGGCTTACTTAATGCTAATCTCTTCAAAATATTTTTAAGAAGAATCACTAAATATATAAATTACATTTAAAAAATAGTTGCTTAACAAGGTAAAGAGAGAACCATCCAAATGAGAAAATATATTTGCAAGCAATATCTCAAATAAGGGCCTAATATTCAAAATATACAAAGAAATCATAGAACTCAATAACAACAAAAAAACAAATGATCCAATCAAAAAATGAGCAGAGGACCTGAACAGACACCTCTCCCTAGAGGACATACAAATGGCCCACGAACATATGAAAAAATGCTCAACATCACTAGCTATTAGCGAAATGCAAATCAAAACCACAGTGAGATACCATCTCACACCTGTTAGAATAGCTATAATCAACAGGACAAGTAATAACAAATGCTGAGAGGATGTCGAGAAAAAGGAACCCTCATACACTGCTGGTGGGTCTGCAAATTGGTACAGCCACTATGGAAAACAGTAAGGAGTTTCCTCAAAAAACTAAGAATTGATCTATCATATGATGCAGCAATTCCTCTTCTGGATATTTACCCCAAAGATTTGAAAACTCTTATCTGAAAGATATTTGCACACCAATGTTCATAGCAGCATAATTCACAGTGGCCAGGACATGGAAGCAACCAAGTGTCCTATGATAGATGATTGGCTAAAGAAGCTGTGGTACATATATACAATGGAATTTTACTCAGCTAGAAGAGATGAAATACTGCCATTTGCGACAACATGGATGGACCTGGAGATAATCATGCTAAGCGAAATAAGCCAGATGGAAAAAGTTGAAAATCACATGATATCACCTATATGTGGGATATAAACCTAAAAGCAACAAATGAACAGGACAAACAAATAGAGACTCGTGGACATAGAATATAGACTAGTGGTTACCAGAGGACTATAGACTAGTGGTTACTAGTCAGGTAGGGGAGGAGAAAGGAGGCAGACGGGGTAAAGGGGGTTGAATATAGGGTTTAGGGGGAGGGTGAAGTGGGTAAAGGGGATCAAATATATGGTTGCTGAAGGAAACTGGACTTTGAGTGGTAAATCCACAATAGAATATACAGATGTCAAATGATAATGTACATCTGAAAATTATATAATTGTATTAACCAATGTTACCCCAATAAACTTAATTAAAAATTAAAAATTAATTAATTAATTAATACATTTATAAGTAAAAAATTAAAATAAATAAAGTAAAATAAAATAGTTGCTGAATAGAAGACCATTAGTAGAGATTTTTTTAAAATGTTCTTGTATTTCTGAAGAAATAAAACAATATGCAATACAGCTATAAAAGTAATTACATTACATAATATACTATTCTTTGCAATGAAAAATATGAAAGTGAGAATGTACTACAAAATCAAGCTATTGTATAACAAACAGTCTCTTGCCTGAGACTTGCCCCTATTATGACGTTTGTCATAATATTCAGTTAGAATGCAATTGGTGAAAGAATAAAGTTAGACCCCTTAATAATACCCTTTGTAAAAACAACTCAAAATGAATTATAGATCTAAAATTAAGGACAAAACTCTAAAACTCTTAGAAATACAGGAGTAAAGTAACATGACCTTAGGCAAAGCATTCTTAGAAATGACACCAAAAGCACAAGTGACAAAAGAAAATATAAATTGGACTTTATCAAAAGTAAAAATGTTTGTTTCAAATGAAGTCATCAAAAAACTAAAAAAATCCATAGAATAGGAGAAAATATTTGCAAATCCTATATCTGATAAGTGATCTACAACTAAAATACATTAAAAAAAAAAAAAACACCTACAACTCAATAATAAAAAGTAATAAAAAAGACACATAACAGTGTGTTGGCGAGGAAGTGATGCAATTGGAACCCATACATTGTTGGTGCTTGTGTGTGAGAGTAAAATGATGTAGCCCCTTTGGGACAAGGTCTGGAAATTCCTCAAAATATTAAACCTAGAGTTACATATGATGCAGCAATTGCATTCCTAGGTTTTAGGTTCTCTCAACAACCAAACTTCAGTTAGACTCCTTTGAGCCCTCTTGTCAACTAGGCCTCTGCGTTGGCCTCCTATGTCCATCCTCACTGAGCCCAGTTTTAGCAAGAACTGTGCCAAGTTAGTTTAGGGAGAATGATCCTACTTTTGATATCTAATCAAATTCCTCATCCTCCACCTTTTTCCAGTTCACTGTGATTTAATGAATTTACATACAAATGAAATTTAATATATCGTACTGATAAAATCATGTTAGAAAAGTTTAGTCATATAACCTGTGCACATGGCTAGATAGCACTCAACTAGTGAATTTGAATTCAGTTTAGTTTAGTTCTTGTTTTTGTTCAAAGAATTTGATGAATTATTGCTTGCATTGTACTACTAGGGCTTAAAAATTATCTAGGAAAACAAAACAAAACAAATAGACAAACAAAAATCCTAATAGTTATTTCTCTCAACTTCATAAATTTTAAAAGGCAGAGAGAAAGATAATTAAGTTTCCATGTAGAATATGAACTATACAATTAATTGAATACAGCAATCATGAAATTCACATAAATTTAGAGGCACTGCCTAAGACAACCATTTATTTCATGTAATTTATTTTCTTTTAGCTATACTAATATAATAGAAATTCAAGAATGAGAGTAACAGAACTTTTTTTCCGGACTCGTTGAATAAAATATGTGTTGATGGAGATGATTAACTCAGAATTCTTAACAATAAACTTATCAAGAGGGTGACACATAACTTTCTTTAAAATGAAAATGTAATTGAAATGGCTTTTGTTGTTATTGTTGTTCAAGAGGAATATTTCCACATTAAAGCATCTCAAATCACTTGTCTGACTATTGATTCTACTTGGAAAAAAAAAAAATCTGAAGACAGGCAATCTGTGGGAGCTGGTTTACAAAGCATGTGTACAGTATCCTTGACCATCTGTTTCTCTTTGTGTTAGTACATTCACGTATTATTGTTTTGTGTGCTGACTCAAATTTCACTTATAAACTTTAATGCACGAAACATGCAGAGTGCAGAAAGCAAGAGATGAATCTGGGGAATATACAGGTTCAAAAAAGGAGTGTAGACTACTGGAGAATAAGTTACATTTAAATTTTGGAACAAGAGTAATTATGTGTCATATATTAAGGAATCTCATACCAAATCTCTAATGGTCTTGCTTAACTAATAAAAACATCTCTAAAATTTCTTGGTTGCTATCTAAATATTCATCCTTTCAAATAAAGAGGATAAATGAAATGCAACACCAAAAAGGCTACAAATCATTAAAATTCCAGAGTACTCTGGAAGAGTTGTCCTTCATTTTGTAGCGGCATAAAGAGAAGCCTTTTTATCTTTGGCCTAGCAAATGTGCATGAAAGCAAACTCAGGAACTCAGGACTGAGCCATATATCTGAGGAACATTAACTTACGAAATCTAAGGGATAAAAAGGAGCCAACATAGGCCATCCGTAGAGGCCCTTAATTAAATAAGAAAATATACCTAATAAAGTCCTTAAATGGCTACCTACATGAGAGATTTTGGTAAATAAAATCTTTAACCAGCTTATTAGAACCAGTGATTATTCACTGAAGAAGGCGAAACAGGTGGATTTCTGGGGTAGAATGGAAGTAGAAGCAGCATAATAAATATTATAGTTGTTTTGATCAAATTTAAATCATACTATTTAATTTATGTTGAAATTCCAAAAGAAGTGCATGAAATTTCATGGTTTTTCAAAAGGAGCAAGGTTTAAAAAATGGGTTCTATCTAAATATATTTTACAATATTAACAATAAACTTTCTAAGTCAGTGATGTTGAAATGTAGTAATAAGCACAGAAATAAGAAGGACACTGATGGCCGTCTCTGATAGTTTTCATTTTGGTTATTAAATTTTGTCTATAGCATATGGAGTTCCCAAATTCTTAAGTGTTCAAGGATTCAGAGTTACCTAATCTTGATCAATTGTGAATTAGTTTGGTCTTACAAACCTTAATGTAAAGAAAGCTAAAAATACTCACTATGATTGTTCTTCCCACAGCAAGAATTATCAGGATAGAGACAGACTCTGAAAGTGCAGGTTAGTGATTGAATTCTAAACATTAAGTATGGCCTTTTAGGCCTGGCAACTGGTTATGATAAGAAAAATAAATTATATTGTATGCAAATGGAATATCAATATATAAGTAAATATGCATTTTATATTGTAGAATCAAGATCTGTCTTAGGCAGATTTTTTTAATCTTTTTTTTTTCCCTAAAATAAAAGAATATTTAACTAGTTTATAGCTTGTAAAGAGCTTTCTCAGAAACTGAATTGCCAGTAAGGCTCAATTTAAGTTGACTTTATAGCTTACTAAGGTCAAAAATAAAATTATAATTTGTATAATTTATATAAAATTAATTTGTCAGAATAAACAAATCCTTGCCAAAATAGTACATTCCCTTCTCTTTTAACATTTCATCAATACTTTCTGCTTTTCCAGAACTCTAGTTCTTCAAAGAGTATTCTGACTAGAGAGAAATGCAGGCAAACTGATATATGTACTGGTTAAAAACCCTCTTTTCAAAATGTGATGGAAGTTTGGTTGGTGTAAAATGACCTAAAACTATTTTTCATATGTGGTTCTATAGACTAAAAAATTGGAACTATATTGCCATGTTAAGTGATGATCTCTCATTTTTTATTGTCACACAATCTGGCCAGTTTCCCTGCTCTCTATCTCTTGTCCCATGTTTAAGAACTAACTACATATTTCAATGTGGGAAAACACTGATCCTTTTCAGACAGAAGCTCCACATAAGTTTCAATTTCCAGTTGATTCATCAAAACAAAGCTGGTTCAGAAAGGGGAAAAATTACAAATTGCTTACATCTGTTCCACTGAAAACATTATTCATACTCTGCCAGTGATGATGGCTAAGCCATCTGGGGAATATGATAGGTGTTTGGGGGAAAAAATCTGTCATAGTGCAATGAAGAAATGACGTGTGAAAATCTCAAGGTTCCTCATAGTTCAGTGATGGCTTTCAGGTATTTTGGGATAAACAAAATACCTGAATTACATACACACAAGCTAGAAACACCTAGTAAACAATTTTACAGAGTAAGCATGGACAGATTTGTTAAATAAATTAACAAATTATTGGAATCAAGAGTTTCTGAGATAAACAAGTAAAACAAATTATTACAGGTTATGATTAGAAAATGGAACAATTTATTCTAATTAATAAAGTGAATATATAAGCATACTATGAAGTATAGCTATATAATAATAGAGTTATATGTCACATATTATATTTACATATACAATTATACTTAATACATTAATATGTAAAAAAACATGTAAATAAATGTATATAATGCAAATGTAAATATATATCTCTAGTTTGCCATGCAAATATATAAATACACAAACATTCCATAAGTGTAATTATGTAAATATCAGAATGCATAGTTGACAATAGTGCCTTAAAATCCAAAATAGTTTGGGATAGCAATACTTCTTTTAACTGTGTTAGTTGAAGCAAAGTTTCTCTCATTTCTTTTTTTGCTGTTAGGAAAACATAGTCTGTTGTTTGACTATGTAGATCTGAATAATTCCTGATAAAACTTTGCCTAAGATAAGGCGTTTTTTTAACGAGATTTATTTCAGCCAGTTTTATTCAAACATGCTTGAATTTGGTGCTTGACCCTGCTTCTTACTTTTCAAAAACTTTTAATATGAAGTGCTCTAAAATTGATTTACTGCCACCTATTTGGACACACCTGAGGGACCATGTATGTTAATTCCCTACTAGGAGAATGCTTATATTATCACTAATCTTATTCATTGACCTTCTCTTGGCATTAATGATATGTTAGAAAATTTCAAATTTTACTATACATTTTGGAGTTAGTGCTATAAATTGATAAAAATGTTGAAAAAGAATAAATTCAGATTCAAGGAATAGATATGAATAATTCTTTTAAATCTGGATTATAGTAAGTCTCTTTTTTAAGCTTTTCACCGAAACACTTTGGGAGATCTACAGCAAATTCGTCTTCATTGAAGAAAGAGGAGGACAATGCATATTTTAAATCTGTATGGCTGACAAATATTCCATGCCCCTCTCAAATACAGACTAAGAGAAATATTGAACCAGTTTGTCTCCAGAAATTTCACAGCAATCAAAAATGAGAAGAAGTATGGGGTCACTTCCAGTGTGCATATTTAGTCTAGGCCATCCTGTTGAAAAAAATCACATTCAAATGTGACTGGAGCTGTGTATTTGTATTCATTCCACCATGGAAACAGTTTGAATGCTTTCCTCTAGAGTCTTATGTATCTCACTGACAGCTGCATTGCCACAATATGCTGAAGTGGCTCATCTTGACAGGTCATATCCTGGATTTCACATTCTGAATGGCAGCTGGGATGCCAGAGAATTTTATCACAGTGGGTGGGCCCTCCCGTGGGCCCTTCCTGGTTTCAGAGACAAGCTGCACTGCACGTGTATGGTTACAGACCACTCTAAGAAATCCAAGAGGTACCTATATCACTGCCTAAATATCAGTGACATTCATGGCACCAATCTCTATGGCTCTATTAGAACAGCATGGAATGCCTTTTAAGTTCACAGATTTCATGTGTCCTGTTGTAGAACTTCTCCCTGATGCCGCGAGCAACGTCAGCACTATGTACACTGTTGGTAAACAATGATTCACATTTCAGGTTGAAATTTAAGTCTACACATTATCTGTGTATATACAGATATATAAACTGAAGTAAAAATAAAACACCTGAATTTACAGTTCTGGGACATCTCAGCAATCAGAGCAAATCTTACTGTAACAACAAAACACGAATCCACTCTCATTCACTGGAAAGTGGATTACCTGTCTGAGGCGAGTCCTTGCATCCTTCCAGGGGTGAGTTTCCACTTCTCAAATTCATTACCGACTGCAGCTTGCACAAACCAACCACTGTGCAAAACCCAAAGGAGCCAATAGGGGATAAATTAATATGTGCCAGTGTGAGGAGTGTTTCCCTCAGCCTTTCGGAGCTCCTCACTTGTGCCAGGCGAGCAGCTTTTCAGGGCATTCCCCAGAGCACCTGAGAGAGCAACTCTTTGCTATACTTTTTGCAAGCTTGAAGGTCCACTTTTCACTCGCTAAGACCTCAAAAAGCAATACCTTTTTGAAAACCTCTCTGAAAATGGTTCATCATGGAATTGAAATTTTTTTGTTAGATGGAAACATAGGTTAAGTTTAAGATTTTTAAGGACATCTTTGCGAAAGAACTTCTCTCAGCCCCAAAGCTTAGATTATGCCTTAGATTTTCTCACTTGTGAGACACTAGAGACATCTAGGGCCATATTTTAAGATTAAACCTATAGTTCGCCTGTTAAAATATTACTTCCTAATTGAGAAAGGGAAGAGTTCAGTTTTCTTTTCAAAAGCCCAGATTCCTCTGAAATGTTCTTAGGAAGTCTGAGACTGAGAAGAATTTTCATTAACTTAATTATTATAGTCAGGAAAAGAACAAAGCCATGTCAAGTGACCTACTATGAAATGCCAATGAAATCTGATAGAGACAGTATTTGGGCCCCACACAGTACATGATCCTCCGGTGGCGGGTGTGGGAATAGAGATTTGCTAGTATAGAAATATTTCCAAGTCATAAATCTTTACCTATAAACTGTGAATATCCTGCATGTAGAAATATCAGTGTATGCACTAACTCACATTTCCACTCATTCCACAGCCCTGCTGTGCTCTGTCTTCTCAGGATAATTACCAAAAGGATATTGGCAAACAGCAGAACCCTGCAAGTAATTTAACCCAGGACTCTCTGCCAGCACTGTCATTCTCTCTCTTCAAAGCAATATCATCTTTAGGGCTGATGTCCTCTTCTTTGTCTTTTTTTTCTTATGGAATAGAATCTTAACCTAATTCATTTTCAAACACAAGCATATAGATCCTCTCTGATCCATTTTCCTCTTCCCAATGATTGCCCAAATGCTTTGATAAATATTTTCATTTACTTGCAGTTTTTCTTTTTCTTAATTCTATTTTAAAGTTATAAAGAAAACATCTAAAAACAAAGAATGCTGACAGAGACAGATCTGTAATATGGAAAGGAAAGTCGTAATTTGAACAGAAAGTGGACATAATAAGTTACTCACATTCCTAACTTCTCAAATGCTTAAATATATCCTTTAGAATTGTCATTATGTTGTTTCTATCTAGCAACATTTTCTCATCTAAGGAAAACTGAATTTTCTAAAGTATAATTAAATGAGAGAGAGATGTAAAGTCTTATCTATTATTTATGCCATACTATTTAAGAGCGCAATAGTGATATTTTTGCAATCTTTGGCCATAAATGTACAATATTAAAGATAAGGCCCAGTCTGAGTTTAGCCCTTTATAGAAATTTAAAAAATATTGTATAATGAGACCTGTTCCAATGGGCAAACAAGTGAAAGCCTTCAGAGTTTAGTAAAATAGATCACTGTGTAGTAGTTAAGAGCCAGACTGATAGGGTTCAAGGCTCAGTGCTACCACTTAACTGTGTGAGCTTGTAAAAGGTATTTAACTTCATCATCAATAAAATGGGGATAACCTGTATTTTATATGATTGTTATGAAGGCTAAATAAGTTAAAATTTGTAAAGTGCTGCAAACAATGCCTGGCACATAGTAAGCACTATACTATTGTTGTTGAATAACATAGCCAATGAGAAAGCAAACTTTTAAAGCTTAATCCATTTCTAATCTAGAAACTGTGCATATGCAGCAAATATCTACATAAGACAAATATTTTATTCTTCTGAATTCAGGATACCCCTTTAAACACTCAGCCACCCTGTTTGAGACTGCCTACCTCTGGAGGTTATGATGGGGTATCTGTGAGAATCTCTCATCTCTGCACTTCCTCCAGATGTCACCCAGGAGTCCTTTTCGTACACACACACATACACAACTCAGAGATGGAAGGTCCCGGGACTCCAAGAGCAGTCCTCTAAGCCTGGGATTGGTCATTGGCCAGGTCAGGGGAGTATGTGTGGTTTCAGCCTCAGGAGTAAAGACTCATTCCCCTCCCCGCACACACTCAAAAAACTATTTTATGTCTTATAATATCTAAGGATAGTAATATATTGTAATATTGCTTGTGAGTTTAGGCATGCAGTCAAGGACGAATATATCCTTTTGAATGGTTACATTATATTTGTCTATGTGTGTACATATGTGTGCATATGTGCAGAGATACGCAAAAAAGCATGTCTGTATATACAACTAAAATTAATTTCAAAAAAGATACAAATTTTTCTACAGTGAATTAAGTAGTCACATCTATTTATATAACCATACTTGTATATGACTTCAAATCTAAATATTTTTATTGTAATTACCTAGATGGTAACTGTAAGGACAGTGTTTTAATAACAAATCACTAAAATACAGTATGATCAATATATTACTTCTTATAATTTAGATCCACAGTTTCTCAAAATGAATCCTAGTGTGAATATGAATAGACTTTTTTTAAGTGTCCCTTGACAATTGTCTTTAATAGGATGAGTTAAAACCGAAGTTGCTGGTTTTACCAGTGGATCTTTACAATATATTATATAATTATATTTATCTACATTAATTAATTTTGGAAAGATTTCTCCTTTTTCATTTACCACTCAAGTCCTCCAGCAACTACTCAGTTATGAGAGTCTACTGTTTACCAGGTCCTCTGTTGGGGACCAATGCAGAACAGGATAGATACAGTTTACCTCCCTGGGGAAACAAACAATCTCCATCCCATAACTGAGCACCCAGTGAGCCTTTTAGAAGCCAAGAAAGGGATGTATGGAATGCCTTTGAGGTGCCCATATCAGGAAAAGCTCTAAAATGTGACTGTAAAAACACTAAGATTATATCATACAATATAAAACTCTTCCCAATTCTGTAACTTACTACCTGGATTCTTGAACAAGTTTTTCACTCTTTATTAGCCTCAACTGTTCTCATCTTAAAGAGATCCATAAAACCTATTTGTTATGAGGGTTAAATGAGAAAATAAAGGTTCCATAAATGTAGTTATTCTTATTGCTATTGGCCTTCCTCTTGAGCAGAGACACATAACTCTTCTCTAGCATATCTTGCCTTCTCTATCCTGCTTCAGCATATTCATTTTCCTTTCATTCTCCACTACTTCTGCTCTACCACTTAACTTTACATTGGAGTTGGAGTCCAGTTCTTAGCTAGATGACGTGCTCCTAGATGGTTTGACCTGATCATCTCTGAAGGGGCCCGAAACAAATTATTTTATTTTTAAAAATCTCATTTGACTCTTGATCTAACTTTTATATAGTTGTTGTTGCTGCTGCTGTTGTTGTTGTTGTTCTTGTTGTTGTTGTTGTTGTTGTTTTTAAATGCCTACAGCACCGGGTATTCCTAGGTAGTGTTTCTTTTTTGGGGGGGTAGGGGATGGATGGGTGATATGTGAGTTGAGACATGATAGGAATTTATGTATCTCAGAATCTAGAATCATAACTTTGTTTAAAATATTGCTTCTGTAAAAACTTAGAATTTATCTATGAGTTCTAAACAGAATCTACTTAGTTCTAAACAGAAAACACTATTTAACTTTGTCTAAGCATATACTAAATTATCAATAACAGATTTCACATTCGAATAAGTTAAATGTGTTGGTTTTTTTTATTATTATTTATACTTAAAGCAAGAGTTTCGATACAAATCTGTCCACACTTTAGGTTTTATCTTTTTTAAAATCTTAATTCTAGGTGGGCTAGTTTTTCCTTTTGGGGCTCTGTTGGGCACCACAGTTTTTGCAATTAGACATAAGATTAAATACAATATATCTGGGACATATATCTGAGGGAAGCCTTCTTAAGTCTTAAAAAAATATTGAGGACATTTCAGTATCACAGATGTTTCATTATTGAAGATATTTTAGTATCACAGATATTTCATTTTCAAGTATGCTTTGGACCACAGCAACTATAATAATAAAAAGAAAGCTTGCTTTTTCTATCAATGAAATGAAGGAATTGTTCTTATTTTCAAAGTGTGACTCTCTCTCTTTCAGATACTGTAGATTAGTGCACTAAAACTTATTGCAGCATTTAAAAAATTCAATACACCTGTAGCTAACTTCTACATCTTTCTGGATCCTTCTCTTCTTGCTTTAGACCATCATTAATTTGAAAACACTTTAAGAAATTAGCCTCCAAAAATATTCTTATAGGCTCCAGTTGCCAAACACAGTAATTTTATGGCAGTACAGCTCTGATCTTGCCACTTTTTGCTCACGAACCTCTACTGATTCTCCATTTTCAAAATAATAAAGTTATTTGAATAATAAGTATGGTTCGAGGCTTTCTAAAATCTTTCACTAGTCAAACTCTTTAGTAACTTCACTGTCCTTGCTTAGTTATTTATTTTTTGACTTTATTGATTTTGTGTTAAGCAAGTTTCATTTGCCCTGCTGCAACATCATCTTCCATTAGAGACATCCAATCCATCCTGTAGGGCCCAAAATGCCTATTTTTAATGATATATCTCATAATTTACATAGATGAAAATAATTCTTCCCTTTTTTTGCATTAATTCATTCACTCCATATTTAATCAGGTGTTATACACTGTGCTATGAATTCAAAAGCAAATAAGGCAAAGTCTCTACCCCCATATCACACAGGTGTTTGTTCGGTTATATTTGTTGTTAAGTTACTCTTGTTGGTTAACATATCACATCACAGACAAAATTGAAAACCACGGAGATTAAACTAATTGCTCTTTACATCCCTGGGTCCTTGGAGGGAACTTTGCATGTAGGCAAAGACAATAAATCTTTGTTAAAGTGAAGTGATTCCCTAGTCCGTTGTGGACTTATGACTCATGATATTTGGCATGCAGGCTTTTTGGTGATTTATATTATTTCAGCTATTATAAGTTGCTCTCTAAAATATTTTTACTGGTTTTATTGGCCTCCAAAATGAATATGTAGTATAATAAATTAAAAATTTACTTTCATGCATTTCTATTGTAAAAGGCACTATGGAATTGAGAGGAAGAGCACAGATTCAAGCTGCTTGGCTTGGATTCTGGCTTGGCCTTTCATTAGTTGTATAAACTTGGCAAGTTACTTCACTAGTTCCCTCCACAGTTTCCTCATGTGGAGAATAAAAGTAATAACAGAACTAGCTTACAGGGTTGTTTACATATGAAAATAGCTTTTAATAAGACTGGCACATAGGAACAGTTGCATGAGTGTTAGCTAATATTAAACAATTAAATGATTTCAAAAAGACATCTGTCTTTACACATGTCATTTTCTCTGCCTTAATCCTTTTTCTTTCCCTATTCCTACATTAACTAAAACAGAAATTTCTCCAGCAGATCTTTTTTTTTTTAATCAACCTGCCAGTTTCACTTCTTCAAGAAGTGACTCTCCTACAGTATACTTTCCTCCCCCATCATAGTATTTGTTATAATTTCCTGGTACTGATATAATAATCCGAGTGAAGGTGAGAACTGTGTCTAGTTAAGCCAAGTTTGCACCTCAGACCTAGCAAAGTACCTGGCACATAGCTTATGTTCAATAAAAGTTGAATGATAGATGAAGTTACTGAAGAAAATTAAAGTTTAGGAAGTCCTCTTAATCAAGTTAGTACTAATATAATAATAAGGGAGAGTGCTAAAAAATGAAATATAAATAATATTATTGTATACAATATATATGTTATATAATATTTTAGTCTACTTTTAATAGAATTAGAAAAATTGAAAGATGAAAGAATAATAATAAGAAATAAAACATGGAATCCTATAGTGATAAAAGGAGCAATTGTTAATTTGTGGGGCATGAGGTTTAGATCTATTGGCAAGGGGTCATTTTAGTAACTATAAAAAGTGATATTTCTCTCTTAAATTATTTGGTATATTAAGAAATATATTTGGTCTTTGTCCACAGTTCTTGGCAAGAACTCCTAAAATGTTTAAAATTTTCAGAGTGATAGGCATGTCTTTTGTTAATCACAGAATCCCTTTCAATTACACTTGAGTTTATGCTAAAAAAGTGACTGAGGGTGGAGCCTCTATATACCTCAAGACTGGGGCTGGTGATTAGAAAGGTCAACTAATTAGAGAGTAAGAACTTTCAGTCCCACCCCTGACCTCCAGAAAGAGGACATTGTAAAAGAATATTGTAAAAGACAATAGAGATTTACCAATAACCAATGTAGAGCTGTTTCATCTGCCATGTTTGGAATGTATTTCGCCTTTGGGGGATGTATTAGACATGTCCATCCATTATTAATATTCACCAGTGTAGAAAGATGAACATCAGTTGACTTCAAATCAAACTGAGAGAGAGATAGAAATGGAGAGGAAGATAGAAGTGGAGAGGTAACTCAGACATCTGGAGTAGAGTACACCTTAGTATAAGAGAAAGGCATAAGATGTAATTACTGGGTTTCCTACTGGATTTTCTAGCCAAAGATTTTATTTATTTCAATATAGTTTATTAGAAGCAACTGCTATTAATTTAAATCAGCCAGCAGAAAGGGGTGGGGATTGCCTGGAGAGAGGGAAATACAGGTATTCCCTGCTTTTTGGAAGTTTGCTTCACTTTAATGAAAGACCTACATTAGTACCTGTGTTCACTAACCAAAAGAAATTTGAAGAGAATTTTCAATTTTGTAAAATTGCTTCAGCATTTGTTTTGCAGCAAGCATTACTGAGGCATCACGTACCACCCCCGAACGCCCAGCAGCAAGAGTGGCACCAACAACCTCCCTCCCTGGGAACTACACTCAACATCTCCTCATCAAGCTGCCATAGTATTGAACGGTATCTGTGAGCATCCGGGCTTTATGTCTATTTATTTCTTGCATTTGTTAGCAAGATATCTCCTAAGGAAATTGCTTCTTTGCTTTACACCATTTTGGCTTACGAAAGGAATGCTCTACCTTGGGAAAGCAGGGGAAACCTGTACCTGGAGAGAGAAATGAGCTTTACTTAATTACTCACAGGGCAACTTAATACATCTAGTTTTTCAGTGATGCATTTATTAGAGCTAAACCTTACTTGTCACTTATGGTGTGCCAGGAACTGTTCTATATGTTTTACATATACATCAAATTATCATCTCAGCAAAACTACAAGGTTCTTAAGAACTTTGTTTTGCAGATCAGATACCTGAAGCAGGACAAGAATAAAGAATTGGCCCAAAGGCATAGAGTTGGTAAGCTGTGGAACTGAGAAATGAAAAAGTCTCCCTCCAGAGCCTATATCCTAAAAATTAGGTTGAGTTGAATTTCAGTAATGCTATTACTTGGGCCATGCCATTTTAGTTGGCATTACATTATTTCTATTTAAAAATTAAATTGCTAAAAGGTAAAATATGACTGAGGGTCCAATATTTCATTTTATAACTTTCTTGGGTATTATTCTGAGAATAATTGTGTTGTATTAACCAACAAAACATACACACACTCACACAGTGAAGTAAAAACCCTTCTAAAATCTAATTTGGAAAAGAAGGTCAATATGCTTTTTTCTCAGTTAAATATATGGTACCTCCTACTAAGAGTAACCTGAAATTTAACAACTTTCACTTTTCTGTGGCAAATGTTAAATCTCATGTGGACTTTTCAATTTGTCAAATCTGTTGTCATTCCATATCTCTGAGGGGGACAAATAATTTTTAGAAATAAAAAATAATTTAAAACAATCAACTTAAACTATGAATAATTAGAAAAGCATTTCTAGAAAAGCATTTTATCGTCTCCAGATTCTAGTTTTACTTAGATTTGGCAGAAATAACACTGATATTTGGAAAAGAATAAAATCTATCAGAGAAAATTGCTACTGTTCTGTGTTGATATTAAAATGGAATACTTTGGAGACGTTCTTCCCAATTTCCAGGTAAAAATACTACCATGCCAGTTATTATCACTATTGATTTTACTCATAGGAGCTCTAAAGGAAGTCTAGGGAATTTTTTCATTAATGCTAAAATATACCCCCACCCCACCCACACACACACAACATCCTAGGGAAATAAGAGTCAATTCTGATTATTAGCTCTACTTTCCACCTGTAAAATCTGAGTCATCATAATTGTAAGAGATGCTTTGTAGTGTCAGTGTTGAACTGATTTACAAAAAAATAAAAATAAAAGATAGATAAATAGATAAATGATAGATGATAGCCAGATAGATGATGATGATAGATAGATAGATAGATAGATAGATAGATAGATAGATGATAGATAGATAAAGTAGATTCCTATAGTTTTATTTTTCATATGATACTCTTTCTCTTCAGAGAAAACACTTAAAGCAAATTAATAAGATGATTTATATCTTAGACTTATGCACCCACTTCTACCCCCAAACTCTGTACAGAGGATAATTCTAGAATACTAGAGCACAAGCTTTTTTAACTGTTATGTTCTTTTTTTCTTTCATACACTACTTACCCCAGACTCAAAGTCCTAACTCATTTTGGGGTTTATAAGTCCTATGTGCAGCAGTAACCTTTTACTAGTATTTGAACGTTCATCTAGAAATCTTATCTTTGTTCTTCTTAAAGTTCTTCCTAAATCAAATGTTATGTTTGCCTGTTTTCTTATTGCTTCTTTCATTCAGATAGGACAATTAATGAAATCCAGTGGTGCAGATTCACTGTCTAACATTTAATAATTCCGTGGCACTGTGAAAATCATCTTCCTGCAGAGGGGTGAAATATCTTAGATGCAATGGTTATGATGGAACCACATTCAAACATGGGGACGATTATAAGAGGTTTTAGATGAAACATCTGCTATTTTATTTTGCCAGTACATCTCTATAGAAAGCAGTTTTCTTGACAAAATCATTCTCTTCAAATATAAGATTAAAAATGCTAGAAAATAGAGTAATGATAAACTCTGTATGAACTCAAGTATTGTAAAAGTTTTGGTCCTAATTCCCTTTGCTGATGAGATTTTTTTTTTTTTTTTTTTTTTTTTTTTTTTTTTATGGAATGAGGAAGAAACAATATTTCAGTTTCTTAGCAATATTTCAATTTCTTAGCCTAAAATAACTCTGAAATAGATAACTGAGTTACAGTAAAACATCACGAATTAAATTTTAAAAATTTCTGAAAATCTGAATTACTACTTTTCACACATACATCTTTTTTTCATTTAGAAATAAATCTTAATCTGCATTAACAATTAGTTCAATTAGTTCAATAAAATACTGCATTCGAGTTCTGGAAATAGATACAGAATTGTATGCACATTAACTGACTACACACGCATATGCACATATCTAAAACATGTATAAATATATTTGTTATAATATTTTAATCATGTATTATCCAGTATTAAAACTTATTTCTGTTTTCTGCATAAAAATTTACTAAAAGTGATTTTTTCTTACTATATATTTAGTTATGACTAAAGGAAATTACTAAATATAATTTTAATATCTCAGATAAGTTATTATCATTTTACTTATATCATCTTGGTTTTTAGGATAAGTAATTAAGAAATCACATTTTTCCAATTGTATAGGTAAACATATTTCATACCTGTGAGAATAAATGTCAACACTACCAAGTTTCCAAAATAAAATGGAAAATTTTAACTCATATCAAAATGCTTTCAAGCATTTATAATAGAAAAATTAGAATATAAGAATTTCGCCATATAATAACTATTATTAATAAGATTAGGAGTTCTTAAATTTTAGAAAAAAATAGATAAATAATAATAGGTATAGAGTAATATTCATTTCTGACAAACATCTTAAAATTTGAATGTCATTTCCAAGCATTTCGCCAAACCAAACTCAAAAGCAGTGTGAAGAATTTGAGTAATTTTCCTTTAGTCAATAACATTCAGAGACTCCATTTTAGGGATTATTATAAAAATTATCCATTATACGTGCTTATATTTGATTAGTATAATAAACCAAAGAGAATTATATCAAAGTTACTTGATTTTGCTTTTACATAAATCACTGTAGTCACTGCATTTGCATTAGCCAATCTAAACTATGATGACGTATAATAAAAAGAAAATATCCTAATAAATGAGATAGACCTTTCTGATAGAGTTGCCAGCGTGATAGAAAGAATAACATTTAATAAGCTTGCATGTTAATGGTTTGAATTTCTCTGTAATATACACAAGAATCTTCCAGAATCATACAATTATTCTGATGGGCAGAAGCTGGCTCTTAGTTATTCACAAAAGCAATTGTTAAATTTTCTTGATTTTTATAAGCTAGTTGACACCTCATCATTAGCTTAAAATTGGGCATGGTGGGAATATTTACACCGTGGAAATCAGCAAATGCTATAATCCAGGTTTCTTTGTTTCCCCAGATTGCTGATTGTTAAACATTTATTAACACACATTGCCTGAAAAGAACCTCCACTGCTGAAATGCTACATAGTTTTCTGCAACTATTTCACAGTCAGCTTTTTAAACAAGCAAAAAGAGCATGACAGATGTGAGTTTGAAACCAAGGTACTGTGTATAAAGTCTTATTAAGTCACTTAACCTAAACAAATTTGCCTTAATGTCACTATTTTTAATGAGTCTTTTGATTAGATGATACGCAAAGTCTTCTGTTCTAAGACTGTGTGAATCAATTACCATTTATGTTTATACCTCATTCTCCTCACAAAAGGTAGAAAAATAAAACTAATAGTTAAAAGCTAGATAAAGCAGAAAACCAGGATGAGGGACTCATATTGACTGTCAGGATGGAAAAGAAACAGGGGTAAGTGGATTGTGAAGAACTGGATAATAATGTCTATGCTACAGAAGACAAAACAACTCAGCTCTGGCTCACAGTTATCAAGAAAAAAATAAAGGTCCAGTATAGCCAGAACTTCTGATTTTTAAAAGAATCAACAAAAAATTGAAATTTTATTTGAAAGTTCATAGTTCTTAAATTCTGGCAGCAAGTTTTATTTTTAAATATCTGCATGGTTAAATAGGTCAGTAAACTGGCATCAAATTTTTACTCATGAGTTTGCTACCCATATTCTACAATCAGGAAGAGGAACAGAAATAGCAATAGGGTGTTTCTATAAGAGAAATGAAAGAAATCAGAAATTTTAATGAAGACCGACGTGTTATTACTTATACTGCGAAGAAATAACTGAAAACGACACATTTCAAAAATCTGTCTTGACCATAAATAATATCTAAATTCCATTTTTTTCATTTCAGTCCAAACTTGAGTAACTGATTCTGTTTCTAACACTATGGGGAACACTAGAGAAAAAAAATCTGTTAAATTAAACATTAAATATTTTAAAAGTCATAGTACTACAAGTCATTTGCTTATTTATCTCTAAGAATAAAGGTCCTAGTTTAATTCAAATTTAAAATAAAGACTTACAGACTTGAGACTAAAGACTTAGACTCAAGTCTAAGTCATCAACATTGTAGTTACTTAGAATATATTCTCTGCACTTTTCTCAGGTATGTCCTCATGAATATTTGCTTTGCGTAGAATAATAATAAATGTGTACAACAGAAAACGAAATTGTCACTAGGTAATTTCAACTAATTGTGAAACAGTGACATTCTAATTCTAACACTGTGTTATCCACATTAAACTTCTCAGCAAAATTATTTAAATCATGTTGACAAAGCTTGCTCTAAAAACGGATTATTTTTTATTTCTATAACCTTTTACTAACTTAAAATGTGTAAGAATTGATATTTAGTTATAGTACAAATTGCACTTGTTCTCTGGCTAACTACACATTTTAAAGTTCCGTATTGTGTTTCAAATTTCATTTAAAATAAAGTATTTCAAAGTTAGGTGGTTAGAGCTTTACAAATAATATGGCATACCATTAATCAATTTTCTAGAAGAGATCCTGATTTTGCTCTGCAGATATCAGCTGAAAGCTTGAGTAGATAAACTTAAGTTTAATGAAATGCTTCAGAACCCTGCTGTTGAATTTATTTCTTTTAGAATTAAAAACAAGAAATCATTTGAATTCTATTTTAGAATTACTTAAAAACTCGTGCCTGCAATTTGAGGTATAATCCTTAGCTATATAGACAGTTTATTTAGTTGTTTCCCCTTCTTGTCTATGAAAAATAATCTTTTTATCTCTGGCCAGGAAATACATGTCAGAATAGAGCTCAAGATCCGTGATAACTTATATAAATAGGAATGAATTCATTTTCTGAATATCATTCTGGCAAAGAGTACAAAGCTATATAAATTAATAGGTTTTATTATGTTGAAAAATAAACATCAAGAAGGAATGATAAAATGGCACAAATATTGTCATGCTAATATAAAGCTACATTTGTCCATAGAAATACTGATGGAAAGTAAAATGTTCCTGGGATCAGCAATTCTGGCTCTGCCTTTGAGTGTCTAGTCTTGGATGAGACTCTGGGCCTCAATAGCCTGCTCTGTAAAATGAGGAGTTTAACTAGATGTGTCAAAGATCACTAAAATCTCTTTGGTATGTATTAGATATGCATATTTATGTTTATGATGGGTCTAGATTTTTCTAATCAGTTATAAATTTCCTCACACCTTTTTCAACATTTTCAAATATGTTTTACTTATTTCAGGGAGAATTACAGTGCTATTTTTAAAGATATTCAAAACAGAGGATACAGTTACTTGTTGAACACATATAATACAATAGATTTTTCTTTAGGGTAGAAGAAAGGGGATTTTCAGAGAAACTATAAAACCTGTTTCCAAAGTACTACTATAATGAAATAAAGAACAAGATATGAAAATGTCCCCTAATATCATCAGCCATCAGACTGGTTAGAAAGTCCCTAATCAAACCTGAGTGTTAAAAGGTTCAGAAGATTGAGGGGGTATGCCAAATTCCCCAAACAGTTCATTTCATTATGAGTCACAATGCTTGTGCAATGCAGTCATTTCCTAACGCACTAACTTCTGGAGAGGAAACCACATGCCTCCATCATCGCCTGACCAGTAGGGGCAGCATCCCATTTAAATAGTTCAGTTTGCCTTTGAGTCTCTTTCCCAGTCAGCCTTCGTCTGCTCTTGTAACATTCTTGTCCCCGGGTTATTAAGGATATAAAAAAACCAATCTCCAAAAAAAAACTTTTACATAGATCCAAAAATAAAAATAAAACATAATAAAATAAAACAAAATGCAGATAGTTTGTCCAGGGTGTCACTTTTTTCTTTTGTAATTGCTTCTTCCTCTTCTATTTTCCAGGAAGTCCCTGCCCCCCTCCTAATCTACTGGCAACCACGGTATGCCTTCTTACTGTCATATTCAGTGTCTTACAGGCAGTGAGAAATACGAGGACTTAGTTCCCGTGCACACCAAGTTAAATGAGAAAACTAGAATGAGGGAAATGTCAATCTCACCACATTCTGTGGTGGAAAAAAAGAGAGATTCACAAATCTATCTCAACATAATTTTGTTCTTCACCTTTATTATTTCTAAACAGGTAGCTCATTTCAGTAGTTATATAACTGCTGAAATAATTTTTTTTATTATTATGGTGACATTGGTTAACGAAATCCAGTAAGTTTCAGGTGTACAATTTAACCGTAAGGCATATATATATATATATATATATATATATATATATATATATATATATATATATATATATACATTGCATTGTGTGTTTACGTCCATAGTTAGATTTCATTCTGTGACCACATATTTGACCCCTATTACCATTTTAACATTGTAAAATCATTGTTCGTATCCTGAAGTTTTTTGTAAATTGGGACTCTGATTAATATTCTTCTCTTTCTTTTTTTAAATCAAGCAATAAAATTTTGGAGTCATTATATTTAGCTTTTTCAAAATAAAACTACTATGTAGTATATATCTATGATATAACTTGTGAATAGGCACTAGTGTAAATTCTTGGTTTTTACTCTTAGCTGACCTTTAATTCTGCTTGAAAACTCTTGTATGTTATCTCTATTCAGTGACTCTGCTTACATATCCCACTGGAGGGATTCCAAATTCTGCTAAATCCCTTGGGCTAGCATTCTCATGTTACCTTGTCCTTTCCTTATATAAACTCTGGACCGTGAAGGTGGGGATTGCATCACTTGAGGAATCCCCCACTGTTAACTTCTTTGCAACTTCAGACCTAGACCAACTCCTGGCACAGAATGCACTCTTAAAATGTGATTTAAAGTACTTTGCCACTTTAATATACACTTTTTTAATGAAAAATTCTGTATTTTATTTTCTATCCAGTCTGATAGGAATGCCATGCTTTGTGCATTACCGAAATATTTGTGTGAAACATATTCTGTGTTAATTATTTCCCATAAAATAATCAGTTTGCTAATTTTGAAAATAACAGCATTTCTGTTGTAGGCATCTGTTCCAGGGAAAAAGAAAAATATTTGCCAGCTGAATAAACTATAAAATGTGCTTAGTAGAACTGATTCTTCCTGGTTTGACTTTTATTAACAGAGACCTGCTGATGGATTATTTGAGTATAATACATATGAACTCTACAAAGTATCAAGTTCTTTTCTTTTCTTTTTTTAATAATGATTATTAAGAAGTAAAAACAAAGACGGGAGTTTTGGGAAAGTGCCCACATTTCATCTGAACACTGCTTGCTCAATTTTTATTATTTTAAAATAGGTACTGTCAAACATTTATAATGACTGCAATTTTCTCAAGCACTACTGAGAAACAGATATTTTAATGTAAGATTGGCTTGTCATCTTGTAAAAATTTTATATGTCTATAAAATAACTTCTGCAGGAAGTTTACAGAATTCTATTGAGAAGAATAAGATCAACAATGGAATAAAATACAAAATCATAACTTTAGATGCAAGAAATACTTTAAGTAAGATTCCCTGGAACAAGAAAAAGAAGAATTTAGTTCTTATTAGACTAAATTATCAAAAATATTAATGATGTAATATCGAATTCCTTCTATTTTAGATTATGTAAGAATATCCACATGTCACATGATTGTCTTAGCTATTTAATTTTGTCTAAGTTTGTAACTGACATAAATATCGTTGGATGGCTAAAACACGGAAGCTGTAACTCTGAACTCAGTTGCTTGATGCTACAGCTTAATTAATTTTGGCAAATTTCTCTGAAATTGTTATAAAGGCCAAGGAAACTCAATTTTTTTTTTTTTTAAATAATGGCTTTAATTCTCATTTTAAGTATTCGGTAGAGGAAAGTGTGCTTTAATTAAACATACATTATACCAGTGATGCTGGCAAGGTTCATTCAATGAAATCTATACAAGCTAAGCACCTAAGATTTCCTAATGACTGTATTAAACTATCACTTTGTTTACTTTTTTACGGAAGGAGAAATGGATTCTTTCACTGATTTTTCCATCTCTAGAGAGTCATCAAAGGGCAATATTTTCTTCAAGAGTATGCTTTAAATGAGGAATTAGAGAATGAGTCAAACACTATGAACCATACTTTTTCATTGTGAAAACAATTGGGTGTTGACAATGAAAATGTATACTGCCTGAAACAAAACCAGTTTATTCTTGGTAAGAAATCAATAATAAGATAGCAACTTCCAGCCCAATCTCTCTGCAACACATATCATTTGACCACCAACATGGTCATTGGATGATGAAAGTGGAAGACGAAAGTGGAACAGGGTAGAATTGAATGATTGAAACTGAGTTCTTAATATGCTAGCATTGAACTGAAATTCTTTCTATGAAAATTTAATCAAGGATTATAGCTAAATAATACCATTGCTGAGGTAATGAGGTCTTGTATTGCAAACTCATGTAAAAACAAAAAAGCAGTAGGCATTTACCCAATACAGAGCACTCACTTGTCACCCACCGTTTTTTGGTACTGAACTTAAATTCAGTGACTAACTTTATGAATCAGTTTGATAAAGATGCACAGGGTTAGAGAAATGTGAGATCAAAAATCAGCAGTACTGCTGTTCTCACATTTTTTTCACTTCTTACTTCTCAGTCCCCAAAGTCTATATATCAGGCCTAGTTTCCTTTAATTCTCAAAATATATTTACCAATAAGTAAGAATCAGCTATCTTACTGTTTATTTAGGTTATTTTATTATCTCTCTTCTGAATGTTAGCTGGTTATTTCTCATTGAGACTAAAATCTGTTCAAATTCTATAGCAGTAAGGTCCTTTGAGGGATAAGGAATCCTTCATGGCACATACAAAACATTCTGCCATATAGCAGAACTCCAATTTATCACCAAGTAGTAACAATGGTGTTTCAGGAGGCTAAAGTTCTTAAAGTATGATGAAAACTATCCTTTCTTAAGAACTGAAAAAAATGCTTTATGATTTTACTTTCCCTTAGGCCCTGAGGTGACAGGCTCTGCATAATACCATTTAGAGGAAATGATTGTCACAATGAACACCGATCTGAAAAAAACGAATGTAAGAATTTGTAACTTATATAATGTGATCTGATTGGTTCTCAAAATAAAATATTGAACAATGTTTCCCACATAAACCAACAAACATATATTGTTACTATACTTGTTAAACAAGTATAGTCTTCAGAAAACCACACTGAACCACAAATGTCCTAACTTGAAGAGGGAGCAAGCTCACTTATCAATACATAAAAAGGAACACCATTCAGCATGTCAGTGGGGAACAGAGAAGGGCCCTGGCTGTTTGGGCTGCACCTTGATGAGGGCGGCTGGCAGAGGTAACAGACTCAGACAGCGGTACCGTGGTTTTCCTCCTTACCACTAACTATTGATTTTTACTAGGACTCTATAACTTTGATTTTTCTCTTGTCTCTGTGAATATTCTTTTTGACTGATTTCATCCATAGAATGTGAAAATATAAATGTCTTAATTCTGAGAAGTCAATCCCAGCTATATGGCTCCAACTGGAACCTGTAGGAAACAGAGCCTCCAGTCTGGCCCTGGGGGGCCAAATGGGCTTTCCTATTCTTATTTTTTTACGTAAACAAAGAACCAAAAGAAATTGTTAAAGAGACTTTAAAAATATTTAATAGTCAAAGTCTTTATTCTAGTACAATATGCTTAGTTACTCATCCAGATATTCAAATGATTTGGGGGTAAGGCTGTCTAGTAGAGTGAAAAGGAAGAAGAGATAGCTCTTTCTTTAATCTCTTGGCAATAGGAATCAGGGTGTGCTAGCACACTCGGATCAGACTTGTTTCCTACATGAAAATTCTAGTGGGCAAGCCTTAAATCTTTTGCCTTCTTCTCTTTAATATATTCCTGGTATATTGAAGTGACATTTCAAATATCTAAAGCCATAATTTGGAAGTTGTAGCCTGAGGCTGTGATCATATGAGCGACCATATTAGAAGCTAGAGTTAGTTGATCGACTATGATCAATCATAAGGAAATTCTTAGTCTAAATAATCTTAAGGAGATAAGAAACTGTAAACTTTTAAAGATTTATGTGATACTCTTTTTAATAACCTCCCTTGGCAAACTCAATATCCAGTCATGCTCGTTTCTTAAAAAAAACATTATTACATATTCATTTTTTTTATTTTAAAGTCACAATTATTTTAATCTATATAAAAAAATCTCTGAATGTAGTAATTGTTCAATCACTTGAGCTTAAATTAGAATAGCTTTCTACAGATTTATTCAATTTTGCATATTGATTAGTGTTCCTCTTTTTTCCTGAAAGATCAGAGAAACAAGGGAATTTCTCAGGTTATTTATGTACATACTACCACTCAGTACGAGATTGGATCTTGAAAGTAGAAAGGCAATAACACGACCAAAAGCATGTAATGAATATAACATATGAAATAACTTCATGAATTTTTCCTGTAGCTCTTAAATATAGTAGTAAAAACTTTTTTTTCTATATACTAAATTTCGGTCTTAGAATTAAAAAAAATGAAAATCAATTTATTTCACTGTGTACAGTGTTTAAAATTACCATTTTTCTTCCTGAAAGCACCATAATAAATTATTTTTTTTAAATTCATAGATCCACCTGTACACATATACACAGAGATTTTGAAAGCTAATTCTTGCGATAATATTCAAGAGACAACACTAAGTCACTAAATTATGGAACTATGGCAACTTTCTCGAGTAGCCAGGATAAATTTGCAAATGTTCAGTTTGGATGTTTCCATGTGTCATACTTCATTACTATGATCTGTTTACTTTTTAATCAGAAGATAATCTTATATTTTCATTCTAATAACACCTTAGGAAGGTAAGATCTAGTAAGTATTGGTTTTATGATTTTGTGGATACTGGGCACAAATTGGTTCTTAACATATACCAGTTGATTAGTTAATAAATTGCTAATCTAGATAGACAAGCTATCCAGGTTCTAGCCTCATTATTTGAGATTCAAGCCATCCTTATTGGCATGGTTTCCCACTGTTTCAACATAAACTAAAGGGTGAATGTGATTTCATAGTTATACCGAGATTGATTTAAAAAATTTCTGTCTTCCATTCTACTTGCTGCCCTGCTTCTTTGATTGTTCTAAATAAGTAACCCTGAACCAAACTTCAACATGACTCCATTCTCCACCCCTTTACACCTGTGCCCCAGCCCTTACCATAATGAACATGGGGCTTTTGTGCTTCTTAGGTATATAAGCGATGAATACATCAAATTTTGCTCTCATGAAACTTAAAATATAAACAGACAGAGAACAAAATGAACAATAATCGTACATTCTGAAGTCTGTTCTATTAGAGATATGTATCCCTTGAGAAGAGAATACAGAGAAAAGACACTCAGATCAATCTCAAAGAGATGAGAGTGAAGAATTGTGTCCAACTGGAACTTACCTTTAATTGAGACTTGAAGAAGGAGTAGAAATTATCCAAGTGGAGAAGAGAGAACAATGCATACCAAAGAGAAAAATCAGGATATGTCAATGTCACCAAGTGCCATGAAGGCTTCCCCATTTCTCAAAAGACATTCTAGATACTTTGCAGTCTTTTAGTCTCGATGAAAGAGAACCAGAATTGGAAAGCATGCTGACGAAGGGTACCCTGGCAGCTTGGTTTCCCACGACTTTCTGTTTGAACCTTATAGCTGTGAATGACTTCTCAGATACAACTTATTTGTTTGTTTGTTTGTTTGTTTTTGCAAACCTAAGTAAATGTTTATTAAAATAAAAACAACTTACGGTCAATCTTAAAAGGTGAGATATTTTCATCTTTTCAGATATAACCTATTTGTATTTTCACATTCCAGAAGGAAATATGAATGATGAGAGCTGGTAGGAAATAATATTGTGACTCAGGGAAAACAGAGTAAATATCAGGAAATGCTGCAATGCCAGAAGGGTGGATATCAGAGTTCCCAGTAAGCAAAGAAATACGCCATCATGAAAATATCATGAGTTTTAAAATACCTACTATGCAGTATCTCGCTACTCAAAAACATTAAAGAAGGTTACATGTTTTATAAAGAAATATTACAGCTGTGTTGCTCATTGGTCAAAATAGAAACCATATGGAAATGTTTTTGGCATAAGACTACATTGAAAACAAGTAAGGCATTTTTTCAGAAAGCATTTGGAGTGCATGTGGCCATTTTCAATTGTTTTTTAAAACTGCTTTTCCTTATATGACTCTGAGTTGATTTGATATTCCAAAACAATTCATTTAAATAACAATGAGAAACTCAAATTTCCTGAAGTCTACTAATGGTCTATTTCAGCCTACATTTTTACTGGGGGTTCTATTGGAACCCTGGTCTGATTCAAATTCTACTGCAAGCATGTGCCATTCACATAAATTTAGCCTGCAGAGGATCACCCTAATTTAACACAGCCTTTTATCTTTACACTCATTTAAAATGGAGAAATTTTGACATCTGAAAGATGAGTACAGTGACTAACGTCTGAGAAATAGTATTTTTGTGTTAATCTTAAAACTGGAAAAAAAGTTGATGCTGGAAGATATGTGGAAATACAATCTGTTTATTTGTTAAGAGCTACATAAAAATCATACATTGTAACAAAGCAACTAATGTGTGCTTCTTTTAATAGAAAGACATACTTGACCAACAAAATATTTTACAACAGAGTGACAGCTACACAGATAAGAGGCAAGCTAAGGATGTCACTTGATTTGATTTCTGTAAGGTTTGTTATTCCTTTCTACATTTAATTTCACAAGCTAGGGATTATGATCTTAATCATTAAATCGTAAATTAAATATAATCAATTTGTTTATGGGCTGCATGCCACAAGAAAACATCAGTGATCCAGCAAAACCCCAGAAAATTTAGGAGGGTATATTAAGTGATATCCCATTGTCCAACTTAATTTTATTTAATGACAAAAATGAAGAAATAAGTATAGCATTCATGAAATATGAAGATTAATTAGAATATTATCTTATATTTTGAATAAGAGAAAATAATTCAAAAGTTATTTAGTCACTCACGGTAATAGTGTAAAAGAATACTTATCCTCCCAAAGTAAGATGAAATTACTAGAAATAAATGCAAGACAGCACAACAAATACCAATAACATAACATAAATATAAAGTGGGAGACTTGCTATATATTAAGCATGGCAAAACCAACTTTTGAAAGTCCCAAGTGACAATAAGTTGAATATGAATCAACAATGTAACATAATTATAAGGAAAGTCAATCAATTATTGATACGTGTGTTTGACACAAAAGGTCTAGCAAAGCGACTGCCAAGAATAAGTTGTTATATATATATATATATATATATATATATATATATATATATATATGTATAAAATACATATATATACTATTATTATATTATGTTATACATTATATAAGTCTATATAACAGTGCATTATATTATATTTTTGAGTGTATATAAATAGTATATTAAATATTATTATATGTTGTATGTATATATATAGCATATATGTATACTACTTTTATTTTTCATCTATGCAACATATACCACTCCAGATATAATTTTTCATAATGTGCATTTATAAACGGAGCTATGTTTTTTTTTAAAAAAAAACTTAATAATTGCAGAAATCCAAAGAAAAAATAAATTCAATAGACTAAATGGCCTCATAATAAACATATATGCCTACACCTTCTATATTTATTTATATATATACATACATACATATATGCCTATATATATTCGGCTGTAGATATGCGTGTGTATGTGTATCTTTTACTATCAACAAGAAACATTTATATAAAGTGGGTTAGTTAAATTATAGTCTTGAAGAATATGAAGAATATTGAAATTCCAAGAGAAATGACTTTAAAGCAGGAATATTTTAGTAAGTTACTTCCATTATCCCAATGACCAAAAGTTACATGAACTTCCTTTAGGTTATAGAGAAGATATTCCTGAGGATGTTTATGAAAATTAAGTACAAAAGTTTACTGTGGTGATTTGAATATTCACTTCAGTAAGAACAAGTAAAGTATAGAAGCATTAAAACCCAAAGCCCAAAAGAATCTATATGACTATTTATGTCAATATCCACATTTTAAAGGATACAAATCTTACAGTGAAGGAGGTAAATAGTCTTGTCTATAGTCAAAATAGGAGAGGGTTTTTTTTGACCTTCCTTAGAAATCAAACTCCAAAATAATTATTGAGAAATTTTTAAGCAAGTAAACTCATTTGGGACCAATGTAAATACGCATTGTAAAGAGAATAAAAACATTTCCCAGATTTTGCAAATTTGGGAAACACTGGTATAGATCATGAGGGGTATATCAAGCACTTCAAATGAAAAAATTTTAATTCCAAAGAAATGAAATCGCCTATTTTATTCTCCATTAAAAGATAAAGAACAAAAGTCACAAATAGGACTCATATATAAATTTTTAAAATCTATATGAACTGAATTTACATTTTCTTTAAAACTTATTTTAGTGAAGATGTTTGCTTATAAAATTGTTGGATGACTTTAGAATTGTTAACTATGAAAGTAACACCACAGAACATATGTACTTTTATCAATCTCAGTAATCACCAATAAATCTTTAAGACAAGTGTTTATCTTGATTAATACAAAGTATCAGTTTATCAAATTAATGAGTAAAGTCACTGTTATATTAATATTAATATTAAAACAAATTAATAATTAGTATGTGGTGACAAAATATAACAAATACATAATTTTTGTTACAAGTAGAATTAAAATAATAAAACTAATGGATCATATACATTCTGAAATAATTAACACTTATTTTGTTTTTTATTTAAATAGTTTAGTAATAGTTCATAATAATTGCCAGGGGGCAAAGGATTCAAATATAAACTTTGGATATTTTTTCCAGAACTGATTATAAACAAATATAATATTTAAATCAATTAAGCTCTTAAATATAAATATGTGAATAGAGATAAGCTTTATAATAAGAAATAGAAGAATGGAGATGATAACTATAAGAGCAAACTCCCTAAAATGCAAACTTCAAAAAAAAATGTACAAGAGTACATATGATTCTAATCTAGAACTAACTATATATGTTTAGTTTCATAAAATGTAATTTTAAAATATGCTCATTTATCTATCTATCCTGGGAGAAATCTTAAGAAATTATCTATGGTAGTCAGTAGTGAATCTATTTTTTTACACTGTTCTTTTTTTTTCAACGTATAGAAAAATAAGAAAAGTATAACCATCTCACTCAAAAAATTAGGACTTAGCTCTTAATGATTCATATTATAGTAATTATAGAAATAAGATGTTTTTTGCCTAAAACTATTTTATAAAAATGTATTTTATATGTCCTAAATATTATTTTAAAATTGTATATTAAATTATATCATTGGGTTAATTTTTTTGGAAGTTTTTAGCTTGTACATTGATAATTTTATTATAAATGTATAAAGAAAAAACCTTGATTTTTATATCTAGTCACATTTTACAAATTTCAACAAATCATTTTATAGTTACAAAAATCCCCTCTTTGGTCTTAAAGTCTTATGAAAATTGTTCCAGTTCTCAAAAGAAAAATTACCAAATAGCAATAAAAATATATAGACCGGTGTGGCTTCTGAAGAATACCAATGAAAAGCTTGCAATCCCAAACCAGTTTAATAGATTTATGTATTCTCCTAAATGTGTAATTATAGCTTTTATTTGTCCCTATTAGATAACCCTTTTATTATTTTGTAAGATTGTTTTAAAATTGGAATCCAGCTATATTTTTTCCCCTGCTGTTTCACTTAACATGGCTTGGGAAGAATGACCATACATTAAAACAATCTAAGAATCTCTTCGAGTTTTGTGATTTATAATTATATTTTCTGAGCCTTAAAAAAAAAAAAACCCTACAAAGGAATGGACGTTTAAAGTTAGTAAGCCATCATAATTTTCAGAAAAGTTTACATAATGTAATTTGACAATATGAAAACTACCTAAATGATTCTCATTGTGTTCAAGAACCTTTTGCTTTCCATGTCACTTATACTTTCTGCTTATAATTGCAGTACTTGGAAAGGCCTTCACATTTTAACATTGTGATTATGTGCACCTAAAATGCATGTACTGGGTGCTCTAAACCTTTCATAAGAGACAACAAACTCCAGTAATCAATAGAGGATATAAAACTCTCTAAAGTATTTCCCTGAATTGTGTATTAACCACAGGGTTTCAAAGAGATGTAAAATAAGTACTTCAAGATTTTTGGGAACTTTGCTCTTGTTTTAGTATCATGAGAATCTTGTTTAATCAGCATTCACATCTCTTTATTTTCTTTCAGAGTTTTAGTAGCTGTGTAAGGTACAAACACTATACTGCATGCATTAATGTATTAATTTCATTAATTCCGCAGAAAAAAATTACCTTTCACATATACTGTGTGTACAAATTTCCAAAGTATTTCAAAAGTGGAAAGGCATCTCTACAGCTACTTTTTATATCCTGGGCCACAGTTTAGAACTTAATCACTTGACATTTCAGGGGGAAGATATGGACACATGAACGAGAAAGTAGCAAGGTAAATTCTTTCTGGAGAACTCAAAATAAGTCTTGTGAAAAACATCTAAAGCATAGTAATCAAAAGAAAGCATACCATTAACATCACTGGTGGTCGGAAGTTTTGTCTTGTTGCTCTTTGAAATGGAATATTTAGGAATTAGTGAAGTAGTTTATATTTAATGATTATTGAAGAAAAGTGGATAAGATAAAACATAAAAGGAGAGTACTGATGAACTAATTTAAAGGCTGTGTACTTTCTATATTTAATATATGTAGTTCCTTCTGGATTCTAATGATCTTAAAATGCCCTGTTTGAACCATGCCTCTTATTTTGTGTCTTGCTATTGGTAGTGAATAGAGATATATAAACCAGAATCAAAAGTAGAGAACAAAAGTACTAATTTCAAAGATTATATAAAAAGGAAAAAGACCCAGAATAGTCAAGATAATACTGATGAAGAACAAAGTCAGCAGACTGACACTCCCTGAGTTCAAGAATTACCATAAAGCTACAGTAATCGGGGTTGTATGGTGTTGGTGAAGAATAGACAAATAGATCAACAGAATGTGTAAGGAGCCCAGAAATAGACTCACATAAATATAGTGAACTAATATTTTAGAAAGAAGTAAACATAATACATTGGAGAAAAGATAGTTCAAAAAATGGTGCTGAAACTACCGGATATCCACATCCAAAAAAAGGAATCTATACATAGATCTTATACCCTTCACAAAAAAAAAAATACCTCGAAATAGACCCGAGTTGTAAATGCAAAATGCAAAACTTTATACTCTTAGAAGAAAACACAGAAAAAAATCTATATAACTTTGGGTTTGGTGATGGCATTTTAGATATAACACTAAAGGCGTGATCCATAAAAGAAATAATTGACAATCTGGACTTCATTAAAAATAAAAACTTATGCTCTGCAAAATACAAAACCAAGAAAATGAGAAGACGAGCCACAGACTTGGAAAACATATTTGCAAATATACATCTGATAAAGAACAGTTATCCAAAACATATAAGAACTCTTAAAACTCAACAAAAACTAATGACCTGACTAAAAAATGGGCCAAACACGTTAAAAAACACTTCGCTAAGGAAAGATACAGATGGCAAATAAGTACATTAAAAGACGCTCCACATCATATGTCATCAGAGAAATGCAAATTAAAATAAATATAAAACATCACTACATACCTATCAGAATGGCCAAAATCCAGAACACTGAAAACACGAAACACTGGTGAAGATGTGGAAATAGAGGAATTTACATTCATCACTGGTGGGAATGTACAACGGTACAGCTGCTTTGGAAGACAGCTTAGAAATTTCTTACAAAAGTATACAAACTCTTATTATAAGTTCCAGCAATTGTACTCCTTAGCTTTTACCCAAATGAGTTAAAACTAGGTCTACCCAAAACCTGCACACAGATTTAATAGCAGCTTCATTCATAATTCCCAAACCTTGGAATCAATAGGTGAATGAATAAATAAACTGGTACATCCAGATGACGGACTATTATTCAGCACTGAAAATGAGCTACCAAGCTATAAAAAGACATGGAGGAATTTTTAAAGCATATTATTAAGTAAACAAAGCCAATGTGAAAAGCTAAATGTTGTATGATTCCAACTATATGACATTCCAGGGGAGGCAAAACTATGGTGACAGTAAATAGATCAGTGCTTGTCATGAGTTAGTTAATGGGGAGGAAAGAATGAATAGGTTAAGCACAGAGGATTTTTAGGGCAGTTAAACTACTCTGTATGGTACTAGAATGGTGGATACATGTCATATGTGTCAAAGCCCATAGAATGTACAAACAAAGAATGAACTATAATTTAAACTATGGACTTTGGGTGATAATGTATCAGTGTAGATTCATCAGTTGTAACAAATTGAATCTTAGTACAATTTTGAATCTTAATAAGCTATCACTGGAGTGTACCATGTACATGTCTGTGTGTGTCACAGCATGTGACAAGAGTGGTGTCTTTGTTTTTCTATGAATCAACTGATACTCAACATTAATATCTCAAAAAATAGGAAATGTTCTTAGCACAATTATAACATTGTATAGTTACTCTCTGTTAAGAACACATTATTTTTTCCAGTCAAATTGAAATTACCAGGTATCTTTGTAACTTAAAAAAAAATACTTATTCTCCAAAGCATGTATTTTATCCTACTTTGTTGAAACTTTGTGCCAAACATCAATAGAATGAACGTTGAATAATCGTGATGTAATTATAAGAATGCGATTTAATTTTGTGCAGAATAACACAATCCAAGAAACTGTCAGGAGGCTTAAACAAGGAAACGGGAAATCCTTGAAAGTATTTCAATAACAAAACAAAAAGAAAACACTTTAGCCCAGTCTCAATTACAGCATTCGAAGCAAACTATTTTTAACTCTGGGCTTGGAAACCTTTTTCTTTCAGGAGTTTTAGACACTGTATTTAATTGGTCCCTTGAACCTGCCCTTCCTTTCCATGTCCACTGATTCTGCCCTACATCCTTATTATGTTATGAATAAATTGGTCAAAAGCCTAATTGGTTTTCATTCCACTAGCACCTCACCTTGCCAATGCAGAGTCTGCAGTTACACAATTTACTCTCCTAAATTCGCACAGCTAACTGTGCTTAATGCAGGAAAAAATGAATTCTCTTCCCAACCAGATCACAAGTAATTTTTCCAATTTTATATTACAATGCTCCACATGGACTCCATAATTCTACAGGTTTACTGTGTACTTAATCATTTCCTGCCTCAGTTTGCTCGAATGATAGAATAACATTTCCTTCTGTTTCCTTCCCTTTCCCTCTCTCTTACCCCTCTCTCCCTCCTTTCCTCGACAGCATACTCTCTTATCATTTGTTTATGCCCTATCTGCTTGTGCTTCCCTCTGTTACCACCATAAACCCTATGCATTCCTTTTCAGCAGTGATCAGTTCTTCCTCATTTTTGTATCCATAGCATCTGACACTTAGTAGATATTCAATAAATACACATTATTGCTTATCTTTGTGTCACGTATTTTGCACACATATATATGACTGAATTTGGCCTTTTTGATCATTTGGTACTTTTAAACAAGAATCTATTTATTAGGCTTTTCTTCTGAGCTTGAGTTAATAAAAGGAAAATGTTGACTTAATTCATAAAAATGGCATCTGTAACTTTTGTGGGGAAGCATTAAGGAATAGTATCTCAGCCAGCCTTCTCTACCACTAGTAGGCCTGTTAACTACACATGGGTCTTAATTGCTCCTAAAATATATTTAACATTTATGCTTCCACAATATTACCCACTAGCCATTTAGCACTTCTGTTGGTAGTTTTCTTACCCCAAATTCATCAGTTTTACTCTGATTCTTATTATTTAACACAGAAAATCTAAAAAACAGCAATTTGTTCATGACGGACATAAATAAGTGCCAAGTTCAAATACTTGCTTTTTCAAGAAAGAGAATGAGGTAAAATACTATATAGCACATAAACAAAATTCAAGTTGGTGAATAGCCACTATAAAATAATGGAAACATATATCCATTGGGAGATTTTATGGAGGCTCCTTCCTGTCTAGGGGAAATGTTTAGTTATGTGTTCCATTGTGCCAAGGACAGACTGGTCCTTTCCAGACACTTACCCTCTGACAGCATGAATAAGTCTCAATGATGGATACGCTGTTCGCACTTTCAGTTTATTCTTAAGGATTAATGCATTAACCCATTCCACGTGCTTCTCTCCTCCTTTGACCATGAAAGCAGGAATCCAAAGGACACTGTCATTCAGCATGGAAAGTCTATGCACAAATTTTTCTCTGTCACTCTCATTCCGAAAGCCTCCAAATGCTCTTTGTACAACTGATGGATTCATGGTAATAAAATCTGATTTAGTTCCCACATCTGCAGCAAACTCCACCACAGGGGCTAGATTACACCTGAAGAGGAAAAAATTAATGGACAAATGAAAAATAAATATGAAACATTCACTCCTAAAAAGGTGTGCATGAAGAGAATGGAGAACAAGTATTTTTTTTTAACCAGGTGGGGAAAAAAAAAAAAGATAATCTGGCAGAATTACATTTTTAGTAAGTCACCACACATTCAGGAATATTGTCTTCAATAAAGATGTACTCTTCTGGTATAGAGATCAAATTGTCATTTATGTTAATTTAACCTATTGTCTAAAAATACTCTTTTCTGTTATCTTCATAAAACCATATGATATGAATTCCTAACGTGAATTTATGATGGTAAATTTGGCTGTTGTCATGATGTAGGAAATCTAAACCACATGCTGTTCTTTCTATAAGTAAGTAAAACACATGAGACTTGATATTCCAGTCCACACCACTTGTTAAGCTTAAGTCATTTCAACAACTTTATAAACATATGACAGCGGCTATTCTGTCTCCTGAAACTATAATTCCTTATAGTATTTTCCACAACCATATTTGTAATTACCTTCTAGAGGCCTAAATGGGAAATAAAAGTAAGAAAAAATGGAGTTATCACACTTCATATTCTTTTTGAAATATTAAATAATGCAGAAGAGCCCTTACTGTAAGGTCAAATATCTCTCCGTTCCTTTTGAGGACATCCTCAAAATGCTTGTTTTTCCTGCTAGCAGGCCACATGCCCTCTCTGGAAGAGGGACAGGCTGGTTGTCCTGTTCTCACCACTGAAGCTTCAGGACCTCTCAAAGTGCCCGGGCTTGATTTTATTCTTGTAATCTGATTTCATGCTTGTATTACAAGAACGCTTTGGAGAACATCTTGAATTTCGTCTTTGACCAATTTGTGATGCTTTTTTGAATCTGTCACATTAATCTTTGGATTAAAAAATAATCTTATATTTGAAAATATTTTAACTTGCCAAAAAAAGGCAAATTTTAATTAGTCGATTAGTGAAAAAAATAGATTTTTAACAAACAAGAGTTTGCTAATTTGGAAAAAAATTATTTCAATCTATTCAATCTATACTGTCATGAAAACACACACACATATACACACATGCACACAGAAAAAATTTCTTCTTTGCTTTTCCTTTCCTTATATCAGTCTTTCAGGGGAAGGGAAAATAAAGCAATTTCCTTTTTCTGCATTTTGACTGCATTATAAGTTTCTCACATTTCTCTTCCTTGTGCATTTTGCCACGTTAATTAAGTTCTTATACGAGTTAAATTTAATTAAAAAGCAAAGTGTGTGCTCTGCTATTAAAAATATTGGCTTGTATATCCTTCCTTATCTCTTTTAATTAATACATCCTATTACTTCTTAGATCTTTGAAAACATTTAACTACCACAACAAATATCTTTCATCTCACACAATTAAGCATTGTCTATGATGAGCTACTAAGAGAAAACAAATAAAAATTAGGACATCATATTATTTAGAAATAAATACTCTTTTCAAGTTATATGTATTTAATGACACCCACTATATTATATGAGAGCATTTTTTGTCTCTATCCATGATCCACGCATTATTTGAGATTAGATATTATTCATTCCCATCACAGTTAAAATATTTATGAATGGGATTGCCCTGGAAAAGAACAGCTACATATGAACAGAAGCCAGAATGGATGTCTTAGCAGTGGAACTCACGGAAGATTGAAGACATGATAATTTTCAAAGTTCTAAAATGCACTCCATACCAGCTTTAAAAAATAGTCTAAAATTTTAACCAAGCTGATTATCAGATGAATTTGGATACTGTAGGAACATATATTCTGGACATCTTTATTACAGACTCTTCTCCTTCCTCAGGTAAAAAAAAAATAGACAACACTTGTTAACGTTGTGGTTAACATGCCCTCGTCAGTGGGGCTGGCTTCAGACGTATCGTTCTGCTATAACAATTCCTCAGCAATTCTTTTCAGAGGATTTCCACTGTAGAAAGACAATATCTACACTTCATCTTCTCCATACTTATAAGAATAATCCAAGCCAATCCAGTTAAAGAGAATGAAAATAACATTCCTGAAAGTTTTCAGGAAAAAAAAATTGATTTATTACTTTATACTTTCATTACTTTTTCTTATAACATGTTTAAAAGCTCCCCCACCTCAATGTTTACTAACACTCACTCTTTTAGGATTGACTCAACATGTTTCTAAAACATTGTTGCCTGGCCATGTGTCATTAAGAGCTAAAGAGATTTTCATCAATAAAGTTGGGTAATAAAAGATTTTCCATCTTGGAAGCAAAAGGAAATTAACAGAATAAGAATATTTCTGGAGAATAAGGATGACCCAGAGACAAACTAACATATTTGATACAATCAGAGAATGCTAAATGGCTGTGATTCTAACTAAAAGAAACCAGGAGATCAAAGAGTAATTAATCCACATGAGCTTTATTGTAAAGTTTTTATGAGCTAAACGTAGTCCAACCAGGCTTTGTGAGAGGCAGAGATAGTGGTACTGAAAATAGCATGACAGAAGGACACATTGTAAAATATAACCTGTGCTGACTCCAGGAGTCCGGTTGTTCATTTTCCTTGCAGTGACTGTCTAATTTTTCATTGGAAGGAAAGATTAACATCATATCTACATGTTGCCATTAAATTAACTATTCTGTGGTTGAGTCAGATATTTAGTCATATAATTAACTGACTGCCACATAATCAGGGCAAGTATTAAGAAGCCAAAGTAACGGAGCAACCGTGTTGCACTCCAGCAATTCAGTAGACTTGTAAACTTCATAGCGATAGTAGTAGCAATACAGCTGATTGAGCAAGATTATGAATAGATTTGCAATGACACATTTTTAATCTTCCTTTCTTTAAATCTTCTTTGGGATTATAATATTCAAAAGTAGCCAGAATGTGTAGCAAGCATTTATGAAATAACATGTTATTTGACATGCTATTCTTAAACTCATAAAATTGAAGAGTGGCCAATTTTTAAATGATGGATTTTTGTGAGTCAAAATTACTGAGTGCATAAGAATATTTAAAACACCTAAGTTCTATTTCTTTAGCCAAATTAAATTCTTTGTTTTGTCCAACTATTTTTGACATATTAAAAACCTGAAAACATATACAAGAATCAGGTATGTTGGCCAAACTGCCCAATTTTCAAGTTGTTTATGTTCATTTTCCATCATTGATGAAAAACTTGCAGAAATGCAACTAAAACCTCTTGCTCTCTAGACCTCTATAACTTCTTCCGTGATCTCACACTACACATGATTGCCTTTCAACATCCCTTTTATGCAGAATTGAAGGTATTTTTGTTCTTCAAGGTTATATAATTTTTAAAATTCATTTTAATATTAATTCATCTAATTTTTTAAGGAAAGACATGCTTATTTCATGTATAGCACCTCAAGATCACAGAATTCCCTGGGAAGACATATCTCTTAGATTTGTCAATATTCTATGCATTTCCCTTAAGTTATAGCTCAACAGTTTAAGCAACGAAGAAATCCCTCTTTCAATAGCTCAACAACTTTGTCTTGAGAATTCGTTGTACAGATATTACACTGCATGCACAAAACTCTTTTTTCTGGCTATCTTACCATTTATGCTATTTTTACAATGATATAATCTGGCCAAAATATAATCTTGACAGTTATTATTAGTAATATCGATAAGATGATGCTCATTCACTTGTTTATTCATCTCATTGTGTGTGTTATATATTTGTGCTAGCCACAGGACCAGTGATCCACGATACTGAGGTAAAACAGTGTGTACTGTGATAAAAGATATTGTTAATTCTTTACACATATAACATAGGTTAAGTGAGAAGAAAACAATATTAAGTGGATTACAGACTAAGTTTATCACCAGTAGTTAATGTCCAGACAAATTCCAAACACATAATTAGCATCCTTTTTCTCCTTTGACCAATCCTAATGTGAATTTTTCTGTACTAGCACTGAAATCCCTCAGCCCAAATCATTGTTACCAATGGAATCACATTTTTAACCAGCTGGGAAAAAGGAGAGAGCCTCTTCTCTTTTCTGCTTACAGAGGAAGCTCATGGTTCCTATTTATTCCAATCCTGCTTTTGAGCTTAAAGAACCAAGAGAACAAAGAATCTCTGAGACCTGAGTGTTTCAGGTTTTGTGGTTACCCTCTCAAAATTGCTAAGGGAAGCTGAAACATGAAATATATCAGTCTCTCTGACTTTCTTGAGGTGACGGTAGGTAGTAGGCCCCAATTGAATATGAAACCAATAATTTTTGCAATACTTTGAGGTGAGGAGTAGTATCACCCCCACTGTAAGAGATGAGGAACTAAGGTCAAAGTAGTTAAGAAACATGTCCAAGGACACAGTATGTATAAAAGAAAAACATGCTTTAGAATGATTCCAGGACAAAAGATTTAATTGACACTATTTACACATATATATATATATATTTTTTTTTTTTCCAGAATTGGAGGCAATGTCTCTATGTTCATTCTTCACTCAAACTTTCTTGTAAGAGAAGGAGTTTTAGATTTTGGTCTCAGACTCCCAGGACTTAAGCATGTTATATAAGGCCATTCAGCCATGAACTTACCCAAAACCTGAGCAGTTATTAAACAAAAGGTTTTAAGTACATTAAATATGAAAATAATATTAACATCTCAGATCTCTTGAGGGAAAGGATTTTCAAAGTGCCAGTAAAAAGATTAACTATTTAATTGATGAGACTTTTTGAAATATGAAGCATAGAACTAACAGTTGATTAATATGTGATATACCATATAAATTGACTATATATTATATAGTAAACTAAGTGTAAGAAATAGAGATGAAACATCATGTTGAAGATTAAGATTTTCAGTATAGTGGATGGACACAAAAATACACACATCATATTTTATGCTTGCTGACAATGTAATAAAAAAATACTAAACTTCATAGAAATAAAGACTAATGACACATATCATGAAAAGCTGATTAAACAAAAGAGGAAATTTTTCACAAATCCAGATTTGTTTACATTACTGGCAAGGCTGGGAAGAACAGTGTCATTATTTCTAGGGAAATCACAGAATGAAAAAAATCAAACTCATTCTAAAAGACAAAGATCTAAATACCGAGAAATATTTTAGACTATGTCATTCCCACACTTCAGTCAAAACCAAAATGGAGTTGTTGGGCAAATTTGCTACAATTGCACAGATGTTATTTAATAAGTTATTTGGGGGGAAGGTGAAGGGAGAAGGTATGCCAAAGAATGGGTATATGGTGCTTAATTCAAATAAAATGTTAAATATCCACCTAATAATATCCAACTTTAGCTTATAATTTAAGAAATAAAAGGTATTCAGCTTAGTTTCTGCCTTCAGCTATTTTTTCAATAGTAGCAATATGGGCATTGGCGTTCACATCCCAACATATGTGATCTTAGACAAGTTACTTAAACTCTCTGAGATCTAACTTTTTCTGTAAATGAAGTTATTAACACTGATTGGAATGTTATTGAAAAAAATGGAACAGAACATGTTAATATCCTTTCGGGATTGCTTGCTTAGAGTTGGTAGTAAATATTAGTTTATACTCATCTTTTTTACATGCTCTTTCCTTTTACAACCTATTGTGAGAGGCAAAAGAAATTCAGGTAAGCAAATTAAAGAGCATGTAAAATAGGAAGAACTGACAACAGTGTAAAAAAAAAAAGATTTATTTATAGCATATTTAATAAACCATTTTGTCTGGAATTTAGGCACCCCCAAAACTAACTGGGGCTTGAATGGTTGATTCAATGGTTGATTGCGAATATCTTGAGTATTAGACAGAGCAAATCTGACTGCACAGGCAACGTGAAACCTAGAAGCTCATAGACATGTCAGTGTACTTAAGAAAAATATAACATAAGTGTGCAAGAGAATAAGGCTCTACAATTAGAACTTTGAAAGTTCATATATAAGGTAGTGAAGATCTTTTATTATAACAATAAGAAGAATAGCTAGGTTTTATTGAGCACTTATTATGTGCCAAAACTATTTTATTTCCTTTGCGTGTAAATTATATGCAACTCTCATAATAATCCCATGAGACAGGCCCTATCATATGTTTCCTCATTGATGAAGAAACTGAATTGCAGTGAATTGTATAAGTTTTACACAGTTTGCAAGTGGTAGAGGCAGGTTTTAAGCTCTCAAACATTGCATACCAGTTAATCCCTGTGAATGAAAAGGAAGAACTAGACCACAGAACAAATTTAGAGAACTTCACAAATTTAGTTGCAGCTGAATGTGATACAGCTATGACTTTTATCATCTCATTGATTTTATTGATTCGCATGTCTGATTGGAAGGTCTGGTTGGCTAAAGTGGAGGTTTCATCCTTCCTCACTCCCCAAAGGTGAAGATGAGGGTGGGAGAAGATGACAATCTCAGCATATGGAAGGTCACTTCTAGGAAGGGATCTATAAAAAGTTGTGCTTCTCTGAAAAATCTCCAAAGCAAATAGACATGGAAAGGAATGTGAAGAAAAAGAAAAGGTTGATTCTGGGATTCTTACCAGTGGGGTATGGAAGAAAGGCCAGGTAATTAAAAGCAGGTTGCTGGATAGGATGGGGTTTGGGGAACTGGGTGAAAAAGATGAAAGAATTAAGAAGTACAAACTGATTGTAATGAAGTAGTCGAGGGGATATATAGTACAGCACAGAGAATATAGTCAATAATACTGTAATAACCGTGTATAGTGCCAGGTACTAAACTAATGGAGGGGAGGGGAATCACTTCATAAATTATATAAATGTCTAACTACTATGCTGTACACCTGTGATTCCACATTTTTAATCAAACTCAAAGTTAGCATTTTTCATCCTTCTCCTTGGAGCCTACTTAATTTTGAGTGGTGTGACAAGTCATCACTTATTTTTCAAGAAAAAATAAGAAATGGACGAAGGAATAAAAGGAATATTAAAAGAAGTAAAAGGGAAAAATTAACACATCAGGAGGAACAATAACTTACAAATATATTTTTCTCGATTAAAAATAAAGTCTTACAGCTCCTGGTGGTCAGTGCATAATTGTGTGCACGTAGAAGGTAAGAGCTTTAACTGCTGTTCTCTATCTGGGGCTTGACAACATATTTGTAGAAGTTCCTAAACTTCATGAGCTTTGTTAAAAACTTACTGCTACATTATATAAAATTTCAAAGGAATTTAAATATGATCTGTTCATTTCATCTTTTATCACAATTAAAGAATTGCACGTGTTTTTTTCCCCCACAACAGT
Organism: Pteropus medius; assembly: GCF_902729225.1. NCBI lineage: Eukaryota > Metazoa > Chordata > Mammalia > Chiroptera > Pteropodidae > Pteropus > Pteropus medius. The sequence goes on from NW_024346062.1 coordinate 17,254,672, forward strand.
GAATATGGACATATACACATATATGCAAGAGTAATATCTATTCAAATTATTATAAATCCATGTTCTTTGAAACTGCATATAGGATGAATACTAAGCATACCCTCTAAATGCTTTTTTTATAATTAAAAAAAGTAGTATCATTTTAATTTTCTGAATAAAGTATAAAGAGAAATTTCTGGCACCTGTTCATTGTCTTGGTAAAAATCCATGATGGTATATTAAAGACAAGAGGGTAGGAAACCAAGCAAGAACTCTTAGAATGCATTTCCATGCACTCTTGTCAAAATCAGGGAACTGAACTTCTCCATTGATTGGTGGTTGCTTGAACAGTTGCTACTGTTTTATAGAGGAAAGAACTATTTAGCATGGGTTCATCTTCTTAAAAATTAATTTCTGCATTAAAAAGAAACAAACAGAATTCATGAAATATTATGGCTGATACTTTAATCACCCATGCCAGAAAGCTAAGGCAGAGAAATCATAACTTTTCTCTTTGCAATTCATGGTGTTAAGAAACTAGGTACCACGGGTTCATTACAGTGTCTGCGGGAAACATATCTGAGTTTTCTAACTTTTAGTGTTTACACCATCAAACTTGTCACAGTACCGTTGCCTTGACATTTTATTTTATTGTTTAAGAAAATAAACTAAAAACATGTTCTTTGGGCATTATAAATTACAAATGTATTTTTTCTTTTTACTTTTTTTGAAAGTACAGTCCAATGTTGAGAAATGATTTCTAACTTAGTGCATATGATTTATTCAACACTTGGCCTCAGAAAGACAGCTGGTATAACGACCAGAAAATTTAGGCATTCTGATTCCGGTCAAGCACTGAGAAAAGTATCAAGTCATAAGAAGATAACAGTGAATGTTTTATTTTCTGATATCACAAGGTAGGCCAAGGCAACTTCTCGTTCATTACATCATATTTATTCTATGTGGATCTTTCTTATGCTCTATCTTAGTAGAAAGTCACATTTTGACTCTACTGAAAGGCCTCGATCCATAAATTTTTTTAACTTTCATATCTTATTTATTACAAAGCTCTAAAAATTCCTTTCAGAACATTTCTCCTGAATATATTCTCTGTCCATTGAACTATTTATATTTTCTTAGTTTAGCCACCACCATGTTTCTTTGAACCATCATTGCAATAATTTTTTAATTAATTATTTTGAAGCTGTTAGATATATTAGTGGATCGTTAATTAAATTTGGGGTCATTGATTAGCAACTTTTAACAAATAAAAAAGAACAGAATGGATTATAATAGAAAATGTAAGATTTTCTTGCACATAATTTTATAAAACTTTGTTCCAGATATATGTGTTTGTAATAATAGTGGAAGCAATAGTAGAAGTATATTATGATGTAAGTTGTATTTCTTACCATGCCTCTTTATTAAACAATATTGCTCTAATCAGTTCTTTAACGCAAGGACTCCAACTTTATCATTCTCTGTTTCAAGGTTAGTATTATCTTATTAAAATGTACATTTGATCATGTTGCTATCCTATCCAAAAATCTTCAATAATATTGATCAAGGGCTTCATAGCTTGTACCTACTCTTACTTTCAGAATGTTCTCTATCTACACTCATTGCCTGTTTTAGATCTGAATGGCATCGGACTATACTCTTTGTACTTTTCTGTGTCCCATTGTTTATGATGATGTCTTTGCCTAAAGTGACCTCTCTCATCTAGACTCTCTAGCCTCTAACCTAAAAAAAGTCATAAGTATTCTTAAAACTCAAAGGATAATAGCCATTGCAATGCTTTACAGGTTTTCTTTGGCAGAACTAATTGCTTCCATTGCAGTGTTCTAAAATACTTACTTATATCTTTATTCTACCATGCATGAAATTCTCTCACATTTAGTTGCTCGTATAGAGTTGACGTATATCTTTAATGAAATTAGTAGAGACGACCATAATAATAATGAGACTTACTCTGTATGTACATGTGAAATGAGAACTATTCACAATGGTATTTGATCAGTGGTCTTCTAGAGCACTGCTGATGCTCTAAACCAGGTCCTGAAAACATACAGGCCCTTGGACCAGATGTTAACAGAACTCTGAAAAATGGGTAACTTTGTTTATACATTTCTCTATTTAAAGGGGATAGCCTCTCCTGGGCCTGTCATGATTAATGCAAAAGAAAAAAAGCTACCACCTGGATTGGAGGCCTCAGGCTGTCAGTTTGTGAGCTCTGCACTAAATCTTCTGATTTCCTGTTCAATATTTATTTTTAACATGTTAGTTCAGTTGAACTTGTTAAACATGTTCCACTGGAAAGCTGATATAGTGTGTGTTTTGGGAGATAAGCTAAGGAAAACAAAAGGTACCAGTAAATATGTTAAGCTGAAAACTGCATTTTAACTGCAATTGTTATAATGTTTAACTCTCAGAAATTGTGCTAACTAAATTAGATCAAAACTGAAAAAAAAATTGTCCTTTTAAGTTGGAATTATTTACACTTAAACAAGAAATATAATCTACTTCACCAAAATACCTATTTTAAGTGACTAGTGTTTTCTGTAAGCAGAACTATCATTACTCAAAACGAGTTTGGAAACTAGAGAAGTCCTAAAGGATGATTTTTTAAAAAATACCCTAATTTTTAAAAATACTCATAAGTCAAAATTTACCCATAAAAAGAATTGGTACCTAAGGATGAAAAGCGGGGAAAAAAAACTATAGCATTTAGCATTCTTCCAATTGTTAGGATCCCTCCCCACTTAATTTTATTAAAGCATAACAGTTTCAGTTTGTGGTTTGTAAAAAATGAAACTCCCAGTTCTCTCTTAACCAAGACAGTGTTTGGTTTTCTGTTGAACTTCATATAAAATATTGAGCTATGCTTAAAAGTCTATTGTATGTTAAAATTGTCCAAGACTTAGAAATCTTCTCACGAATAATTAAAAATAGATCGTAAATATCTTTAATCTAAAAGGAACCAAATTAAGCATTCCAAATATTAATTGTTTTCTTAAATTACATATAGAAGATCATACCTGGAGAATTTGAAAAATTAAAGTGAAGGGCAAGGCATGTATATATACATGTTACAAAACTGAGTAGGATTATTAATGAACTCAATCATCAAGGTCTAAAGAGCATGAAAAGCACATCCACACAAGACTCTGATAAGATGGTGAGCACAAAGAACAAGGGCAATAATATCCATAAAAATATGAATCACTGAAAAGAAATTATTTTTCCTGTCCCAAATGGAACTGCCTTAAACCTTAGTTTCATTCGTTTTATAATTAATTCCTTCTGTCTCTCTGGTGGCAATGCTCTGTTCCTAGCTCTATTATTATTACTGTCACTGTACTATTTTGTTATTCTTTCTGTCTGTCTCCTCAAAAAGACTGCAAATCCCAAACAGAACAGACTACATAATTTATCTTTATATCCCTCATACCTCCTGAAGTCCCTCAGAACTTGGCATCTAGTAGTTGCTTGATAATTGTTTGTTGAAGGAAGAAATACTTGTTGAATAACGTGACAACAGATTAATAAAACTACTCCTTCCATTTTTTAAACGTAAAATAAATGTTTTTTGAATTTTTTAATAATCATATTTAGGAACCATACATTTAATACCAAAAGTCATACTGGTAGTCAAAAATAATTATGGATTCTAATTTGGAACATCCTTCCTAAACAATTAATGTATCATAGTAAAAAAAAATCACTCCCAGTTTTTAATAGGATTACCATGCTTTTGAATCAAGACTGTATTGTTTAGTCTGATCATTAATATAATTCACTAAACATTATAAGAGCTAAATGTTACTACCTTATACCCAATACCACACATATTTAAGTTATTCAAACCCAAAGAACATCCAAATAATTGAGTATCAGTAATCATATTTTACAAATAAGGTGGAGGAGCTTCAGTTTACAAATCTCCAGAGCTAGGATTTGAACCCAACTTTGAATCTGAAACAAAATGAATCCAAAATTTATTGCACGATACTGCAGTTTCAAATGATTTTGCTTATCTGAAATACATATTGTCTCTCTCTCTCACACACACACACACACACACACACACACACACACACACACTTGACACTAATGAGAGAATACTCAAAACTACAGACTATAAAACTCTAAGTTAAATTTTTATGTTTGTTAAAAAAATATATTTTATGCTTAATTTCACCGGGGAGTGTTAGAGCTGGACCATGAGCCTCACTCTTGTAACTCCTACTGTATCACCCTTCCCGTCTATATTCCAGATTTTAAACATAATTTTTAAAATTAAAATTATTTTTATTCTCAATTTAAAAACATTATTTGTGTTCACTACATGAAGAAATACACACACACACACACACACATTCACACACACGCACACACATACACACTCACACCAGTACCAAAAACAGAAGTTAAGCTAGTTTTCAAACATAAAACACTTGTAAGTCTCCCTCTAAAAGAAAATCTACATTAACATCTGATACCATACTGACTGTCATTGTTCTAAAAAGAAGTTTCCAGTAATGACATAAGTCAAATAATATACGGAAAAGATTGCTTTTTGTGGTTCTAGGGATTTCAGTAGTTGTCAGTGAAGCAGATATGGGAAGCGGGAGGTCTTATCTCCCAGAAAAATGTCAGAGTCCTTTCCCCAAAACTATACTAAATAATGTTGATGTAAAATAATTTCTCTCCCTTTTGATAATACTTGTATTTACTGATTCTTCCTTACATACTTTATAATACTGTGACTTTCCAAGCCTCTGACCTCATAACTTTTATTAGTTATAATAATCTGTATAAATCATTAAAAATTGTTTTTCTTTGGCGAGGAAGTGATACTCTCCTGATTTTAAGTCTTAACATTTTCTTGCATCTATCAGAAAGAAAGGCAATACTCCTAGACCAAAGGAAACAAACAGCCAGAATGGGGGATGCAGTATTAAATGGAAAATGTTATTTCTACAAGGTGAACAATGAGAAGGAAATTTATTAATAAAATATGTCAACCAGAAAAAAAAATTCAAACAACAATGTAAGTTGACAGGACCTATTCCAAAGTTGTCTACTGAAACATAAGAAAATAGAATCACGAAGTTTTGACTATTGAAAGGAATTCATGAGTCCATCTAGTTCAACTATCTCATTTGGTATACTGGGAAACTAAAACCCTAAGTGGTTTACGTTACTTGTTCAAAGTCACACAGCTATACTTAGCAGCAATGCCAGCAGGAGGATCTAGGTTTCTGAACTATCAAATAAATATCATTTCAATCACACTTCATGGGAGAATACATACTACTTAGCTACAATGGCCATATAACCGCAAATATTTACATTTTCTGTCACCAATTTTCTCATCATGAATATTAATCCTAAGCCATCAGAAGGAAGAAAGATTTACATTTCTTGAATAACTAATCTGTACTTAGGCTTATAGCATTTCACACACATTATCTAATTTTATTTCTACGACAACAACAAAAATATACAGATTATTTTCTTCATATTAAGTGTGAAGTGACTAGGGCTTAGAGAAGTAAATAAATCATTTAAGATTGAATATAAATATTAAATGGAAGAGCTGGATCTTGAAATCAGATCTACCTGATTTAAAGATTTATCTCGTTTGATTAAGGTGTTATCTCCCTTGAGAGAAAAATGTCATGTCTCCTGCACACTTACTGTCTTTAGAATATTTTGATATACTTTTGGCACACAATAAGTACTTGATAAAAGAAAGAAATTTCACAGATGAGCCATAGACCACAAATGGAGAAACTACTCAACACTATAAAATCAACTTTTTAAAAAAATTATTTTATATTTCTTTGATTTTTAAATTTCTTTCCAACATTATTGAGATAGAATTAACATATTACATTGTGTAAGTTTAAGGTGTACAACATGAGTATTTGATATATGTATATATTGTGAAGTGATTACCAGGACAAGGTTAGTTAACACATCCATCACCCTACATAGTTACCTTTTTTGTGGGAGTGTGGTTTTATTTGTTGTTCAATTGGCTTTGTGAGCCTAGACTTTGAAGAATGATTAGTACCTTGTGGAAATATCAGACATTAAAATGACATTTTTTCTTCCGTCTTTTATTATATGTCATCAGAATTTGAAATCTATAATTGAAACAATCTCTCACTGATCTTCATGTTTCAGAGTAAACATGAACTAAAAACCTATTGGTCTAGTGTAGCACTAACTGTTATTTCTAATTGAAAAAGATGTTTTCAATCTTTGAATAGGAGGGAATATAAAGCTCTGTTATTGCTTCCTTCTTCAACTTATGGTATACACTCAGGAAAGTCATTCAAAACTCTGTGTTCTACAGAAAAATGTAGTTAACCTAAGCCTACCTCAGAGGAACCAATGGAAAACAATTCAGACTCTTCAAGATTCATTTTCTGTCATTTGAAACATGTTATATTTTAAAATGTAGCATATTTATGTTATCATTTGTATTTTCCATTATATAATTCATATTGTTCTTTGATTTTCCTAATTTTCCTTCTACATCTATTCCCATTGTCACTATCTTACTTTGCCATTCATTATCTCCACCTATAGACTCTTTTCAGTATTACCATCTTTGTCTCCCTCTAATTTATCTATCACCCAGAAATCTTCCTGAAATTTAAATTTGATCATGTCATACCTCTACTGATTGGCTCCATAGACTACCTGCAAAATTAAGTCCACCTTCCTTACCAAGGCATAATGGATCCAGCGTTACCTGTCTCTCAGCCTCCCTCTCCAGCCTCACCTGCTTCCTCTGACCTATACAATCTTTTATTCCAGTATGCTGAAACTACTCTTGGACCTGGGAAAGCCACTCATTCTCATTTCTAAGTCTCTATGTACATTGTAGATTCAGTTTGAACTAGGTATCACTCTTTTCTCTTTTCTATACTTATCTCCTCAATCTTCATGACTCAATTCAAATCCTGCTTCTCTCAGAAAATCATCCTTGGTCATCCACTTATGTCTCTTCCTTCCTCTTACTCAGTGTCTACTTCTCTGCATACCTCTAATAAAACAATCTGCACATTATTAGTTCATTACTTCATCTCCTTCACTAGACGGTGATCATCTCAATGTAGAGACTTATTCTCTATTTCTGTATCTCCACTTCCTGGTAAATGGGTGAGTAAGAGTGAAAGAATTAATGAATAAAGTATAAGAAGGATCAAAGCTATACTATGCATCACTTAAAACAATAAATACTGAAAAGCGTGTGTTTGGCTTTGGAGTACATACTTTAGGCTTATGTCCATTTACATAAGTCTAATAGCTGAAAAATAACGAATACTTTAAGCACAAAACTGGAGTTATATTTTAAAATCTATGGAAGGATTGATCAACTGCCCATTTGCTAATGCTCATTTGATGTCAAGGAAGGATCTTTACAATATTATGATTCTTTATTATGAATCATACCATCTAAGCTTGGTTTATCATCTTACTCTGTCCTATAACTTGGATTTCATCATATTTTGCCTCTTCTGGTATCTTTCTTATTGAGAGCTCTTTCTCTATCTTATATTTGATTTATTTATTAACATGGTCCTTCCATCCGCAAATATGCTCATGCTCTATATCTCTAAGTATGTTCCTCTCCTGCCTATAGCAATAGCAAACAAACAAACAAACAAACAGAACAAATAAATAAATCAGCAAACCAACAAACTCTAAGGGCCTTTCTTGGACTACAGGATACTATGTAAATTCTTAACATGGTATAATGATCCTTCATCATTTAAGCCTTGCCATTTCCCCTGCCACATTGCTGCTCATTATGAACATAATAGTAGAGTGGTCCCAAACTCTTGTCTTATCCTAAGACCTTGGAAAGCATTTGTCTTTGCACTTACTTGTCCCTTTGCCTTAGATTCCTCTTTTCCATTTGTTGAATGACTAATCATCAAATGTATAACGATTTACTTGTTTTTTCTTGTTGTATAATTTTTATTGAATTAAACTTATTGGGGTAACATTTGTTAATATATTATAAAAGTTTCAAGTGTACAATTCTAAAATACATCATAAGGAAATTGCATTGTGTGCTTACCACCCAAAGTCACCATCTGATTGTAAAATGCCTTTCTACTTAAACAATTGTTCACATTGAATATATTCTTAGAACTGAAAATATTGAGTGTGGATATACACAATTTTTAAGTATTGCTAAACATCAAACTGATTTTTGGAAAAGTTTTATCAATTTACATTTTAGAAAGCATTTCACAGGAGTGCCAATATCATTGCAACTGTATACTAAATACTAAGAATTAAAAAACAATTCTTACTAGATAGATAGATGAGCAATTGTATTTGTTTATATTATTTTTAGAAAATGGAGTATTTTAAAAAAATGTTTTAAAATATGAAAGTTTATCAGTCATTGTTATTTCTATTTTAAAAAATTATCTCTTGTAAATAAAATCTTTTTATCCAGAGCGACATGATTAAAAAAAAAAAGCTAAAGCCTTACCTCACAACACAATCCATAACACATTCTATTTTTAGTTTTAAGTTAAAATTTTAAAATCATACATAATTAGAATGAAATAGAAATTCTGATTTCTACCCAAAATATACAATTTATGGTTAAAATCAATAGAAATCACAAAAATAATTACTTTAAAAACTATAAAATTTCATAGATCAAAAATATAAATAAAATATTAAATAAAAATAAGTTAGAATTCCCTGGATAGATCCCTACCAGAAACTTAGTTATTTGAAGTAAAAACGTTTGAGTTAGTGACAAACATATTCTCTGTGAGAGTGGCTAGGGAAGACCATTTTATGAACACATCGAAAACCAGGCATATATTTTTTTTTTTTCCCCTAAGAGTCTATTTTGCTATGAAAGAGTTAGTATTCATAGATGGTCAAGAGAATAATTGAAAGTTTGCCATAAATTACTCACTAGTGTTGAATGAAAAATTGAGTTATAAAAACTCATTGTAACAGTCAAAGCGAGTCAATTCCTCCATCTTTTTCTTTTGTGAAACATATCATCCCATCTCTTAGGAAGCTAGATCATCATAAAGTAAAATATTTTTATCTTATTACTTTAGTTTCATGAATAAATATATATCTTCGCTACAATTATTTCTAATTTTATGTACCCGAATTTTATAGATACTCATCTATTCAAGCAGTGTTACTATGTCTGCACTTCATATTATCTAGTGTTAGTCAATGTCAACTATATACATATTTGATAAATCAGGAGAAAGTTTGTCTTTTTGCTTATATCAGAGAATGAGAATTTGAATTTCTAGTCAATGGCCATCGCTATCAAGATGCAATGACAAATTTAATTTTTCAGGACATTTAATTCGAACAAGATGTGCTTTAGTAACATTCATCATTAGTTTTGTTTTACATTTTATGCATTTCTTTACTATATTTTCACATAAGAATTATTGTGCTCTAGTCATGATGGCCTATGGTTAGCACTGATAAAGTTTTGTTGTATAAATAAACCAACGTAGTAAGCTGTTAATACCTTTGTGATAATAATTTAATGTTTACCTTTTAACATTTTATTTTCATTTTAAATGACCATAATAATAATACCAAGCGAATGTGTTTCAATGGGTAGGATTGTAATTAATGTGGCCCCTGGGTGGAAGAAGAACTTTAGGGAATTATTTGTGCAGGCTTCTAAATTTACTGGTCATATAAGTACTGGTATAAAAAAGTGCTTCACAATTTTAAACTCACATATATTTTTTCCTTTTTGTTAGGGATATAAGTTTAGTCAACTGAATATTTAGAATGTCTTTTTATTAGTTAATAAAATAAAGCTATCGTTAGGCCTAGAATTGTACTTCTCTTTACTTAACAACACCATAGACATAGATGTTACTTGAAGAAAAAAAATGTTTGTCCTAGAGAGTTAAAAAGAGAATACTGGAGATAAAATTATACATCTTACAGAACATTCTTTTGTGTAGATCCTGGCCTGTGCCACCTACCCTATGGATGCAAAAGCACATAAAAGGAAGTCACAGTTTCCTCCATTTTCAAGGTAGCACATCCAGAGAATTCAAAACATCTATCAATATTTGAAGAAGTAGGTCTAAAAAATAACATTAAAATAATATTTATTTATTTATCTTTTTGCCCTTTGCAACCACATGAATGGAACTTGAGGGCATTATGCTAAGTGAAAAAAGTCAGACAAAGAAAGACAAATGCTATATAATATCACCCAAATGTGGAATCTAAAAAAGCCAAACTCGTAGAAATGGGGAATAGAATAGTGGTTACCAGAGGCTGGAAGGTGGGAAAAATTAGTAGATATTGGTCACAGGGTACAAACTTCCAGTTCTCAGATGAATAAGTTCTGGGGACCTAATGCATAGCGTAGTGATTATAGTTAACAATACTGTACTACATGCTCGAAAGTTGCTAAGAGAGTCGTCTTAAATTTTCTCATGACAGAATAGAAATGGTAGTTACGAGACCTGATGGAGGTGTTCATATTGCAGTGTATAAGTGTATCAAATCAATAAAGGCAGAGTTTATAATCTAATTAATGTTGAATGAGATTTTATCTAAAAGTAATGCTTTGGTTTATAAAGGTAGAGGTCAATTTGAATATAATACCTGGATGAATCTGATCATTGCAGGGTCACTGAACTAATTAGTGTCTGCAGCAAGCAGACCAAGCATAATTTATCTCTCTCTTAACAATCCTACTGTTTTACAAGAAAAGTGGGAATCAAACTAGGAACTCAGGCTATATATGCAAACAACCAACCAAAACTATCTATATAGCTATGTAGATACACACAAAATATATCTCCAAAAAGGTGAGAAATTTGAAAGATTCTATAGATTACTAAAATTTTTAACAACTTTAACCAGTTTAATACAGATGGGAAATTATTTTGAGGAACGGTGTTTGATTAAATTTTAAATAAAAACTCTTGATGTTTTAGCGTAGAAGAGACACATATACAAAAACAAAAGGCATACACATATTTGGAGCAGGAAAAGGTTTCTGGCACACAGACAGTGAGCCAGAATGCCATGACAAAGAAAAAAGGTTTAGAAAGGATGACACATCACTGAAGACCAGAATTCCCCAAGTAGCTATTATACAATAAAGATTTTTTTTTCTGTAAAGATTAATTATTTCTAATGATAAGTGGACTCCTGATAAAGTTTTTCTTGGAAAATCAGAAACCCAATCCTGAGCTACATTTCCCTAATATACACTTTAATCTGGAACATTCCAACTTCTATTTTTGGAAAATAGAAACAATAGAAGGAAAATAAAAAAAAAAAACATATATATGGTGGTAATTTTCAGCCTTCATTAAGATGCTTATCCTCATCTTTTTATACTTCTTGGTTATATCATAACACAGTTATAGACTTGTAGGATTGGTCATTATTGCATTCTTGTTAAATAATTTTTAAAAATAATCACAGCTTAGGAAAGTATAAAGAATTTCTTGAAGTTCTATTCCCAAGAACACTCTACTGTTGGCAAATGCTCCAACACCAGCAAGTGACTTGCAACAAGTAGATAAATAAGTTGAGATCTAATAAGTTATGGAGATCTAATCAGAGTGATTATAGTCAACAATAATGTGTTCTAAACTTCAAAGTTACAAAATACTAGATCTTACCGTTCTCACCATAAAAAAAGAAACAATAATTATGTGACCTGATAGAGGTGAGAGATAACATTAAGGTCTTAATTTCAGAGTCTGAGGTGGGACTAAACCTCATTCGTTATAAAGACCCTAATGCTACAGAGGGATGCAGGAAGGAGGAATCAGTCACATTTGGATCCTGTATTCCTTCAGTATTAATCAATTTTTCAAATTATCTTCTTTACATTGCAACAATTTCCATTACGCTCTAAAGTCTTTACTTTTTTATTTTACCTGTCCTCTGAGTTTAGTCTCTTTGGAAATTCTAGAAGCTTTATGGTTTTTTTCACAACCATACTTCACATAGATTTCAATGTCTGAAGCTCATTACTTCCACTTCCATTGTCATTCTCTCATCAAACATTTTTATCTCCTTTTGGATATAATTTTGTTTGTATATCTACATGTTAACAGGGTTTTTCTCTCAGTCCAATCAATTTAAGAGGTCAGGTTTTTAAAGGCTCAACTGATGTCAAATGAATCTCTGACCCTGCATCTGAGTGAGAAAAGGTAAGATGATAATGTTTGTAGTTATATTCATTTTTGTGAATTATATTTACCCGATAATGTTCCATTATCATTTTTCTTGGCTATTAATGTTTTATAAACAATTAATGCCTTTTTACCACTTCATAGGTATTATAATTAATAGCTACATAATTAATGATATTTATTTTTAAGACTATATATCAAAAAGATGTTTTCAAGATCTCTACTTTGATAGGCTGGATTCCAGCATATTCAAGACTTCAGGTTATTGTCAACATGGCTAATCGGCATCTTTTCTACTTATCTTTATATTGCACTATTTCTTATTTCAATATACATACTTTATTCACTCAGCAAATTTTTCTAAAGAACTAAAACAAGCTAAAAAATCTGTCCAGATATATGAATTGAGGATTAAAAATTGCTAATAGTTGTGATGCCATCATGATCCCATTTCTACTGTTGAGTTTTTTTTTCAGTTAATTAAAAGTTAATCAAGCACATGACTCATCAAATATCTGTTAACTATCAATGAAAAACAAACAGTATGTATAATTATGTGCAATAACTCAAAAACTAAAAAATACTAACATACACAAATACCATGTATAAAGAATAATGAAGATAATTTGGCCCAATATATCAAATATCAACTTGCTAAATTATATTCTTAGAATCTAAGTAATTATCATTAAAAAGTAAAATTACCTTACATCTATTACATCATTGCATATTAATGTTTATAATGTTTATGAATAAAGTAATAGAATTTGTTTAATATAAAGATAATTATAAATATAATTAAGTGAATTAATTCATGCACTAATATAAATAATTAATTATTTATATTTGTGAATAAATTCATGTTAAATAATGAATATGAAGAAGAAATATTAAGAAAAATAGTTTTCCTATGTAGTATTAAAATTAATAAAATTGGCATTTGACAAAAAATGCTGGTGTGAATCTTTTTTTTAATGACAAAATAATTTTAATTTTATATTTTAGGGTAAATGTAAATTTGGATGCTTCACAGAAAGCATATTGGCTTGGGCTTTCAATAATCCTTAATATTGTTAGATTGAAACATTTATGTCAGTTTTATACTTTTAAATTAAACATCTTTGAAGAAATTACAATCTTTAGGAACAGTAGAAAGCTTACCTTATTACAAAATTATGACTATCAATCTCCTTTCCACATTCACTATCTAGCAGGATGCCAGAATTTCCAACAACTGCACAGGTCTTAAATCTGCGATTTTTCATTGGTGAAACTTCAGGTAAGAGGCTATGTAGATCCTGAGAAATATTTAGTGTCCGGCGCCTGTCAAGCACATAGTGTATGACATCACCAGGCTTAAAACTGCTCTTGACCACTGAGACATCTCGTTCCGCATCTAGGAAACGAAGAATGTTCTTCCTGTAGTTGAAATAGAAACAAAGCTTTCCATTAATGATAACATATCCAAGAACTGGTGATATCATTTACAAAGTGCCAAATAATAAAATGTAAATTGGTAAATTATTAATCTTAAATTGTGAGGTGGTAAGTAAACCAATTAAGTAGATTTCATAGGGAATAGAGTATATTTTTAAAAAAATCATTTGCACAGCTTCTCAATTTATACCTATTGTGAAGAGAACATAGCCCCCATCTACCAAAATATATAGAAAAATTAATTTATTAAATAAAATACAATTGCCATGACTTGACTTTTTATAACTAGATATTCTGCTAGATGTAATTTTCTACAATCATCTATTTTGTTTAATGTTTTCTGGTTAAGATGAGTAGAATTAACTTAAAATTGTTTGGAATTATATCTTAGTTAACTCTATTAAAATGATTAAACTTTTCAACAAATTTAGATATAAGTTCAAATCACGTGCATATGATAATTATTTGAAGAAGAGTTAAAACTATAACACTATCTTCATATGAAAGTTTCCTTCCAAGTTCAAAAATTCAGAAAGCAAGCTCAGTACATTAGAGGAAAAGAAGAACAGATAGAACACTGGACTTCTTCATTTTTTTTAGTATTTGATCTTTTAAATTTTAATTGAGCACATGGGTTCTCAACAAAAACATTTTCAAACTTTCAAACATAAGTGCACTGGTTTTGGTCATGTGAGTTAATTTTCTTAAGTGGTATATGAGTAGATCCTGTGCATGACTATATGAGAGAGAAATAAACTTTCAACTTGTTTGATCCTTGTATTTTAAGGTTTCTTTTTTATGGAAGCTTAGCCTATCCCATAACTAATAAAGAAATTGATAACAGATATGAGAAGCTACATAAACATATATGCATATACTAAGTTAGGTGATGGAAAATAAGATAATAGATATAGCTGGCTGGAAAGCTGGTGACCCTTGGCATGATACAGCAAATCTCCTTATGAAATTGTTGTCTGCAATAACATGCTCTATATCTAATAAGCCTGTTATTCTTGGAGAATTGGTTAAAAAGTGTTTTCATGTTTTATGTTTGTTGCACGAAATAGCTAAGTTGCAAAATGAGATGGAAGGGAATATCTCTGGCAATGACCTGTAATCTAAACTCTGTGAGGGTCTAGTAATTGGGACCTCCCAAATGTTTCTAATATTCCAATGAGCAACAGGTGCAACTATAAATCAGAGCCATCCCAGCAGCAAGAGGGATATTTCCTTCCCAACGAAGGATGTCTATCCAAATGACTTTAGAGTAGCTGCCATTAAATTGAGGAAAAAGAGGGTTAGGCCCAAATAATGAGAGGAGAGGCAGAACACTGAAGAGCTGTGTTCAGAAGAAATCTTTAGGTGGGTTTATTTACACCAGGAACTAACTACAAGGAAGTAGCCCGGGAGCCTAAATAAATTTTTGAAGGAATTATATTGCCAAAAAACAAAAAAAACAAAAAACTATGAACCTGGCCTACAAAGTCTGGTGATTGCTTGATCTTTAAGCTACCAAACACATAACATTTAGAAACAATCTGAGAAAGTTCTTTTTAGTCGAAAGTTGGATATTATTTGCTGAAATGCTCTTACTACAAGCTTGTATTTTCAGAGTGCTAAAAACAATGCCATTATCAAGATATGACATATTTTTCCTTTAGTGGTATTATTCTTTAAGCTCCATCACAATTTGTACATTTTATTACTTAGCACAAAATATGACCTTCTCCCATCATCCACCAAAAGGGCAATTCTCTAAATCACACTTGTGAGCCAGAAGCATGACTAGCAAGGTGGAATGGAAAATAACTGAGATCTTTTTGTTTTCTTTATTTTGGTTTGCATTAAATAGGTCCCAGTTTAATGTGTGGTCCAATTAGAAAACCAGGTGATTTAAAACTTTATTTGGCCAGATTTTACAAGGAATATGTCCGTCAGCTTTCTGAAAAAGGATATATTGAAAAAAATTTCTCAAAAATTCAAAATATCCGGTTCATAAAGAGTAGACTTTGTGTAGGAAAATCTGTATAAATGCCCTAAAAATGAAATTTAAGAATTAACAGAAATACTATCAGGCACCATAACAGTTCATCTTAACAAAGTAGAGAATATATAAGAAGAGAATCGCTGGTGAAATCAGTAACTATAGGTCATTTGAACTGCAGAAAATTCAGAAGTCTTTCATTACGTTAAGCAAACAAATATGATTCTTAACAAAAGTTAACTAGCACCAAGAGCAGAAATCCATAGAAACTTTTGTACATACTTATTAAAACTGTCTACTTGTTTAGGGGAAAAAAATTAGTACCTGACACCTGCATTTCAACAAAAATTTTTCATTTCCTGTGAAAACGACAAGGCTGGCTTTAAATAAAGACTACACGGATGTGGTCAAATCACCAAACTAGATGGTATTATCATTTTCCTTTGAACATAATTTGAAGGGGTTGCAGTAGATATTTAAAGATGTAACTCACAATTAGTGACGTTTGCAAGCATGAAGTAAATAGACTTCAGGTCCAGATTTGAAAGAAGACTCTTTAGCTTGGAAATCCAAAATGGAAAATCCCTATACTCATGAAAACAGTTAACACGTACATGTATGTCAACTGATTACAAGAGGAACTTTCCAATAATAGCTCCTCTGCTGTGTTAGAAAGGTAACAGCAAGAGTATTTTCAAACATTAAGTCTTTTAAGTTCCCGAGTATCATAGGACATCGTTAATTTATTCACTCAGGGAAAACTATTATAAAAAGTAGACTATTAGAGTTCAGAAAAGTTTTGAAAGACATTATATTGTCCTATATGCTTAATGAGAACAATAATTATTAAGTGCAGATGATACTATTGTACATGTTCTTCCAAGGCTGTTATAGGCCCAACAATTTATTTTTTTAAATAGGAGCAGTAAAAACAGTAAAAGTGCCTTCCAAGACAGAATAAAAAATATCAATTCATATAGACTAATCAAAATATTAAAATATAAGATTTTAGGCAAAATTCAAAATGATCGTTAATGTAGTATTTGCTTTTTTTAAACTGAAAGAGTGGAGGAGGAAACCTTGAATGTCCCCAGTATGTTCTTTTTCTTACATCGAACCAAACATTTAGTTACTCTTTTAGGGCTTAAATCCATGCATGAAAAGTTAACTGAGCTAAGATTCTTCATGTAGGATGCAAGAAAGATTGAAAATAATGACTATTAGTGAATAATATTGTGACTTCAATGCTTAATATTTTTTTTGGAAACAGTTAAGGAAAGGTTAGTTCTTTTTTTTTCTCCCTAGCAGGCTGTAGGCATTTTTTAGATTACAGATGTAAAGGACTATAGAAAGTTCTGTGAATTTACTAAGTCTAGTTGTTGTTCAGACTTTAGAAAGAAGAAAACTAATGCTTAAGTATAATTACCTAAATGTCATTGGAAGCATGACAAACTCTTGTACGTACATTGAACTGAAATAACACTTTAAGTATCACCAAGGAGAACAGACATGCTTTTGCTCAGAAGATAATTGATATGAATGAAAAGAGCAAGTTAAACAAATTACTTCAGAATGAGAGAGATAGAAAGAAAGCTCAGTTTAACTTTTGGGCTCTAAAGAAACATGAATCAACAAAAGCTAGTGTTTAATATGCAGGCTGAACCGGTATAGTAAGCCCTCCTCATCTAATGTCATAGATAAGTTCTAGGAAACTGCGACTTTAAGTGAAAAGACTTAAAACTGATTTGGCCACAGGCTAATTGATATAAATGAGAGTTAAGTTCCTACAATATATATCTCGTCACAAAACGTCACCAAACTTCTAAAGACCCAAAACACTTCAAATATTAAACACTGAAATAAACACGAGCTGCACACACATTTACGAAAGATGAATAAAAACAAGTAAGAGAATTCTTTTCTAACTTACTTATTCCAGTTCGGGATCATGGGTAGCCAGACTGGATCCTGGCAGCTCAGGATACAAGGTAGGCATTCACTCTAGACAGGACACCCTTCCATCACGGGGTGCACTCACACCCACATCCACACTCACTCAGATTGGGACAAGGTAGACACACCAGTTCACCTAATGTGCATGTCTCTGCATTGTGGGAGGAAACCAGAGGACCCAGAGAAAAATCTACATAGACATAGGGAGAACATGCAAACTCCACACAGGCAATGGTCCCAGACGGATAGATAGATAGATAGATAGATAGATAGATAGATAGATAGATAGATAGATAGATAGATAGATAAATAGATAGATAGATAGATAGATAGATAGATTTTTTTTTTCTCATCAATGTTATAACAAAACTACATTGAATGGAAACTACATTATTTAAGGTCCTTCTGTACAAGTTTTCCTAATACGTAGTCAAGTTATTACCAGGTATTTAAAGCAGGGGTTGCGTTTCCTGCGTGTAACTTAAAAGAACAACAACCAAAAAGATTCCTTAAATGTCTTTAACTGTCATTTTACAAGCATAATGTAAATTTTTAAACCCCATTAGATAAGAATACACCAAATCAGCAACTGTTTTCATGATAAAGATGACTGAAAGAATCCAAAAATATGTTTCACTTTTAGTGAGACTAAAAGTCTTAGTCATAAAGATCATATTTTTGTTAGGCAACACTGGCTTAAACTGAAAGGTTGGTTTAGACTGACTGTTAAACTGACAAAAATAGATTCTATACAGAAACTTTTCAACTGAATTTTCAACTAGAACTTCCCTCTCAACATTGCCCATCATTCGAAATAACAGCTGTAGAGTCTCAGAGAATTAATGTACTAAGCATTGTTTTCACTTGTGAAATGTTAAATATAGCTAACCTATCACCAGGTGCCACTCTTTCTTCTCTGTAGGTTTCCTGTCAACAACAAGCATACGTGCTGTAGCAACTGAAATTTAATCTAGATGACATTGTTGACACCACCAGCAAGTATTGTGAGACAAATCTTACAGTTGGAATGCATCACAAGTTGAGAAGCAAATTAGGTTGACATGCATATTAGGAATCAGTTTTTAAAAACTTTTGACAAAAATCCAGACAAAAGTCATCACTGAATTTAATTATTACTACATGGTTTACTGAAAAGAAAAAAGTTTTAAGAAATGCCAACTGTTTTGTTATGCCTGCAAAAAGCTGAAAAAACACATGATTTTTTTTTTTTGTCTCAAAGATTATTTTCATGAGGCCCTATAAGTCAGTGATCTTAAAAAACATAACCTGTAGCTTATTAGGACTTCTGAGCTGACAGTCCTCACTGTTATCTAGTATTCAGAACCAATACTGAAAGATATTCTAGTATCAAAATAAATATTCTAAAAACAACCAAATGAAAAGACAAAATTATCTCAAAATGCTTGAAGGAAAGCATTTTTTAGTTTAATTTACACCTCAGATGGCCATTTCATATTTGGCCCAGCATTTGGTAATTTTGGATGAATAACATCTTATATATATTTTGTTATTTTAGAACAAAAATGCTGTGTAATTCATAGATGCTTTAATCGGATACATTTTTAGTATTAACATATAGTCTTCCAATAAGTTTGTTTCTTAATAAGAGCTCTGGTTTTACAGGCAGACAGGCCTAGCTTTGTAGCTTGACTCTGCCACTAAGAAGCTGTGTGACCAAAGATGTGCTCTACTGGTCGCTTACTGAACAAACTAAGTAGAAGAAGTGTTTGTGGATCTTTTTATAAAGTAAATAAATGCAGGCAACAGCAAAATTTCTTTTTACAGGTAAGTACATATAAATTTGCAATATGCTTAGTTAACCTGCCAGCCTTATCTGTTTAAGAACTCTGATATATAATGATACTAAGAGTTGAAAATATTTTTGCTGACTGATTATGATGTGCTTACTCTGTTCTGATGAATATTTGAGCTCATGCATTTTCATACATCCATGTTAGGTATTGTTAATTCTTTAGGTTCTATTCAACATATGGGGGGCGGGCGAAAAAGACAAGAAACAACCCAAAATGGAAAGAAAAAGTCAAGTCACAAGTGTTAGGCATGACCAAATAATGTCTCAATACAATGTTTACAGATTTACTCACAACATCTGATGCATCTTAAAAGTGTCATTTCTTAGCTTACAATAATAAAGAACAAACGAGTACCAATATAATCAAGCCTTTAACCAAGCTAATTATTTTAATTGTGAAGTTAGCTGTAGAATGCATAAACTTCCCTAAATCACAGTGAATCTTCAAAGCATAATGAACTAATACATGAAACCATATCTCTTAGACAACTCCCCAGAGGTACAGTTGTTCAATGAATATATATGAATCAATTCTTGATATGCTTATCAAAGTAGCAGAGTATATATAGGGCTAAAAGAATTAGTAAAAAGAAAATCATGTCTATAAATGTAGGAAAAGACAATTTATCTTCAGTGACTGTTTCACATTTTAATGCAAATAGATAAATAATTTATTAGAAATGTCACAAGAGCATTATAATTTTAATGAGATTTTTTAAGTGAGAGAGATGTAAGCATGGTTCAATCATGTAAGATCAAAAATGATTAGTTGTAATGTCTTAATCGAAAACTTCAAAGAAGAATTTTGAAAATACTTGTAAAATATGCCCATACCCACTCACAGACAAAGTAATATGATTCTTCATAAATGCTACCGATGTGGGGGAAAAACAAAGAAAAAAAATAGTAAAAAATATGATTAGTTCCCAGCATAACTTAGAAAAACAAAAGCTAAGCTAACAATCAACTATTTCTGTATTCTAAATTTTTCACTACAGGTGTCAAACTGATTAATACTAGTTACTAATGTTATAGGCAATTATAATTTCAATGAACTGTTTGCACATTGTGCAATAATGGTTTTAAAAATTATTATTTTCTTGTAAGGAAGTGACAACTTTGTATGTATTATTCAATATTTGCTCACTGTTTTATTGTTTACTTTTTTATCTCTTAAAGAGAACCATATGAAAAGAGTACTAATGCTTCAAACACATTATCAGCTGTTATAATTGAAAATAGATCACCCTCAAAGATATGAATACAACCCTCATTAATCTGTAAAGTTGCAATAATGAACTGCTTAATATATTTAGCTTGAATATCTTAAAAATAGCAAAACATACTTCTGTAGTTTCATGCACATCTAAAGTATTAATTCTTGTATAGATACTAGGAAGACATAGCCAGATACATTAATTAAACTATTTCCAGTTACTTATTTAACTTACTTAATAGATTTTACTTTATCTGATATGTTTTTAGCATGTCTAGCTATATTAAACTATTACAATTTATTTCATTTTACTTTCTTCCATTCTTTCCTTTACATGATCTGTATAGCTTTACTTAATTGGCTCACTTCCTGCCAATCATTCAATTTTAAAGTTTGCCTTTAAGACATCTTTATAGATCAAATATTTCCTTTTTTAATCATTTATTTTTCTCTCTTTATAATCTACTTTTAAGAACTGTGAATCTTTACTCTCTTCTGAACTAAACCACCCTGTATTTATAACTTCATCTAGTCCCACATACTTTGGCTTTTTTCTCATAATTATCTCATCTCTTATAGAGTTTCTGAATTCAAATGTGAGTATAAGGGTGTGAAATAAGAAAGAAGATACTAGGTAGGTACCAAGAGAAAAAGGAGCCCTAGGTGTAAAAATGTTAAACTAGAGAGACTTTGGCTAGTGTTCGCTTCAGACAACAAGTTCTTAGGGGAATTCAGGTCCAGAATGTCAAAGTTTTCAATTTCTCAAGTGTATATGAAAACCTATATATACTTTTATAAGGAATCTACAAATTTTTAATATTGCCTTTAAGTTTTTTCCCCATCTGGTTGAAATAAATCTTTCCTGCTGACCATATTCTATTTCAAATATACCAATTTATAAACTTGGTCATCAGACTCTACTCATTCTTGTGTTCTTGCGCTCCTGCTAAACGAAAACCAACCACAGTACCACTTGACAATGCCGTCATTTGATTCCTATTTCTCTTTCCAGTCACTTCCAAAGTTTTAATACAAAGTAGTCTAACCATCCCTACATTTCTCTGACACATCTCTTTAAAGATACTCTTTCAACATGTAGTGAGTGCATTTGCAGCAATGAATTCTATGAATTGCTATGCATACTTTAAAAGATGAGAGTAGTAGATTCTTCCTTCAAGTTGCTTACACTCTACATTATTTATGAGTATGATCTAAGAAGTGATTAGTAGTAACCTAAATAGATCAGCAGCTTATCCTCTTAACCATTATCTACTCTTATAAAATCTGTGTGTTAATATTCAATCATTGAATAATTAGCATTTCGCCAATGCTAGAAAAATGCAAAAATTTTATTATGTAAAGGATAGTTATTCTCTTGAACTTTTCAAGAGTTCTGATTTACCAAAATGCTCTGCTTTAAACATACCAACCAATACAACAATGTAACTATAGGGAAAAATTATTTGCTTTCTTCCTTCATAATTAGGAAGATCTGGCCCTACCTTTCTTACTAGTAATAAAAGTAAAATTGAAGAAAATAGATATAATGGGTATATTTAGACACTGAGTTTGATTTCAAGAGCTTGTTTAGCTACAATGCTAACATCTTACAAAGAATAAGTTAGTATTCTAGAAAGCTTATTTTCTGTTTTTTATCTATCGAGGATAAAATTATTAAGACTTTTATTACAGAAGCTCACATACCCATTGATAGAGTAAGTTAAATTTATTTGTAATCGTATTTGTAATTTGTATTTGTAATTGTCAGCAAAATAAAAGTTAAATAGGCTCTATTTTCATCTAGTGTGAGAAAACACAAGATCAGTATGAACACTTAGTAGAGAAGTTAAAGCTAACTCTCAAAATATATGTCTATCCTGAGTAACTGAGCAAAGAAAAGTATATAAATATTAGTACTCTACTAAATATCTTATTTCATTAGTTATAAAGGCAGTATATTCAAAACTCACACATTCACCCTTAAATTTCTGACTGCGTGATTTCATTTTTATGGTTTCATATTCTTCAGTGAATAACATTAGGTAGAGCTGGTTCACTCTTTTATTAAAGTATTCATAGTTAAACTATAAATCAAGCATTCAAGATAAGTTTGCCAAGCCCAATGTATTCAAAAACATGGTGTGAAATGTATTCTGCCTTATTAAAGAAACTCACCTTATCTCCAGGACCAAAGAGGAATTGATTTTCCAACCTTCTACAGAGTGCTGGAAGATTGAAGAGCCAGCCTTTCGAATGATCTTATCGGAACTATTGACAAGTGATCGACTCAAACACAGTTCACCATCTCTGAAACAAAATAAAAATGCCAGCTTTGTGAAAATAAGAAGCATTTTGTCTAAGTAGCATAATATATAACTTGATTTAGATTTCTGGTAACAAATTTTAGATAGAACTTTTTCTACATGTTAGAAGAAGAGATATGAGTACGATGAAAGGTATTATACAGATTAATTGAATATGACTTCATCAGGACAATTACTTATACCTATTCTTTTTGAAATAAAACCAATTCATATAAAGGAAAAGCCTTTGACAGCAAAGGAAACCATCAACAAAATGCAAGGCAATCTACCAAATGGGAAAAGATATTTGCAAATTATACATCCAATAAAGGGTTAATATCCAAAATATATAAAGTACTCATACGACTCAATAACAACGAAAAAAATATGATTAAAAAAATGGGCAGAACAGCTGAATGACATTTCCCAAAGAAGAAATACAGACGGCTAACAGACACATGAATAGATGTTCAACATCACTAATTATTAGGGAAATGCAAATCAGAATCACATCATCTCACATCTGCTAGAATGGCAATTACCAAAAAGACAAGAAATAACAAGTGTTGGAGAGGATGTGGTAAAAAGAAACCCCTCATTCACTGTTGGTGGGATTATAAATTGGTGCAGCCCATATGGAAAATAATATGGAAGTTCTTTAAAAAAATTAAGAATACCAGTCCATTAAAAAAATTAAGAATAGAACTACCATATTATCTTGCTATTCCACTTCTGGGTATTTATCCAAGGACTATGAAAACACTAATTTAAAAAGATATATGCACCTTTATGTCCATTATTTAAAATAGACAAGATATGAAAACAACCTAAGTGTTTATTGACAGATGAATCGCTAAAGATGCGATATATATGTACACACACACACACACACACATAAACACACACACACACACACACACACACACACGAATACTACTCAGCCATAAAACAAACAGATGAAATCTTGCCATTTGCAACAACATGGACGGACCACGAAGGTATTATGCTAGGTGAAATAAGTTAGATTGAGAAAGACAAATACTATATGGAATAAAAAAATCAAAATGAACAAACAAAAAATAAATAAAAACAAACTCATCAATGCAGACAGACAACAGACTGGTGGTTACCAGAGTGGAAGGGTGGGGGTAATAGGGTGAAATGCATAAAAGGGGTCAATTTTATGGTGGTGAGTGTGTTATAGTGTACACAGATGTTAAATTATAATGTTGTACACCTGAAACTTACATACTGTTATAAACTAATATAAGCCCTCATAAACCAATAAAAACAAATGTTACTGGATGAAAAAAAATCTTGAAAGAAAAAGGCTTTTGTAGTACTAAAAGAAAAAAATTATCATCAAAGCTCTGTTCCCCTTCAGCCAATTCCTCTCCTCTGTGTTTAGACAATAGGACAGGATGTTTGGCCAATTCTTCTGCATCTGTATAATTGTGATTCCCAAGATTGTATTTTATTTTCACAGAAGGCATATAAACATAAGGGAAAAATCTTTTGTTTTGGAATAAGAAGACCTTGGAATATCAAGTGATCTGGACATGTTGGTGATTCTATCACTTGTTAGGCTATATGACCTTGGATAATATTTTTTTCTAGGCCACCGAGGCCTTATTTTACCTTGAAAATTGCAATAACTGTTATCTAATGTACAATGACTTTGCAAGGATTAAGTAGGACTCTGTATGTGAAAGTAATTTATAAAGCACTATTGAAGTGCTAATTTCTAAAATTACACTGAGTCTCAAAACAAGAGACACTTTCCTAATAATTGGTGATGGGAGGGAGACAGAGATTGTAGTGGAGAGAAAACTCGTTGAGTAGCCATTATTACTGATATTTTCTATTACATCAAAAGAATTAACTGTGCTACTCCCTCCAATCAATAGTGTCAGGAAGTATACCATGTATCATGGTAGTAGCAGGGGTGCTGGAGATAATGATAATAGTGACAGATACCCTTGATAGCATTTATGCTATTAGGACATTTATAGCTGAACCAGTTCATTGTTCAATAGACTAATTTCTTGGTACTTTATAAATGTAAACCCAGACTCAGAATTGAAAAGCCACCTGTGTATGGCATAGCCCTTTCAGTATCTGCATTTATTTCTTTACATGTTACTTTCAATGTCAGAATCTCAAAAATATAACTAAAAAATAACATAACTATTTGCTCAGTCACAAAATCTAAATCTGTGTTTATTACGTAGGCAATCCTTTCCTACTATCAATGGAAACGCTGCATGTGTAACAGCTGTTAGATGAATTCTCTAATTGGAGGCTTGTAGTTTGGTATTTTTGTCTGCATTCTTTTTTAAACATGTAGTTCCAATTTGAAGCAACTCAAAGCGTCATATGCAACTACTCCTGTGAAATTTAGTACTCTGTAAAAATTAATATTTAAACTATCCTACTTGTGAAAATGATACATTTGCATGCCTATGCATGGCTAGTAATAATCATTTTATAGAGGTCATTTAGGATGCAAGGAAACATGGGGAGCAATTTACTAGTCAGTGGCCCAGAAGTCAATTTTTATATTATACGTCTAATGATAATACCTACATATGAATGAAAATGTAGATATACAAAGAAGTTAACCTTCACAGTTTTGAAGATATGCCTTTAAGAGTATGGCACAAACTCTCATTATTTCTAGGGGTAGGGATCTTTCCAGCCTATCATTGTCAACTTTTTCTAACCACAGATTACTATAGTTATAATGATTAATTCCAACACCAACGAACTTTTATAGGAGAAATAAAAATATACATAGGTTGGCATTTTTAAATATCTGTGGAAGATTGCTTTACCGATGTAGATACTTTTGACATGGCAAAATGATGGTTATGGTGTACCTATCTGTATGGAGCCTTTTCAGAACCTCTAAGATTTAAAAAAAAAATGTGATTTATATTAATGAAATGCTACTATGTTACTCTGCTCTTTGAATTGTTTTCATTGAATTGGTTGGTGACAAGCCAAATTTCAGACTTTTATCACTGGAAAGAAGTTTGAATAAAAAACAGCTACAACCAGTCACACTTCTTGAAGTCAATGAAATTCCTATATGAGAAGGCCAGGCTTAGTGCAATCTGAGGCTCTGGAGCAAATTTCTTTGTATAAAGTTAAATAGGTCCCAAGGGAGTTTTCACTTGTGACCTTGGTAATGTTCTGTCTTAAAAAAGAATTTTCCTTCCCATGAATGCAAGGCATGAAGAATGTTGCCGCCCACTACAGTTTCTTATTCCAGATCGGACATGATTGCTAAACAGCTGCACTGAAAACATTTCTTGCATAGGGCTACATACAGGAAGATTCAACATGCACTTCTAAAGGGAAAATTATAAAACACATCAAGGAAATAATGCAGCATAAAGCAATATGTGTTCTACAGTATTCCTGCTTATGTGGAGCTTAAAACCTACTTAGATGGAATCAGTGCAATACTAGTAACAAACTAATCATTAGTTATGATACTATATTTATTAATATTTTTTTCTATTTGAAATTTGAGTTGTCAGGCATCACTATAATTTATTCTATTAATTCTGCAGTACATAACAAATATGATTAATTTTGTTTCATAAAATTAGGTCCCTGAAGCCTTGCATTCAACTCCACTGAAAACTCTTCATGACTTGATTTTGGAATGAATGTGTTTCCTTTGGACTAGGCTAAATTTCTTCCTTAATATAAAATTTTTAAAGTCATTTTTTAAAAAAGAAATGGCATCCAACTAAGTCTGAACACAAACACCAGGCAGTTTTGTATCTTCATTACCTAAGTGTCAAACAACTAAAAATAAAAATGAGAGACGTACTACCTTAACTTACTGCTTTATAGTTTTTAGCAGAATTCCAAATATAACATAAAGTAAAGTACATTTTCTGGGTTTCATAATTTATAAGAGTATGTTCTATCCTAGAAAAACTGGAAGGAACTTTGCTGACAATGGTGATACTGTAAGTATGAATGCTTATCTCCACAATCAATTCTGTCATAAGTCTCAGAATTAATACTGGTGAGACAACCTAAGGTACACAATCAAATTTAAAAGATCTCAAATGATAAGAAAAGTAATTTGAAATATCGTTTGTGGTCAACCAGAAAAGTGGTTTATGGCAAATTTTAAGGAATAACAATCAAAAAATATTTATATGATATTAAAGTTCGTTACACTCTCAAATATATTATCTCATTAAATGAGCGTACTCACATATTATTATCTGTAAGAGCCTTAGGTTAGCACATTTCCAATGACACCCAAAGAGTACACAGAGCCAGTGAAATCATGGGCCACTTGTGAGACAAGTGACATTTTCCCATTAAGAAAAGATTTCTGTCGAAAATAGACCACTTCATACCCTCAATGCCCTTTGAGTTCAACCTTATTAACTAGTCATCATGCCAGACAATTAATAGGTTTGCATGGAAGGAAATATCAGTTTTAAATGTTCCATAATTACTTGACCTATTCTCAAATATTCCTATATATATATATATAGAAATATATATATATAAAACATGCTGCTAGTACTCCTGTGGACATACGAGAATGTGGATGGGTGGAAGGAAAGTTGTGCTGGTGTTCTTTTTCCTTCTGCAGGAAATGACTGCTTAACATTGTATATAAGAGTAATACTGCACTGACTCTAGATGGGACCTTCAGTTGAGAGAGGGAGAGGTCCAACAGACAAAGAAATTGCCTGTCTATTGAAAAATGATAGCAGGGAAGCTAAATATGAATCTAGGGGGATGTTTTAAGATATGAAGAATATGGAAAACCCTTAATTGAATCTACTGCCCACTGGCAAGACACGCAGTACCCCCCACCCCACCTCCCACCCTAAAGGTCTTGCCTCACTTAAATATTGGCCTGGGCTCTGGAGTCAAACCTCCATTCCAGTTTACTCATCTCAAAAAAAAAAAAAAAAAAAAAAAAAAAAAAAAAAAAACCCTCCACTTGGCTTGGACGAAGTGTCAATGAAATGATCGTTTGATGAGTCAATTCCTCCACCAAAAGCAGTATTTGGGAGTTAAAACGAAATCATGAACTAATGTCACAAGCTTTTTCCGTTGAACGTTTTATTCTGAGGGAAAGGGTGCTCAGGGGGATTGGCTGCCCTCTCATTGCTCGCGGCCGCGCCAACTCCACTGTCTCAAGGATGAGCCGGTGGCGACCGCGGCAGCCAGGACACTGCGGAGCACCAGTAGAAACGCGACGCCAGCAACGGGCTCTCTGCCTCTCCCCGCACACCTGTAATAGTGTGTTTTAATTTAGGAGGAGGAGCCCGGTTGCAGGCTGAGCAGGAAAAAAGTGATTTTTTTTTTTTTTTTTTTTTTTTTTTTTTTTTTAAGGAGGCTCGATTTCTGCAATAAAGGCTTCCCTGTCTCCTCATTCATTCTTCCATCTTCGCCGCCAGCTCTCGGGGATAGACCCGTGGCGCACCTCGCTTCCCCGTGATTAACTCAAGCGCCCGCCCCAGGTTTTCTCTGGGGAGCAGGGAAGAAACTGTAGCTAAGCCCGAAAAGGGTGCAAGCGAAACCCAGCCGGGCCAGCCCAACCGCCGCGCCTGTGACTGCGCCGCCTCCTTTTCCCTGGCATCCTGGGTAGCGCCCACCCGCCAGCGGCGTCCAGGAAAGGGCCACAGTAGGAATGTTACCCCTCAAATGTGGAGCGTCCCAGGTCTATTTCCCCCGGAGGGACTAGAGGTGCGCGCCTCCCTGCGGGCGGTTTTGGGAGGCCGGGAAAGGGCGCCTGGGCAGCATGTGGCACCACCTCCTCTCGCTTCACTCGTCCCGCCCACTCCTGCTCTCTGGGGTCGCGAGCCGTGGGCTGGAACCCTCAGAGTCCTGCAGCAGCTTGGCCGCTTTGTCTGGGCTCAGGCTTGTATTTGGAGCCCATCAGCCTGGATGAGAACAAAGAGCCTCGACCCTTACGCCCCAACCTCCGCCTCTCCCCCACGCGCCGGTTCATCACCTTCCTAAAGATGCCTTTGTCTGCTCGGGAAGCAGAGGTCTGCCAGGGATGTCCACACCCTTGCCCAAAGTCCTTCTTTTCTGACAATTGAGCTAGGCTGTATTTGCAACCCTGTGTAAACGACCTCATACAGTTCGGCATTCCTGTCCCCCTCCCAGACCATTTATAGATTCGTTGATGCATAAAGACCATCCAGTTCATTCCTTATTAGCTTTCTCATTCTTTTCCAGTTTCTTTCGACTGTACTTTTGGCTATCTTAGTTTGTATAAAATAGCAATTCCTTCTGTAAGGATAAGCCTGCCTCTTGCTGACTTAAATGCTCATTACTTAGGGAGGAGCAGGAATATTAAGAAATGGGGAGCAGGAAGTTTGTGTGTGTGTATGTGCGCGCGCGTGCACACACACACGCACACACACACACACACACACACACACACACACGCATACATGTGCGCGCGCGCGCATTTTAGCAGTCCTTATGCCCACCCCCGAGCCCCGGCAAGGGTTCTATGTTCGCTTTAACAAACGTCAAGGAAAATAAAAATCAAACGGGCATCTCCGCCAGTGTGGAGTTTTCGACAGCAGACGGCTCCGGATGAGGGAGCATTTCCGAAGCAGGACTTTGAACACAGTTGACAACCAGGTTCACATCCTCAGAAAACGCTTCCAAGCAATGTAAGCAACACGAAGTTGCAGCCACCTCCTGGGTAAACTTCAAAGACACTGAGGCCAGGGGGAGGGAGGAAGGAAGTGTGGTATTTAGATAACTTACTCGGGGTAGAGAAAGAGTCTGAACTCATCAAGACAAACTAAAAAAAAAAAAAAAAAGGTAGAAATATAGTCTGCGTAAAGCTACAGTCCCCCAGATTCTAAAACTGTAGCCATGATGCCCATGCCTTTTACCCACGGAAGAGTAAATAAGGAAGTATCTGGAGTTTAAGATACCCAAATCTACCCTACGCCAAATAAGAGTAAAGAAACGGTGGAGATACATTTCCTACTTTCTGGGCTTTAACTTCGGCCTTTCAAAAAGCCAGCTTTCTCTAGCATCTCCTGGAGTGATAGGGTAGAGAAAGAAGGAAAGGCAACCAGATGGTCACTAAAGACATCCCGTTTGAGTTCTGCCCACAGATTAAAAGGACAAGGGCACACATTCTTTGTTGACACTTCTGCAGTGACTTCCCCTTTGACGTGCAAGCCCCCGGCGCCAAAACAACTGTCACTACCGCCAAACAGGGGCAAGTTGAACTCTTACTGGGAACACAGCGTAGAGAAGCACACACACCTTAACAACTGCCTTTGTTATTTAATTCATGAAACTAAATCCACACAAGCTCATACGAACACACATACTATCCCAACCCTCTCGCTATCATCTATATTCGCATTTCATTTATGGCTTGACTTTTGTCATATCCTGAAATGAAGCTTTGCATTTACCCGATGAGTTGCGTCTCCTGGTGCTCCTCAGTTCTTGCTATTTCTTTTGTCTTATAAAAGATCAGGAGCAGACTTATCGTGCAGATCGTCCACCTCTTCCTAATGGAGCGCATCTTGGTTCCCCGGGAAAGTCCTGGTTGTCCCAGCTCTCGCACCTTCTCTGGATATAGAAGCTCCGTTTTAGGAAATATAGTCGCGAGGGTGGGGGGCGGAATCTGTAAAATGCGAGGAGAGCGTGGAGCCGGGATCTCAAGAGCGGGTCGCGAGGGTCCTCTGAGGCAGAGCTCCTGTTGGTGCTCAAGCGCTGCCCAGCGCTTTCCCTCTCGGTTCGCGCCAGCTCTGCCGGGTCGCTCCGCGTCGCCAACCTAGGTTTCAGGTTTCTTAGAGGACGAGACACCTTGCATCAGAGGTGGCGGCCGCTTCTGCAGCTGGGTTCGGGGGCGTCACTAGCCCTTCCCTTTTCCTAGCAGGGAAATGATGAGCAAAACCAGCCAATCACCGGACTGAGGAGGCGGAGGCTGCTGTTGCCTTGCGTTGCTGGCGGCTGCTTAGAGAGTAACGTTGCCGGCTTAGAGGAAGCCGGCAAGCTCATAGTCGTGCGCACACACACACACACACACACACACACACAACACTCCTACATTCCGGGGAAAGCTCAGCACTCCAGGAGGAAGTCAGGCACCTCTCCCAGAACACCAAAGCGTCAGCTCCCTGAATTGAGAACCGCCGAGACAGTCTGTCCCCAGTCAGCGTGGGGAGGACACTTCTGTTGCGGGTAGATCAGAGACGCTTCTTGGTAGAGAAATTCTTCAGCTAGAGCGAGGGTGCATTACAAGAAGGGTCGCTCCTTCCAAGCGCTTTTGCTAAACACACACGCGCGCACCACGCATCTGCGCGCCCTCCCAAGTAGAGTGAATGGGTAGAGGGAGGGCGAAGGAGAAGGACGTTTTACATTCCGTGCACAGCTCAATCTGGAAAGTATAAATACATACATGAACTGATTAACCTATCGCCCACTCAGGGTGGGTGGGGGATGACAACCCCGACTCAAAATCCTGAAGGAAACATGTGATGACAGAGGTATCATTAGGCACTTTATGGATGCTTATGTGACTCGTTGCCATTTAAAAACTCCTCACGCAGAAGTCAAGGAAACTCCAATCCCACTTAAACTTTACTGAGGAGAAACAAGATTCTGAGAAAAAGTAGTCACCAAAGACCTTCTTTTTAAATGCAAGCATACTCACGAGAAGAAAAAAAAAAACAAAACAGGAAGGAAGAAAAGAAGGAAGAAAAAAAAAGAAAGAGGACAAACTCTTCTTCAAAAGTCTCAATGATATGCATTTATCCTCTGATTTTCACCTTCTCCTTCCTCCTACTGTTTCTTCACTTCTACTGTATTAGGTAGCAGGAGCATTTTTCCAATCCTGGGTTCCAATCTTTAGTATGAGTACTGCTCTACGGCCCTTTGATCCCCGCCCCAACCCAGAGAGAAACTTGCTGCTGGGGTACGTCTCACGCCTTGGTTTGGCTCTTCACCGCTAGGCTGGTGGGAAAGAATCCAAGGCACGCTTAGCGTGACACAATGCCTGGAAGCCAGGATTTCCACCAGGTACAAGTGCTAGTCCCAAATTCTTCCCCCTCTCGCCCCATTTCTCAATTGAATTCCTAGTTCCTTCAGATTGAGCAGTGGCTCCACCCTTCATCCTTTCTTGGCCCCTGGGATTTACACCCACACAAGCCCGGAAATGGTGAGGCCCACCACCAATTCTTCGCTGGAGGGGTCTAAAAAAGGGAGTTCTGAGTTACTAGTCCCATGACAGCTTAAAATAACGATAACAGCCAGCTTCCTTGCTTAAAAAAAAAAAACAAAAACGAGGTTCCCTCCAATGTTTAATATTCTTCCCCCAAGGTTTAGGAAGTTAAAAACCTCTCATTTCTGGAGTCTTGTATTCACAGCAGGGCGAACTAAGGGGTTGGGTCTAAAATGCTCAAAGGAGCAAGTAATGATGAGCCTTTATTGACACAACAAGTGGCCCACTGGGAGGCTTTCAAGTTTATTGATGTCTAGGCAAATCTCACTTGCTTTAATGCATCTCTATCACACTGACTTCTCAACTTGCAGAAAGTGCAAGAACAAAACAGCTTATTTAAGTTAAAAAGGAACCTGGACAGGGAAGAGGTGGGCAATGCATGGCTAGGATGCTAAATTCTCCAGGTTATCTTTTGATTTTTATATAATAAACACATATATTTGGGGTTTTAAATAAAACACCACTTGTTGATGGTGATGCAGTGATATGCATCACTTAATTAAATTTAACCAGCATTTCTTGAGCAATTACTATGGGTCAGGCAATTTGTGAGGGCATAGAAAGACAGCGGTGAATAAAGTATAGCATCTAACCAGACTCAAAGTTCACTCAATGGGAGAGAGGGGATAGGTTGTAAGAGAAATGGCTGTGATATGGCACCACAAACTAACAGCAGCATCTGAAGCATCTACCTGGATCTGGGGTAAATTACTGGGAAGAAACAGAGAAAGTGCTTAAGTCTTTGGGAGCAAGGAAGCTGAACTTCCTGAACTGGGGTTTGCAAAGCTATGGACAGGCAGGCAGAGGCAGGACAGAACATCGCAAGCAGAGGACGTGTGACTTCAGAGAGGAATAAAACGGTGGTGCTTTGGGGAACTTTGAAGTAGTTCAAGTACTATTATAACAGGAAATGAGAAATAAGAGTAATGGGACAAAAGTTTCAGGGTGATCTAATACGCTACAGTTCGACAATGTCAAACTGTCTCTTCTAATGGGAAAGTTGGCATAAGAAAATCTGCAAGAGGAAAGTGGGTTTAATTCCCATATAAAGCTTTAAGTTAAATTAGGGGAAACTGTTCATCTGGCCTAAACAGAACAGAACAAACCCACCAACAGCAAAATGAAAGCACACTAAGATCTAGTTATGGAAACACATAAGATATTTTAACACCTAAAAGGGAAGAAGTGAACTTCCCAATTGTATAATGCGGCAGTTTCTAAATTCATTAAGCATAACACCTTTTATATTGAGGTGAACACTTCTAAACGACTGATAATAGTTTAGTGACACTCAAGAGATTCCCCGTCTCAAAGTTGAACAAGTTAGTGTTTAGAGTGTATTTTAGTGTCATCTGTTTAATATTTTTAGATCCATAACAATTTGCCAAGTTAATAAAAAACATACAGGCCAACACTTGAGCCAAATCGAGGACCGTCTGGTTCTTCTCAATATGCAATTAGGTACAAGAACAATAAATATAAATATTGGGTAAGAAGTCTTATCCACACAAGGGTCCTTTGGACTCATTGCCTTTCATTAGAATGTCGTTTTGATGATCCTGAGAAATTGAAGTTGTTCCTAAATTTCCATTCTATCTTTGGATTGTAAGTTCTTCAATAAAGAGAACACCTTTGTCTTTATTCGGCATAATTCTGCAGTTACACGGTACCCTGCAAATAAATAATGCAAGTAATGGCAGCTGCTTTTAAAATGCTACTTTATCTTTAATTTAATGTAAATCATATTTTAATTGCTGGCTATGCCCTCAACTTTAGCTAGAGATATATGGATAGACAGTTGGAGTCTTAGTGGGTTTTTTAATGGTCCACGACAATTTTTAATAGACTATTTTTTAGAGCAGAGACTTCCCATGAACTCACACCTCCAAACATCCACAGCCTCCCTCACAATCAACATCCCATGCCAGAATAGTACATTTGTTATAATCAATGAAACTGCCTTGACATATCATTGTCACCCACAGTCACTCTTGATATGGTATATTCTATGAGCTCTGACAGATGTGTAATGACATATATACACCATTATAGTGTCATAAGGAGTAGTTTTTGTTAATGACCTTACAATATAGTGAGAATTATTCATGCAAAGCCTTTTACCTATGAACCAATGATCAGAAAAAAAAAAAAAGAAGCATAGTAATGAGAATATTCAACTAGTCAGCTCACTCTTTTTTTTTGTACAAAATAACTAGTTTTTAAAAAATTCATTCTAAATTAATTCATTTTGCCATGTAAATATCATAAAAGCTTCACTGATTTTTTTTTTCTGCATGTATATTTGTAGTATTTCTGTTACTTTCAGGGTTTTTTTTTTTTTTTCCATAATAAGTAAACTAATGAGCTTACAACAGAAGGATGATTTGACTCTAGGTACAATATACAATTATAAATCTAGTATAATTTATGAAACAACAGGAAAAGCCCCATTGTTGCCATTCTCAGTTCTTCCCCTTACCTAATCCATGCCACTTACATTATTGTTTACATTTATTACTTGACCTCTATTTAAACATGAATGTCTTTAGAAGAAACAATTTTTATGCACTGAGTCAAATATTCTTCAATTTGTAATATCCATTTGAAATGTATGAGACGTCTTTTAACTACTGCTAGTCAAATATACTCCAATTTTGAATGGAGACTTCAACTGCTTGTAGTTTGCATTTTAATTGTTTATAATCCTTATCTTCTTTAGTCCTGTAATCCCAGGTCTTATTTCCTGCTCCAGAGACCCCTGAAATAAACAGATATACTCTCCCTCACATGTTTTGGGAAGTCCTAGATGTCCTACCTTATTGCCTGCCTAGTGATATTTTTCTCTGTGTTTTGCTTTTGCTGTGTTTCCATGCTCAGTGGTGATGGGATGAATAATCTGCTAGAAAGAGAGTAACCATTAGGCTAATTATTACTCCAAACTGCTCTCCTATCAAATAGTGGTCACTTACAAGGCAATTTTCTGTGTCACTATCTAGGGAGTTTATTCTTTAGGGCTGTAATTTTTTAATTTTAATGTATTGAAATTTTTATAATGTCAGCTTTTATTGAGCAAATAACTAAATAAAGCCCGTATAAACCAAAGTTTTGAATGCCATGTCTAGAGATGCCTAATCTGTCAGCAGGAGAAAGTTGCTGTGGGAAAATGAATCAATAAATACTTATTGGAGGGAGCCTGTGGGAATAAAGGAAAAATAATGAGTCTAATTCGCATATGACCTGTGCTTCATAATATAAATAATTGATTTGTCTTTTGCATTACCACAATCATATTTCTCCACATTCCACCAGAAAACTTTATGTAAATACCTATGGCTAACATAGGTACTGTGGCTAAACACATACTCGCAAAGTCACAACTTATGTAAATTATGAGTTTATATTGTTACAATTGTGCTCCTATTATTAGGAAAACAAAGAAATACATTTTAAAATTCTATTGGGAAGATCTAAAATAACTGGGGATTTTAAATGCTCTTGTGTGAACTAAATGCAGAACTATTTATCTTTTGACCACATGTGTTAGATGTGGTCTAACAGAGCTCATAGAATATACCATATCAAGAGTGACTGTGGGTGACAATGATATGTCAAGGCAGTTTCATTGATTATAATATTTGACTAACATGAGAAGAAAGTAGATTGGGTTTGCCCACTTATAATCTTTTTTACACAGGAGTAAATTTATAGGGAATTCTCAGGAGTGAATGAATTATTACAATATTTCTGATGTGTAGAATTCCAATGGAGACTAACTTAGAACCTATGAAAATTTTGGATGTGTGTCCTTGGTGTTACAGATAACCAGTCACATCTGTTGAGGTGAGTAGGAGTGTTTGGGCTATTGATGATTCTTGCTTATGAATGTTAAGATCTCTTTGAAGATGAAGTCACATATAGCAAGTATAGAAAGTAGGCTTATATCATCAGTTCTCTGATGACAAATGGTAGACCAGGTGCAAAAAGACACTTCAAAGTACCAGTTGAGTCAAGTACTCACTCAATCCCATAGTATAGCTATTCACAACTTATAGTCCAGAAGTTAAAGATGAGACTAGAATTCCACAGGAGACTTTGGAAACCATGTACTATCGCCTTTTCACTGTACAGATTGAAAAATGAAATGAAGAGTTATCTAGTGATTTGCATATGGTATTCATTCATTTATTCATTAATATTTCTTGAGCCAAAAAATATTTCTTGTATACATACTGTTTGCCAGACAATATACTTGGTACTAAAGATTCAGCAGAGTAGAAAATAAACAAATGTCCTCCTCTTGAGGAGTTTAGTTTCCAGATATAGAAATATATCAAATAAAAAAATTGAAATAATTACATATTGTGATTAGTGCTGTGAAGGACTCAACAGGAGGTGATAAAGGAATTCTTTGAATAAGATGGTCAGGGAAGAGCCCTCCGAAGAGGTGACATCTGAAGCAAGACTTGCAGAATAAGAGGGAGCTAGCAATGCACAGAACTGGACAAGAGCATTATAAGCTGAGAGAATGGCAAGTGTAAAACAAAGGACATAAAGTAAAAGACGGCTAGGCAAAAATGTCAGGAAGTAAAGAATACAGTGAAAGTCATTATATTGTGCATAATCAATTAAGCAAACTAGAGGACCACATAAGAAGATATTTGTTGAAAGCAAATTTCTAAAATATTTATACCAAAGCCTAGGAAAGCAAAATTATTTAGGACACGTAATATTATTTTTAGGCAGTGCTACTTGTCTATTTGAGGCTTGAGCTTGTGAATTAAAACAGAGACTTGTCAGCATGATTATATAAGTATTTCCATTTGAGTTGAATTATAGAGGTTTTAGACACAGAATGTATATGCTTGAGTTCAATCAAGGTTGAGGTTTTTTCAGACAAGTATGGGAGAGGGAAAGAAAACAAAGTTGAAAGTGATTTAAAAACTCATGAAAATAATGATGAACCACCTAATCTAAAATGGTAAATAGAGGAGTGAAAACAGAAGGGGACACATATATACAACCAAATAGGAAGAATTCTCAATATAATGAAGCAATTTTAAGGGGCTATCAGAGAAAGTAAGTTGAAAAGGTGATAAATGGTACATAGAGAATGAAATACTTATAATTTGGATTTCAGAGCAAAATAAGTTAATGGTGGTACAAAATACAAAATTTCTATGGGAATTGGAGACTAATGAAAGACTAAATTGAAGTGAAACCGAATTTTGTTAGATTTGAGAAAGACAAGGAATGCAAAGAGACTGGAGTTTTGGAATGGCATTGTACGCATGATTAGTTGAAGTCACTAAGCATCATGGACAGAAGTAAGTATGCATTATGTGAGTTGAGCAGGACTTTAATTACTGGGAATGAATAGGTGGTCTACAAATGACAGCATAAGGGATGACAGATGGAGATACCATTGATGGCATAAGATCCAAAGGAGATGGAGAGATGTTTTGTATATGTAATGGGAACCAAAAAGGATATCTTTCTTGTTCCTGATCATTACTTACATGACTTGTCAAGGAAAAACAGCCCTTAATTTACAAGGGCTTACTGGAGAAGCAGAGATCTTTCCTCAAATGCTCAGAAGTGATCGATCATTTGAGAAGATTAGTTAACTTAATCTTAAGTTATTATAACCAAAAGACAAAGAAATTATGTGTTTTAGCAACTGTGGATTGCAGATGACTTCTTACTTAAAATTTTTAATTCTGTATTTATGTGAATTTGAAATAATTTTAATCTTATTTTTACTTTTGTTTAAACAGTGTTTTTATCACTCGTATTTGACACGTCATCTAAAATGGGTTCAAATCTGCAGTTTGAATTTGCTGTAAGATATTTTGTTTTGATTATTTCCTAATCCAGCAAATGAATATCATTAGCTTTATTAATTAAAAACAACCCCGCAAATCACAGTGGCTTGCAACAAAACACATTTACCTTTTGTTCGTGATAGATGTCAGTGGCTGTGGGTCAGCTTCAGTGAGTCTTCTCTATACGTCTTTCACATTCTTCTGGAATTCCAGATTCCAGACTCCAGAAGTGGGCCTTATTTGGGCCACTCAGAAACAGCTGGCAGAAACTCTTGACGCCTCCTAAAGTTTTCTTTTTTCAGATTTTTCTGTACGTTTCCTCACATTTTTTTGGCTAAAGCTTGTATTGTGGCCAAGCCCCAAATCAATGAGACAGTAATGTAGCACCAACTTCAGAGGGCTCTTTATGCCTCATGTTCATGAGTGAGACTGCGTGAAGCCTTTACTAGGAAGAGAAGAGAGCAAAATTTTAATGGCAAAAATAAGATCTACCACTGGAAAGTAGCACTGGTACCTCACACAAGATATAAAGTTATAGTAGATCAATGACTAAGAGATTCATACTCAGGAGATAAATCCACACTGTGCAGACAGACAGGTATCTGCTATGGCTAGAAATCTTCAGGGTCCAAAGGGGTAGGAGATTTAAAGACAGCATAAATGTCAAGAATACTTCTCTAAAAATCACAGAAACTAAAAACAGGTGAAGTGATGGGAAAAGTGCTGGTAGAAGAGAAAGGTTAGCTAGTCCATGTTCCTAAAGCCTTCACAAAGTAACAATTCTTCTATGGTAATTTTTCATGATCCAGTGTCTGGCCACCAAATTTACTGGCTCAGACATATGATTTTATCATTACTTCATAAGTGCTCCATGTGTAAAAAGGCAGACTCACATTATGAAGCTTTTGAAGCTAATAGCTTGTTTTATTCATCTCAGCATAAGGATGGCTTATTCTAGAGAACTGTAAATACCTATCAAATACTCTATTGTGCCAGAACTCTCCTTTTAATTATGACCTCAATTATGACCACTATGCTTCATTGCAAGTAAAGTACTCCAAGTGTCCAGCAGAGATTGCTAGAGACAGTGACTTTATGTTGGATCAAAACTCCAGCTTCAATTCCTCATTCCTAATACTATATTAGAAAGTTCCAGGCTTTCTTGGATTTATATACACATGTTCGGATTATCCTCTTGTTCAATTAAGGCTAGGGTGCTTGACTGAACTAAAGTTATTTGGCATGTTAACACAGGCATACCTCGTTTTATTACACTTCAAAGATGTTGTGTTTTTCACAGATTGAAGGCAAGACCCTCCCCAATAAAAAGATTATGACCTTCTTTATAGTGATACTCACTTGATTGCAGTGGTCTGGAACTGAATCCGCAATCTCCCCAAGGTATACCTGTATAGTCAATAAAGATTTCATATTTTCCTTGCGTGTATATTATTTGGTACAAGAAACACACTCTGAGATGAAGACTTGAATGTAGAAAATTTTCAGTGACGCCGATATCAATATTTGTGTTGGAGTGATAAATTTGGGCAGAGAGAAGGTGAACTGTGACTCAATCTTAACAAAGGCCTCATTCTATCCGTTAAAGAGCTCTGAATTTGGGAAGGACAATCAGTGTCACCCAGCCTTAAGGCAAAGAGATAAGGCCTAAATATCTTTTTACTGACCAGTGGTAATGAGATGTGAGTTGCCAGAATAGAGCAAGGCAGCTCTTGTTAACTAAAGGCAATGCATAGAGAAGGACTCAGCTGAGAATCATTATCTATCAACAGTTCTGAAGTGGGGTCTCTGGCTTGTGTGCCACAATAGCCATGGCAGAACACCCCTTGTACTATTCTAATCCACTCTGCCCTGTAGCAAATCTCGAACATATTTTATATGATTCTTGCTGGACTCTTATTCAAGAGAAACTTCAAAAAGGAAAGACAGTGAGATGAATTATCATGTCTGCAAAAGCAGTTGGTCTTAAAACTAAAGCTCTACCATGTAGAAGATTTTTTTATCACTGTTACCTTTCAGGGCTACTCCTGAGAGGGATTGTAGTCCAGCAGCAGATTAAGCTCAACTTCTTTCCTCCTCCATCAGCTACACAAAACAAGCAGCTATATGGTCACAAATATAGACAGAGGAAATGGTGCTGGCTGGTACAAGGGTTGTGGGTGTAATGAAGCTCTAGACCACTTGTTCCTACTCCGTACATGTTCCATCTGGCCCTGCGCATTCCTGATCTTATATGTACTATTTCCATGTTACAATGTATAGCTACTAAGCATGCCTTGCTTATGACTTGAAGGATCTGACAGAACTAAGCTCACGATTGGCTGTTCGGATTGAATGGTAATTTAACTTCCCACGGTTAAGTACTCCTTCTATATATACCAGGGCCTAGTAACGTGCCTCCCTCCCTCCGTTTTTTTCTCAGTGGGATCTAGGCATGAAAACTGGTTGAAACTCAGAAAGCTGGACCAGGAATCATGACATTTTATTGAAGTGGCTGCCCTCAGCCTCTGATCATTGATATTTAATTTTTTTTGATTGTGCATATGGCGGAATATCTTTGTCAGCTGCTCATACTAAGATGATATGTTCTATTAACCACTTCCATAACTCTCTGAGTAGGTGCCTATGACAGTCACTGTAATTTTGCCACTCATTATAACGTTGCACCCACTTTGCTTCTGATGGTTAGATGCTGCCTTTGGCCTCTATATTTTCAAGATTCTATCATCCTTCATACAATCAGAGAACACAATTCTATACAGCCTTGATTACCATGAGCCCTACCAATAGAGGACAGCTACAAGTGAATTAAAGGTGATGGTGTTTCCCTTACCAGTGCATTACTATTGCTTTGTTAAATGGGGCACCTTCCAGGCTCTCTCAGAACATGGTTAACTGGTGGGTTTTGTGGCCTTACTCATACATCTAGTAGATTGAGAACTTCTGTGAATTTTTTAAATTCCCTTTTTCCATGTTTGCCATGGCATTTTGACATTTCCGCTTTACTTATTATAGGCTATCACTTTCTCCATGCTTATAATGACCATCTGAACAATGTATCAGCACTGTTTTCTGAGGTCTTTGTCAAGGTGTGGAATCTTTTACCTTAGGATAGTTCTCTCCCTTATTAATAAACTAGGGAGTCCTTATCCAATCGCATGTTCTACTTTTTTTGATACAAGACCCTCGGGATGTAATCCTAGTCATATTCTTCCAAATCCTCTTAGTGTATATTGACTAGATCATGAAGAACCAAACTAGAAATTTATTGAGAGGTGACCTCAGGAGCTCTTGGGGGTATAGTCTGTTATCTTCCTTAGTATGCCTAGTACTTCCCCAGCTTGAGGGATAACTGGACACTACAGCCTGGTGCCGAGGGGTGCTCATGATGCCTTGTGAGGCAGAGCTCACTGCTTTGTTTTCAAGCAGTGAAGGCATGCTTGCCTTAGTAAGAAGGAGTGGGCCTCTTCTTCAATCCCGGAGGATTCAAGATATAGGGAGTTAATGTTTGTGAATTAATCAACCTAAATGTCCCCAACTCAAGCCTCAGAATCTCACTCTTTACGACCAGAGATCTATCACTGGCAGTCTTTGTTGTAAAGACTGACAATTCAACGTTCTCTGGAAGGCTCTCTGCTATTATAATTAATTCCTTCCTCTTTGCCAGCTGGCTGGCAGGGCATCCAGCTTCAATATCCCATATTAAAACCTATTTAAACTACTGAGAACACTAATTGTTTTAAATCAGGATGTCTGGAAAGCAGACTCTGAGATGTAGATTTGCATGTGTGAAGTGCTTTCGGTAGTAACAAATACGACATTTGTAGGAGTAAAGGCAGAAGAAATGGACAAAGAGAAAAGCTGAATTTCAGTGCAGTTACATGATGAACTCATATAGTGTCTTGGGAAGCACTGGAGTTTGGACGGCCCTTAGGAGTTGTCTTGCATTCAGAAAAGAGGCCATGACTTTACATTCCTATATTTACAATGGGTAGGTTTCTACTTTGGATGAGACATGACCTGCATATAGATGCTCTCTTCATCTAATGTAAATTTCTAGGAAGGACTCAGCTGCTGGAATTCCCAAAAGGTGGGGGAATGAGTGTCTCAGTCCTGTAGGGGGAGTCTGGGTGGCATATTCTATTAACCACTACAGAGTGATTAAGATTGACACTGTTGGTTAGTCACACCTTGATTTTGCACTCATTAGGATTTTAGGAAATTTTTTACTTCCTGTTTCTATTATAACTAGAAGTATGAAGTAAATTTCCAGTTTCATTAGGTTTATTCTGTATTGTCATCAATGATGCACGTGATGGCTATTTTAAGAGATACATGCTGGAATGTTGTTATTTAACATTTCCATGAAAATTATAACTTTTTTTTTTTTCAAGAAACTCAGGATTTTATAGCAAAAAGACAGCTTATTTCTGACACCTCTTACAAAGGCTAACTTCACAAAGCCCAATATCTCTGTAGGCTTTAGAAAAAAATAGGCTATTTAATCAATTTGTATAGGCATCAAGAAAAATAGAAAGAAGAGAAAACCAAATAAATACCACCTGCCGTTTTAAGAGAATTTTGTTTTAAAGCAGCCCATTGTTAATTTTGGAGATTCTTCACAATATTTAACTTTCAGTTCACCTTTAATGTCACCGAGATTTATTGTCTAAATGAAACAATCAAAATAAGAGACATTCATGTAAGTGGAGAGCACCTCCGCTCTACTTTCTCTTTGCAGTAGGATAATAAAGCTCGGGTCCATTGATTCAGGCATCACTGTATAAGAGCATCCCATGGCTCATAGCACAAAATCCCAAAGATGATATGTGCAGAATCATACTCCAATATGATATTAAAAACCCCATAGTAAGGTAATGTATAACATTATGGTTTGAAGAAAGACTATTTTTGTGTGTGTGTGTGAGAGATTGTACATTCAAACATATTGAATGCTCAATGTGGCATTTATTTAGATGGGCAATGAAAGATTCATATAAACGTTCATGAATAATCACACAGTTGCACATAATGTTCAGCAACACGTACCTAAATGTTTCATATTGTCATGGGATAGATTCAAATACAAAGCCTGAAAGTGCACATTTAAATGTATGATTAATGAAAATAGACCTAGTTGATATTCTAGCATCATCTACTCACTGTAATGTTTACATAGGTCTTTGTATTGTTTCCAGATATAAAAATATGAGAGCTGTATGAATATTTTATGGGTTATTCTG
Organism: Pteropus medius; assembly: GCF_902729225.1. Lineage (NCBI taxonomy): Eukaryota > Metazoa > Chordata > Mammalia > Chiroptera > Pteropodidae > Pteropus > Pteropus medius. The sequence goes on from NW_024346062.1 coordinate 17,297,929, forward strand.
AAATAATTAAGAGTCATTTTATTATTTTTTCATAGATTAAAGAGAGTTTTTGAATGAATGTTAAACTTTGTAAAAATGGAGGTGGCTCCATTATCTTTGAGTACTTGGAATAGTGCTGTTTTTGACATAAAAGGCACAAAATTCTGCTTCTTTATTCTCTGTTTCACTCAGTGTGATTACATAGCTGACCCAAAATATTCCTAATCCCTGGTGAAAAAATTTAGTTTTAAGGGTGAAGATAAGGCTCAAAGGAGCATAGAAATGTCACATATTCGAAGTATCCTGGGAGAAGAAAAAGAAAGAAAATAGGGTAGGTGGGGAGAATTCCTCACAAATAAGTCAAAAACGCACTAATTCCTTGGCTCTAGCCTGAGGTCCAATAAAAGAGGTTCAAAAAAATTCAATCTAATTCCTGTGGATTGGGAGGCAGAACAAGAACTCTAACAAAGTCTAATTATTTAATAATTGTTGTGAATAATATTGCTTTCTCTTTAGGAATGTTTACACCAAAAGCTAAGGTTGAAAAATCTCTTACCCCTTGTGTGATTAAAACTGATAATTAACTACCACACTAATTGTAGGGTTTTCACATATGATCCTTGAAGTCTCTGAAAACATTAGTGCTCATGAGTCTTCACAGCTGTCCTTATGTGCTACTGGCATGTAAAGACTTTAGCACAACAGACACTCTAGAGATTTAATAATAGAATACAAAAAAAGTGCCGTTTTACTTTATCTCAAATTCTTTAGTGTTTCAGGTTCTAATGCATTTTCTACAACCTCTATCTCCTCCTCCTCACATCTCTTCTCCATTACATTCTATAAACTAAGCACGACTTCATTAGTTTATCAAACACATTCATTGTAAGTTGTTTATCTTTTTGTCAGTATTTTAATAAGGCCTAAGGGATTAATGTAAACGCTGTTGTAATGGTTAATTTCATGTGTCAACTTGGAAGGTGTTTTCGGATGAGACTAACATTTAAATTGGTGAATTTAGGGTAAATCAGATTGCCTTCCATAATGTCAGTAGGTCTCATCGAATCAGTTCAAGACCTTAATAGAACAAAAAGATCAGCCTCCCTGAGCAGGAGGGAATTCTTTAGCAGACTGCCTTTGGATATCATCTGCACCACTGGCTCTCCTGTGTCTTGAGCCTAATGGTCCACACTGCAGATTTTGGACTTGCCAGCTTCTATAATTCCTTATAATAAATACAGTCTCTCTCTCTCTCTCTCTCCTCTCTCTCTCTCTCTCTCTCTCTCTCTTTCTCTTTCCATATAGATATAAATATAGATATAGATACAGGTAGAGATATTGAGATATAGATATAGACAGGTAAATATAGATATATATATAGATAGATATACGTATATAGATAAATGGATAGATAGAGGCATAGATTTCTATATAGATATAGATACCGATATCTATTATATGTGATCTGTTTCTCTGGAAACCCCTGAGAAAACTTGGATATTCAAATCAGACAAAAGTATGTTTCAGAAATTTAATCATGATCACATTGTTAGCATCTCTCCATGGTTGTATCTAGGTCCTTAAATTCTCTCTGCTTCGATAACAGAGCTTGCTTTATGGCGAGATTATATCACTAATTACACTGCCAGAGCAGGTTTATGATTATACACCAGCATTCTCTCTCAAGAAAGGGACAATAAAAGTAGTTATTTAATATTTAAAAACACAAAATACAGCAAAAGAAAATGGAAAAAGAAGAAAGAGAAAATTAAAAATGACTAAAAATATTAATATCAACTGTTTTAGGAAAAAAATGACAATATGTAGATGTAGAATAGTCAGATAAGGCAAAAACACCTAAAGTCACTGTTAAAACAACTTTTATTTTAAATGTTCCTGCTTAACACCTTTCTACCTAAGATATGCAATGGAATTTTAAACTTTTAAATTTTTTTCTACATAATTGTGATTTTAATTTTCCAAACAAGCAACATATAAACTTACTATATAACAGCAATTTTTTGCTATAGCAACCGTCCTTAAGGTTACTTCAAAAGTAGGGGGAAAATATGTGCCTAGGTAGAGAGTTTTTGATAAAAAAGATGTTCATAAAAACTCCATAGAAGACTTATACTTCTGGGTAAGGTCTTACTTCCATGGCTAAACAACTAGAAAATTAGAAAAAACATATGTTTTCAGATACTGAACAACAGTCAACACAGGACTATTAGTTGAGAGAAACAGAAGGGGTAAATGCTCTCAATCACTCTAGCTTTCTGCTTACAAGCAATTTCTAAATCCTGGAGCAGGGAGACCCAACTCAAAAGAACTGTGATATACGTTTGATTTGAGGAGTTTGCAGTGTGAGTTGAGATGGCTAACATCACTAGAAGCAGATAACCAGTGAAGAGGGCATTACAGAGAGTCAGAGCTCTGAAAATGTGCATAAGGATCCTCTGGAGTCCTTGGTGGAATATCAACCTGCATGTATAGAGTGCACTCCATGAGTGGAGACAAAGAATTTCAGAGAAATTGCCAAGTACTCGTATGCCAAACAATTGCTGTATGTTAAACAGGGCTATGGATCCTTCCAAAACCCAGCAACCAAAGTGAAGAAGCCTCATTAAATATATGGGACATTTAGTAGAGATACAAGAAAGGCCATACTTTAGTAATTGGGCTGAACTCCTTTTATAGAATACGTTACTCAAGACCAGGGGTCCGCAAACTAAGGACCGAATTTTACCTACTGCCTGATTCAGGATATAAAGTTCTACTGGAACATAGCTCTTCCCATTCATTTACATATGATTTGTGGAGGTTTTTGTGTTACAACAACAGAGTTGATTAATTGATATAGAGACCACATGGCCTGCAAAGCTTAAGATAGATACTGGCTGCCCTTTCATAGAAAGTGTGCTGATTCTTCCTCTAGACTCACCCTGATCAAAAGAATTTTCATGCAACTCAACGGCCTGTCAGAACCAAGTCCAACACTGTTAAAAGTCAGACAATAAAATTCAGTAACTAACAATTTAAAATTTATAATGCCTGCCGTCCAATTAAAAAACTTTTCAGGTTTTGACCAAGATGACAATGTAGGAAGTTCCTGCACTCCCTACTCCCGGGGACACATGGGTAAATGAGAAAATACTCACATCAAAACAGGTTAGAAAAGATTGAGACTCCATCTTTCCACAAGTCCCATCCAGGCGCCATACAATTGGGAAGGAACTTCCAGCTCCCAGCTTTACTGAGGCTTGCACTAAGAGACCTACCAAGCTATAGCAAACAAATGAACAGTTATTAGTGAGCACACTGGCACTTCTCTGGCTATGGCTATGCCCTTCAAGGCTCATTGTAGAGAGTGCAGGCAAAATCACCCATTTTCCAGTCTTTCTCTGAAAGGGGTCCATCTGCTTGCTTTGGAAGCACTGCTTGAGAGTTGGGTTTCTAATTTAGCACACATCTAGAGAGATACCATTCTGTTCTTATTTTTATCTTTAGATTTCAGAGGTTTTGTGATTTTTATTCTCATTCATGTGTTCTATAGTGATTTTAATGAAATTTGGGAGATAGAGATTGAGATAATTTTAGTAATCTGTTTCATAGTTGAGAGATTTACTATATGTATGTTTGACAATTGTTGTAGTGGAATCATCATTGTCTCAAATTTAATGGCTACAATGCTATACTCATTCTGCCATGAGCTGTTCTCAAGTTAATCAATAAAGCCAGGCCCACTGGATAGACCATTTTTTTAGACTTCCTCCCATCTGCTCCTGGTATGTAGGAAGGATAATCTGTATGCTTTGGCTAAATATTATTATTACAATTTTACCTTTAGATAGTTTAATACATATACATGATTAAATTGTATTGAGTTTATATTTTAAGATAATATTGTAATTTTCACTGGATTACATGGGTCAGGTACTCTTACCTGAAAGTTTTAGCTATTTATATATATTACAAACTTTTGCCATAATTTTACCAACACTGTGCAGTCTTTAAGAAGTTCATGACATCTAAGTGGAGTGTAAATGATATATTAAATGACCCTACATCCTGGAATGAAAGACATTTTTTGAATCAAGTCCTAGCATTTTGCTTGAGCTATAACATTGCAAATGATAACACTGTACTACAGCTCTGAGATGTACTAAAAAAAAACAAGAAACATAACACTAATTGTGCCAGGTGGTGCATTTCATTTGTAATGACAAAGCTTATTACTACACAAAATGAGTTTACTGTAAAAGAATGTTAAGAATCTATCTAGCACATCACTGATTTCTTTAATTACCCCTTTAATGTCCCTTCAATAGCAATACATGATGCTGACAAGCTACCCAGAGTTAAAAATTTAAATGATATTGTGCATTTATTATTAAAAGAAATATTTAAATAAAGCAAAAGGAACTTTACATCTAATAATTCTCAGTTATGTGAATGAAGTTTAAAGCAGCACATATTCTCTCTTAGGGAAGCTGATAGTAATTGCTGAGTTTCTTTAATAATGAAAATGGATTCAACAAAGTATAAAAATACAAATAATCATATGTTTGAGTGGTTCAACATTTTAATGTGTTAATTACCTTCAAAGATATATTCTGCCTTGAAGCCTCCTTACATGCTGAGGAACATATTGAGGAATTATAAACATGTCGTGTAAAATATGTTGTCATATATTCTGCAGTAACTGGGTTTTGGGAAAACTTGCCGAAGGCTTTAGGAAAACTAGAATAGTTTAAAGTGTTATCTGTCGACATCAAAAGCAGTAGTTCATGACTCATATGAATTATGGTAAACTTGTAGAATGCAGAAATTAAGATATATCTGTGCAAAAGAATAATTTGCGACCAGAAGAATAGTATTTTAAAAGAATATTTGAAGTTATTGAAATGTTCGTGACATATTTTAAAAATGCAGGTGTGACAGAGTAATATGTACCTTATGATAAAAATAGTATGGGTGAATGTAATATGTGTGTATATATGTACATATATAGTGTGTATGGAAAATTAGATAGAGACAGACAGCCACTACTAGTTAGCACCCTGAAAGAATTATAACTGAACAATAACAAGCATCATCTGGGTAGTGAGGTTATATATTCTTATTTTTCTTATTATTTTTTCAGTGTTTTAAAGTTTTCATTATGACTATATATAACTATTAAAAGAAAATGATGGTTTCAAGAAAACTTTATTAATGATTGTAAAGAAAAATATATTTATTAATCATTTAATACATACTATACCAATAATTGCTTATTTCTACAGAACAAAAATGATCACTTCATAAGTTATATAAAAGTATAATCACTATGTTATACACCTGAAATTAATATATTGTATGTCAACTGTAATTGAAAAATAAAAAAAAATTTAAAACCACAAAGCTTTCTTTTTAAAAAAATTACACACAAATATAACCAATTATTGTTATATCTCCTAGGTCTAGTAATAAAATATTATTGTCTTATAATCGTTATAACTCCTAGATCATTTTATACCCATTCTTTTATTTACCTCAAAGAAAAGAATCCTGTTCTTTCTTGTATCTCTACTTTATTTCTATTTTCTCTTCACTTGTTAATCCCATAAATAAGTATTAGTTTGTGGTGAATGCTGGGTGTGCCCCCAGGTCATACTCATTCCATTAGGAACCAGGAAAGCTGCCTGACAACGATTGGCAGTCAGGTGCTTCTCCCAGAAATACCTTTGTCTTAGGAGAGACAAGCCACCCAAGATTTGATGATCCCTGGGAGTGGCCATCATTCAGCGATGACTAGTGTTGAGCTACAGATGGTGAGCCCTGTGCCTTGATCCAAGACTTCTCTGAAGGGCCATCTCCGTCATCTCAGATCTTCTGTGTGGTTGTCTGAGTGAACTTCTGTAAGTGTCTGTCACACTTCCGTGTAACGGAATAATGTGTAACCAGTAGAATAGTATTTTATAAGAACATTTGAAGTTATTTAAATGTTCATGATATATTAAATAAAATGCAATTGTTGCAGGACATCTCTGCATAAACATCTCTGTCTTTGGGTCTATTTTGGAGGGACCATGCCAAAGTGATTATACAAAATTGCTGCCAGTGAATATTTATGGGCGTACACAGGAAATTGTAAGGCCCTATGTGAGGATAACCCTTTTCAGTTCAAACCACACATGAGGAAAGTCCCTTTCTCTGGCCCTTACATTTAACATGGCAAGGATCCCTGAAGCAGGGGATTTCATGATAAGGAGAGCTGCAGCCTGAGCAGACAGACAGACAGACAGACAGACACTATTCCTGTGGAAAACACGGAAAGCTGTCAGCATATTGCAGAACATCTCAGAGGGGAAGCAAAGTTTCTGTAGATTCTACTTAACTGATGTAGATTCTACTTAAAGTGAACTGTGTTTTTTTTTGTTGTTTGAAAGGCTAAGTATTTAGCAGTAATGGCTCATAAAGTCATTGTCAGAAAGAAAAGGATTATCAGAGTTGGGATAATTTAATTAAATTCAATTAAAGAAATACTTATTAAATTCTTCATATATATATATATGTATATATTTAGCACTGATCTGATGCTGGGAAAAGAGGAGCAAAACACATAGAGTTAAAAAAATATCTGCTTTATTACTGATGATAAGCATTAAGGAGAGAAAAAAATGTGAGGAAAAGAAATAGGTCATGTTGGATAGAGTTTGAGATTTAAATGGGATGAAGAAATAAGTAGATGGTGTTTAATACTTGAATGAGTTGATGGAGTGAGCCATCTAGTTATCTGGGGGAAGAAAATGAAGAATAAGTTTTAGAAAAGATTATAATCAAGATTTTATGGGGATTAATATGCATTAACATTTTCACTTCCGTAGTGAGGTGAAATGCAAAGATTCGTACTTGTCCATGTGTCACCCCCTTTTCATTGTTCAAACTCCTCATTTGCTTACCTTGCATCTAGCACGCTGCCAGTCTCATCTTACATCCCTACAATTCTTGAAACACGATAGCTAAATTTAAATATTATTCAGCCTTAAAAAAGAAGGAAAACTTGTCATTTCTGACAACATGGATGAACTTGTAGGATATTATGCTAAGTCAAAAAAACCAGACACGGAAAAACAAATATTACATCATATTATTTATATGTGGAATCTACAAATGTTGAACTTAGAAAAACAGAGAGTAAGATGTTGGTTGTCAGGAGTTGGGGGAAATAAGAGATGTTGGTCATATGGCACAAACGTTTACTTACAGATGAATAAGTTCTAGATATTTAATGTACAGCATGGTAACTATAGTTAATAATCTATTGTAGAGATGAAATGTGCTGAGAGTTGATCTTAAGTGCTCTAACTACACACACATACACACACACACGCACACACAAACAGTAGCTCTGAGAGTGCTATTGCCAGGTCTGAAATCTTCCTTTCCTTGTAATTGGCCGATGCTCACTCAACTTTAGGTCCCAGCATAAATGTCTGTTGACTTGAGAGACATTTCCTTGACCTAAGAATAAGGTAGTCCCCACTAATAAATGTGTCCGTAGTATCCTAGGTCCTCTGTATTCTCATTTAATTTAATTACTCTATTAGGCAGTGAATCGATTGAGGTTACGATAAGAAAACAGAGTCTACAAGACATCATTTAATAATGATGAGCCAAGAAGCTCATCATTTTGGAAGAGCCAAGAAGCCAAACGGAGGATAATAAAACTGCCAAGATATCAGCAGCAAATGGATGCTTGAGAAACAAAAGGAAAACATGGTACTATGAGAGCCCCAGATTCATGATCATCAGAAGAGAGCTGAAAACATGGATAGGATGATCTCAGGAGTCCACAGTCTCATATGGCACCATGTGCAGAATGGCCGTCTGGAAGAAGTAAGAACCACTGAAGAGATGCAGCCACTATAAGAAATGAGTCCAGAAGTAAAGCAAGAGGACAAGGAATACCCTAGCTTCTCTCTCCCCAATTCTCTCTCTCCTACCTCCCACTGGTATCTCTCTGTGGCAAGACCCAGACTAGAGCCTGGTGACATGGGAGCGAGAGGGGTGCTATCTGTGAGCATCAGCCCCATTGTGATACAGAGAGTAAGAGAAAGGTAGAAGATACATACTGACTATATGTTTTGGGAGAATTAAGACTGTTTTTCTTGTTTACTAATTTATTTACAGAATATGACCTTGTGTCTAGTTCATGGTAAGTGCTCATAAATATTTATTTGAAGGATTAATGATCCCCATGTGTCCCCATGTGTTTGTATTTTATCTCTCTCTCTCTCTCGCATACACAAACACTTTATTTTCAGAATTTCACATATTCTCAATAAAGCTTTCTTCTTCACAGCACTCTGTCTTAAGAAATTCCTCTAGACACAGTTTTATAGTTTCCTGTTCTATATCTGAAACATACTTGTCTATTAACATTCAAAATTTGGGTATCCGAAATGGATAAAACCATATAAGCAGTACTCTGTATACATGCCATCTTATTTTAGGTTATTTCTGCTTAAGTTTCTTATGTCTCCACTATTCACTTCCCCTCCTAATGTATTCGTCACTATCTTATTCCTTCCTTCATCTATTTCTTTGGGCGATTTTTGCATCTTTAGCGAATGCCATCCTTGACACTTTCTTTCATAAGCCTCATGTTGGCTTGTGGACTAGAAGACAGCAAATTATACTGGGTTTTCCAATATATTTCAAAAGCTCTGGATTGCATTCTGACATCAAAGAGCCATGGAATGATAGAATGACAGCCCTAGACTGTATTTTGAGAAACCATCTACTTTAATTCCTCTCCTCTTAAAAGTTTAACAACTGCAGTCTAGGTAGTGGCTATTGCATACATTTTTTCCCTCTTCCTTTTACTCAAACAGGTATGGATGGCATTCCCACCACCTTGCAAGTTATCCTATACCAAAATTTAAATACAGAGAGCTATTTTTTTTCTATCTTCTTCCATTAGACATTTTTTTTGTAGTATTTATCTCTGGTTCAAATATTCTGAAAACATGAGGAACAACTTGTTAGTACTGTTGTTATATAATGGTACTAACTTTATAAGATGGTCATTACTATATTGAGATGTCTTCACTGGTAGAGCAGGTACAAAGTTCATAGTCTGAAAACACAAACTGCCATAGTAAAACTTTACTTTTCATAAATATATTTAAGTATTATGTCTCAATTCCTACTTTTATTAGAAAATTAATGCCAACTTAAGATAAAAGCAGTTTTCTCTGTCTCTGCTTTCCTCTTCCTCCCTCTCACTTGCTCTTTACTCTAGTGGTTAGATGATTAGCCAGTTCTGTATTTTCTCTTCTCCTTCATTATTTTTTCTTTCTCCTTTGAGTTTGGTAGGAGAATGAGGTAAGCAGAAACTTACATGCCGAGAGTTGAATTGTCCTCAAGTTTGTTCTCTAGTCACCATGTTGATGCAGTTGCCTTATCAATAGAGAGATCTCTTTGGGCCTACTTTTCTACTCTGCCACAAGGTTTGGGGATACAGAATACTTAGGGATATTCTCTCATGCTATTTCAGTTTCAAAAGGAAATGTTAATGGTATGCAGAAAGTGTTTTTATTTTTTTATTTTTGCTTTTTATGCTCTGTTCGCTCAAGTTTTGTATGGTATAATAGACACAGCTTTTCTTTATCCCAGAATTCTTACAAATTATATGGATGAATCTCCTGACAAATACTTCCCCAAAAGCCTCAAAGGATAAAGGGAGATACAAGTTTGCTTTTTGTATGAACATCCACTTTGATCCTCAATCTTCTGCCACACATCAATCTATTTTCTCATTTGAGGCTGGAAAAATGACCTTACATTACTATAAATTCTCTTTCAGGCAATAGTTTACTGTAAAAACCTTCATGTGCTGAGTCATCTGTCTCTGAGAGGGGTATGTAATGGACTAAGGTTCTGCTTCTACGGACTCCACACAGCTCAGCACCTCTTGGTCCTGTGAGCTTCAAGCCACCCTGAATGTCTGTTGCATGACTACAGGTTCTTTTCTCCCAGTCTCGCTGTTTCCTCAAAGTACTCTCTCTTCCACTTTGCCCAAAGTCACCAGACTTATAACCTGAAACGGTTTTTTAAATAATTAGTATTTCTTCTCTACTAAGACATTCTGTTATGTTAGCTATTAAAACTTTCATATAAACTACACATCATCAAGGCTCAAGATAACTTATCTCTATGTATAGGTTTTTTTTTTTTTAATTTTGTTTTGTGGTGAAGTTATGCTTTGCATAAAAATCCTTTTGAACCCAGCTGAGTTTCCTTTATATGTCTTACTTTACATCTCATTATGAATTCTAGTAACACAAATTCAGGGGTACAAAAATGCAGTAGTCTTTATTTCCGTATAACTAAAATAATAGTTATGTAACTATTAAGCTTTTATTTTCCCTAGAAAGAGGACACTTAATCTAGTAATTTCCAAGCAAACACTGCCATTTTAGAAATTAAACCCAATCTCAAAACCTTTGTTTAAAAAAAAATTCTTCTTTATTTTACAAAAAACTTTTTTTTTTTTTTAATGTCCTTTTATTTTCCAGCTTTGAATGCATTTATTTAAACATGAATGCTATGGACATCATATATCCTGTTAATTATGTTATGTAATATATACTGTATCTTTCATTCTCTCACTCTCTCTAAGTATGTGTGAATGGATGTGTCTGATTCAGAAATACAAAGTTGTAATCACTTTGGTTCAGTCTAGAGTGGTGTTGGTGTCAGCAGAATGCAGTCTTGTAGTCAATGCACTGTGCTGGTTTTGAAAGTGGAGGAAGGGTACCATGAGCTAAGGAATTCTGGTGGCATCTAAAACCTAGGACTGAATTCAGAGTGAAAAAGGATATAAGGACTCTGATCCTACAATGGCAAGGAACTGAATTCTGCCAACAACCTAAATGAGCAAGGAAATTTATTAATCCCCAGAGCTTCTAAAAGGAACACAGCCTTGTTTACACCTTGGTTTTAGCCAGGTGAGAACTTTACCAGACTTCTGACCTATAAAACTTTAAGATGATAAATTTTGGGGTTTTATTTTTAAAGTGCTTTTGGCATTTTTAAGGAGAAAAATTATCATTACATACCTTTTTTTTCCAAACAAGATAATGAAGCCATCTAGACAAAGACGCGGAGTCTTCCTTTAATGAACATTTAAACATGCGCAATCTTGAGCTAAATACAATTTTTTTATAATTATAATTCTAATATAACCAATAAAGAAAAACTTTAAACTCAAATGAAAACAAAACACAAAAACTAAAACCTTCAAATTCAAATATTATTTTCATGTCATGAATTTTTAAAGGAAGAAATATTATGTAACTGTCAAAAAAGGCCATGCAGATTTATACATTGCTTTAGGAAAACTAACAACTAGCAGATCTGATAAATATGTGGAGCATATACGTTTTTTAGTATGCATTGACATATGTCTGAAGGCTTATATACTTAGAAATTAATGGTCACAATGTTTTGACGGTACTTCATTTTTGTCTTTTTATTTCTTTCTGTATTGTTTGAATGTTTTGCGATTGTTGTTATTTTATACTAGAATGAAAAGTCAGAGTTCTGTATATCTATACACAAAAGTGATAGTCACACACTGTGTCCTTGTTGAGTCACCTTGGTGAATCTTTATATGACATGCATATCTGATAAATTTTAGAGGCACAAAATCTTAACTCATAAAGTATAAATTAGAGAGAATGGTTGATAATCCAAATGGAAAATTTAATCACAGGGCGAGTATGAAAACATGATAATGATAATGGTGTGATATTAATTGCTAGGGTCACTGTGCCGTTGGTGGTTTGATTGCCCCACCATCACTGGATACACCTATCTTCTGACAACACTGCTACTCAGGGCACCAATTCTATCAGGCGACCACAGAAACAAACTGTCACATGCTGCTTTTAGATTCAAAACCACATTTGTCACTCTTTTTCATACAGACTGCAATGAGGTTATTAAATCTTGGTTGTTGTTTTATTCATCCCTAGTGTGGAATGTATCCAATTCTTAACTTTCTTTACTTTCATTACAAATCGTCTCTTAGAGTTGGTGACATCAATGGATAGATAATATGCTTTTTATAAAATAAAAACAAGTTAAACTGTATTAGTTACTTACTTTCTGTCTCTTAGTGGATGACCTATATTGGAAACTTTTGTATAGATTAAACATTAGTGTTTAATTTATTGATATTTAATTGTTCATTATGGTCTTTACATAGAGTATTGAGTTAAATTCTTCAGTTCCTGGCATATCACTATCATAAACATATATATGTTACATTTTTATTGTGTTTAATTATATTTCCCCTTCTTCCCCCTTTCCCAATGCTATTGTCTCCTATACCCATGAGAAATCTCATTAATAACTTAAGATATATGTTTAGATAAAAATATACTTGAAAAATATATTAATTTGCTTTATAATTTTATTTATATCAATTGAATTGTACTAAATGGTTTTCTGATATTTTTATTTTGATGTTTTTAAGCATAATAGATAGTATCACTATATACGGGCACAACACATTTTATTATTAATTTCCTTTATGATGATGGCTCAGTTTTTTCCAACTTTTGCCACCACAAACAAGCTACGAAGAGCATCCTCGTGAATTCATTGGGGATTGTATCTTGGAGCTAAGCCTTGAAATACATGCTTAATTTCATAAGAAGAAAAGCCAGAAATACCTCTAAAACAGTTACACTGACTTATGCTATAACTAGTAGTAAAATTTCTAAAGTAATTACGCTGATTTATGCCATTTCTAGTAGTGCATAAATGTTTCCATTTTTCTATATTCTACAAACACTATTATCCTAAAATTTCAGACAACTGTATTTGTCATTTGATGATCTCTTCATGTACTTGTTATCCTATGTTGACTTTGATTAATGAGAAATACTTCATTTTTAATGTAATAATACTTAGTTTTACTCTTATGGTTAGTGCTTTGGAGATTTTCTAAAAAATAATAAACATGAAGAAAAGTCATAATAAATTCTTAACAACAGGCAGTTCAGTACATATTTAGTCCATCATTTGACTTGAAACCCAGAGTCAACACAATCTTACAATATGATAATTTTAAAGTATTATCCATTTGTATGTGTAATATCTCTGTGGTTTGTTTACATATGTCTATATGTTTTTTCTACTTACATTTCAGAAAATATCAACATATTCAAAGGAAATAAAAACATTTCCAAAAATTGTTTTGTCTTTTGAGTAGTGACTAAATCATGCTAGGATGGGCTCCACAAGGTGTATCTTGCCTAACTGAGTCACTTTGGTGAATCTTTACATGACAAAAACTAATAAACAAGATGGGATTCTGAAATAACAAATAAAAAGTGGTAAACCACAACATATGGTCAGGCTAGCTTGAATAACATTAAAATTATCTGATTGCATATACAATTGATTTTCTTTGGTGTGTGTTTTCAAGCACTGTCTATGAAATGTCGAGAATATAAGAAGTTAACTAAAGGTTCTCCAATTAGATCCTGTCTATTTGAGGGCTGGTGAATGACAGACTCAACCGTGTCTGTGGCAGTATTGCTCGATAAGCATTTTGTGATTCAGAAGGAGGTGAACTTATAGATTATTCATTACTGAGGAGAGATATCCAGCCTTCTCTTATCTAAACTTTTTGTGGTGTAATTTCTCAGCTTATTACTAGTATAGATGATATAAATTGTAGATAATTCTTCTTGACTTTTCCTAACCAACATGGCAGTGTTTGAATTCCAGTGACAGAGATAAACAGGGAGATGGAAAAGTAGTCTAAGTTATTGTGGATTGTGAACCCAGTTACTTTGCCCTGCCCAGTTTGGATTTACTATTTTGTACCGTTTAGTATAAAATGCTTGCTGTGAGCATTAAAACACATCTGATAGAGTCATTGGAGGAAGACAGTTCAGAGATTCTAGGTGTAGAAGCAACTGGCTGAGCAGAAAAACTGTTTCTCAAGGAAAATGTACACAAATCAATAATTAACTGTTCAAGAAGAGTTTTTGAAATTTCTGTTGTAGGATAATTAGTTATAACTTATAAAATATCTAAATATATCAAGTTCAGGTAACATTTTTTTGTTTTTCAATTTTCATTGTTACCAAAAAAGTAAACACACAAGTATATGTGTATCTACTTGCAGAGTTACTGATTTAAAATCCAGCAGACTTGTAAAAGTCACTGAATTACTCTTAGTAAACAGCACCATTATGTGACTAAATGATCACTGGGGCTCTGCAAGACTCAACATAAATTCTCTAAATAATTCAGATTAATTTCATTGTTCAGATTAAAATAAATTCTCTCTCTCTCTCTGGCTAAATGAAAGACAAATCATATAAAAGCATTTGATACACCCTAGAAAATCACTATGATTTCAAAATCACTGTTAAGAGTTTTAACAAAAGCAAACAGTATCCTCCCAATAAAAACATATAACTTCAGACTTTGTTAATAGTATAGTATAGTTGGTCCTTGGAGAACAAGTTTTATAATTTCATGCTGAGGTTAGAAGTACTTAAATGATAAAGATTTAAAAAAGCGCTTAAATGTTTTCTACATTCAACCAATTTCTAACTTACTTTCAGCTTTATATATAATGAATAAGCCGCTTTAAAATCTTTTGGGTGAAGGCAGTATGGATAAATGCATGAACAAGAAGATACTTAATATTTTTAGGAAATTGCAATCTATTTTAACATTCTGTTTTCACTTAAAAGACCTTTATAGTCATTCTTCAAGTTTCTAAACAGAGTGTGCTAACTTGACAAGTTTGATTAGTCTAAATACTCAACTACTTAAAACTTTAGGATGTCTTTGGTGCAAAATGCTATTTTAAATTACTAGGATAATTAATCAAAATAATTCTATAACTTTTTAAATCTGCAATTCATACTGTAGTATAAAGAAACAGACTTTAAAAAGAAACCGTAATGATACCTACATAGTGTAAACTTACAAAATATCAAATGGAAGGAATATTAAGTTTTATTCTTATCATATTAATATTTAACATAATTTCATATTTGAATAATTTCAGATTTAAATACAATTGTTATAAAACATTTTAATGATGGGTGAATCATTGTACATAGCTTTATTGAATTTTATATGTTGATTCAAAATTTTTGTCACTATTAATATGCTTTTCCTTTATTATTCAAATTTATCAATTTCTTTTACTCAAAATTTTACTTCATAAGAAGATCTCCACTCCAAAGTTTCACCTATATCATTACTAAAAAAACATTTTATATTGCTTCATTTTTCTACAAAACGCTTTCCAAAGAAAGTAGGTTAGTGGCTGTACAAATTTACATTTCCACCAGCAGTGTATGAAGGTTCCCTTTCCTCCACAAACTCTCCAACACTTATTATTACTTGTCTTGTTGATAATAGCCATTCTAACAGGTGTGAGATGGTATCTCACTGTAGCTTTGATTTTGCAATTCCCCAATAACTAGTGAAGTTGAGCATCTTTTCATATGTCTATTGGCTGTTTGTATATATAGTGACAGAAGGAGATTTGTCTTTGAGTGGTGAACATACAATGCAATATACATATGACATATTATTGAATTGTATGCTTGAAATCTACATAATTTTATCAACCAATGTCACATCAATAAATTTAATAATAATAAAAAAGAAAATAAGTTAATATTATATTCCTGAACTCTACTACCAAATACCACCAAGAGCATTTTTCCCAGAAATCATTTCGGCATAGAGATTTTAAATTTCTTTCCTACAAAGGAAGAAAGCAATGCCCTACATGCAGTGTGTATCATTCAGTTCAGTCCCTTTGCAGATCAAGGCACTGACTTGCATTGAAGAATATTAAACGATTGTATAAAGAATCCACAAATATTTAGTATTCAAACTAAGAGTTCTAATACAGTGTCAGTATTTTTCATGTAGACATGACTTTTGGGATAGAGAGATAATATTTTAAAGAATACTGTAAACTTACTATGAATAATTTATTAGGTAAGCATTAAATTCAAGTACATTATCTTATTAAATTCAAATATATTATCTTATTGAATGTAGAATTTGCTCCTGGGACTTTTGGGTTCAGGGGTTGGGTGTGTCCTCTTTGCTTCTTCTGTGATTATTCTCTATTTCATTGAATTTGTAATTCAGTTGTCTATGAAAAAATAAATATTAGGCTGTTGAAAATAAAAAAAAAAAATGTATATCCACCATACATGTCCTGTCATTGGTAGAACTAACAGGAAATATTGTTGTTGAATAAATAAAAAAAAATAATAATAACAATACAAAAGACCTTATCCAACATATACATGCCATAGATAAATATCTTTGATTAAAAATATATTCATTTTCAGATCTTGTATGCTTAGGCCATTGACAATTAGTTGTTTAGGGCTGGTTCACTTATAGAACAACGTAGCACATATTCATTGTCATTCACTACAATGTCCTATGGAAGTATTTTTTATTTTTGTAGATACTCACTCACTTCACTAAATTTGCAAAGAAAGTGTTGGTCTTTTGTACATAGATATTTTTCCCCAAAGGATTAAAAAAATTAATGAATACAGAGATTAGATTTAGATTAGGTGTAGATATAAAAGGCAAACCTATGGTACTACTACTTATTGTATGTCTAAGGAGACAGGATTATTTTTTACTGAATAAAAGGTACAAATTTTTAATCATAATAAAAATATTTTTACTCTAGTGGATAATTGAACATAGGAGGATTATTTGTGCTTAACAGATATTAACTCAAAGAGGCCATTTAACAACTGAGCATAAATATAAATGTGATTTGTGTCAGCTAGGGCTGGCTGACCTATGTGGACACATTAAAAATCATAACTTCCAAAGCCACAAGACAGATTCCAGAAGAGTTTCAAGTCATCGCGATTTCCTTCTCCATCTAAAAAGTTCAGTGTACTGCAAAAGAACAAAATGAAAAAATATACAGTCATAGTCAGATGTTATCTAGGAAATATTATTTAATGTCTCTTTTAAATGTTATAAAATGCCTTGCTTTTTAGATATAATTTCTTATTTTGAGAGACAGAGATATTCAATTTGCTTTATAATTAAAGGACATTATTAGAACTGTAACCAAGATATTAAAAATGGGCTCTGATTTTTTAAGTAAAATATAATTGATATTAAAATAAACCATTTATATTTTAACAGTTACTCTCTTTTACCCCACACTTAAATCCCACATCTATAAACCAGTTAGTTTTTTAAAAATGGAGAAAATAGAAAAGGCAATATTGCTGATATTTGAGTGCTCGATAGTATCTTTACTCTATATGAGGTCTCTGAATACATTCTCCTTTTCTCTAGAATTTCACATCATGCTTAAGTATTACAAACACGTGATGGGCAAGACTAGTAGTAACTGTTGCCAAACCTGACTCCTTTAAACTCAAGTCCAAAATCTGGTATAGTCAGTATGACCTCCAGAACAGGCTAATTGCCTCAGGTTTTACGAGGGGCTAAACAGGTGGAATGGATAATTAAAGTGACAAGATGTTCTTATTATAACTTTTTATCTTGAAATAATTATAGATACATAAGAAGTTGTGAAAAAGAAAAGTTTCACACATCCTTCCCCCCAGTAAAGCATCTGCTAAATGATAAACTGAGGCACATTAACATTTCCAAGAGTTTACTTGAGCAAACATCAATTTGCATTGAGCAGCACCAAACTGAAATTGTGTAGGAACTATTTTTTAAAACTTGACATTGGTCTCTTAAAATTTGCCTTCTTTTTTCCATATTCTCTTTTATTTTTTTTTCTGTTCAGTTCCATATTATTTCCTTCTGCTCTATTTTTCTTGACTTCTTAAGATGGATGGCTAGTTTACTTAATTGTATCCAAATGCAGATTCCTGAAGCTTCTTATATGCACAACTACCCCAACTCCTGCTCTCTGTCCTGGAATTTCTAGCTGTTTCATCCTTCTCAAACTCTAATATCTCTTTCCTCAACTTGACAATACTCACATGCTTCTCTTGTGATCATCCTCTTTACACCATGGTCTAGAAGTGTCTCCAAGCAGGAAGCTGGGATGATAAAGGAGCTTCCTTCTATTAGTTCCTGTACCTAATGTACAATGTCTGAAAACGTTGTTCCATGTCTTTTGTCCATTTTGTTGCTGCTTATACTAGGAAAGGAAATTTGTAGAGTGACTCTATCATAGCTAGAAGTCGTTCTAAATAATATTTGAGAAATCATGGAGATCTAGAGTTACCAAAAGAAAAGATGGGTAAATGTTTACACTTTTATATATGAATTTTAAGTATTGCCTCAGAAAAGATACACTTCTTAGCTTTATTGTAATTCACATAAAACCATTTTAGCATCACATATTAAACTGATAGCAAATATAGAAAAAATATGATGGTCATTAGGATCATTTCACTAAGAATAAATTCAGCAAAATAACTCATTTAATTTTGCACTAAATTTTATATATATAATATATATATTTTTATATATTTAAATATATATTATATATATTTATTATATATAATATATATTAAATATTTATTATATATAATATATATTAAATATATATTATATATAAATATATTATATTTATATATAATATATATTTAATATATATTATATATATAATAAATAATATATATATATATTTTTTCCCTCTACTTGTATCAAAGTTTGATAAATAATATCATGCTTCATTCAAGGGCATGATGGAAGAGTATAGGATAGATGGTGGAGTTATACTAGGCTTATATCTTAAATTAAAAGTTGAAAACCACCCGAGGGAGACATTGATTTTTAAATGTTTGGTTTTAAAACATCAGAATCTGCTATGTTGTATAGGCACACTAAGCCGTCATGGTACATTTGGGGTAATTTTGAAACGTTTAGATTTTCTGTTTTATGTGTAGGGACAACTTGTTATATTAACAGTTTTTCTTCCTTTGAAGTTAAAAATGTGATCAGAAACTTAACTGTATCATTTTATACATAAATTATCACTATTTATATATAAAATATCCATAACTTTAAGTGCTTCAGCTATAATAAGATACAAGAAAGAGAGCATTTTAAATTGAAGAATTATTCATATTGGCCATTTTCCAAACAGGTTCTGAATTAAATA
Source organism: Pteropus medius (assembly GCF_902729225.1). Lineage (NCBI taxonomy): Eukaryota > Metazoa > Chordata > Mammalia > Chiroptera > Pteropodidae > Pteropus > Pteropus medius. The sequence goes on from NW_024346062.1 coordinate 17,317,088, forward strand.
ACTCTTAAACATTTAAGAACTATTCGTATTATCAAACTTCGTTGAGTCCTCTGAAAACATATTGGTAAAAAAATGACACTTAGAAGCATATATTTGGCCCATGTAGTTCAGGTTGGAAATGTTAATGGCAAAAAGGCAATGGATTAATGCCCCTAAATGAAGACCAGTGAGATATATTTTAGGAATTATTTACAAAAGTAATCAGTCTTAAGACATTGTAAATGAACAAGTTTCCTAGTATAGGTTTATAATATTTGTGTATATGACTATGTTTATATTTATGTAATATTTATAATCCATGTACATATATACACTTAAAATATATAATCTTACTAAAAATGAGTGATAAACTTTAATCTACTATGTGTTTAGTGGATAAAATAATGTGTACTTTAAGAAGCTTAAACATGAATGTAATAACACATCATGTTTTTAAAAACTACTGTATTCAAGTATTGTGCTAGATAGTTTATGAACATTATTACTAATTGTCACAATAACTCTTCAAACTAGATGATATTAACTATTTTTTTTTCAAATAGAGAAACAGATCACTTAGGTTGGACACCTTGTCCATGATAAAGTCAAAATTTGAATATAGGTCTCTTAGACCCTGGCTTAGATGTCTACACCTTTTTGCCTCCAAATGCCATAGATGTGACATAGGTTTGCTTGAGTTTTAATTTTTTTAACTCTCAATACATTTTCACAGTATGTTTCACAGAACCTTGGTGGCTGTCATTAAAGTCACAGGATTTTCAACTCATTTTCATTTGAATAAAGGAGGCTGTCAAATAAATACTGCTTCTCTCAGATGTTCTGTGCTACTTTTTAACTCTATCATGGTTATGTTCCCCAGATTTTTATCAGAGCTCTTGGCCTGCTTTGAATCTATGCTTTTAAATGAGGCGAAGTTAGTCGCATAACACTCTGTTCATACTCAGTTTACCCTTTTGTATCAATTTATTTATTAAAAATCATTTCAATTATCTTTTATCTGCTAAAAAAGACATAAAAATATTTTGAAAATTACTAAACTCTGAAGGTTATCATCATGTTCTTAGTTTTTTCCTCCTTTCTCATCCTAAAATTAGTATGGTAATATGGAATCTAAAAAACTACAAGTTAGGATCTTGAGGAATTACACTGCTGTTTCAAATTTCGGCAACATTTTCCTATCTTGAAACCACTGGATTCATTTCAAGAGCAAAATTTTTTACAAAAAATATTAATGTTAGGACTTTGATCTCTAGCCATTGTCTTTGAGGTTTCCAGATTTAGATCAAATATCATTAGTTATCATTAGCAACCTATTATCTAATGTGATTTATATTAATGGAATTTATGCTGATTAAAACACAGACTTTATACCATCTAGAAACTGCTATGTATAGTTTACATTTCAATGTAATTTAGTGGATAAATGACTTTTGTGGTTCTGCATAGTAATCATTTTTCTGAAACTATATGTTACTAAGAGTTCTTGTGGTTGCTAATATGACCACTGGTGAATTAAAATAAGAGGTAATTTTCCTGCAACGATGAGCCATGGCTGTAATTTTATAGCATTATTCCATATTATTCCATCAGATTAAAACAAAAATTTCAAGGTTTAGACTGCATATGATGATATTCATATTCCATTCTAACTTATTTTGGTATAGTGCCATAATTTAGTAAATAGTTGCTCTTGTTATCAATAAGTTGCACTGTACAATATGAGGATGATGTGTCTAATAAACTCATCTCTGATTTTTTGTGGGAAACAGGTTAATTTGATTGACATTGTTTCGAACCGATTTACAGGAGTAAAGGAGCCATATCTTATAACTTCATATTTATTCTTTACCTTTGCTTAAGGTTTCATAAAGAAATTGCTATTTAGATACATGCTAGTAAAAAGAACATTTGAAAATCAATTTGTAAATAATTTGAGAAATTCAGATTAAAAATTACAGTTTTTTGAAATTAATTAATTAATTTTTTATGGTGACATTGGTTAACAAAATCCAATAAATTTCAGTTGTACACTTTAACAGTATATAAATATATATATATATATATATATATATAGTTAAAGTACACTTTAACAGTAAGATATATATATATATATATATATATTTATTTATACTATGTTCACCTCCCATAGTTAGATTTCTTTCTGTCACCACATATTTGACTCCCTTTACCCTCATCTACCTCCCCCCTCCTCCCATACAAATTACAGTTTAATCATGTCAACAAATCTATATTGGCTTTGTAAATTTTTTTTTTAATTCTAGTATACTCTACAAAGAAAGATCTCTATCACTATCTATTTATCTATCATCTATCTATCCTTTATTTATACCCATTTTATTCTCACATGTCTATTCCTATTATTATTTTACATTCAGAGGCCAAATTGGCAATTATAGAATTTATATTATTTGCAAAGTTTACACAGGCAAAAGAGAGAACTAGGAAGCAGTCTTGGAGATATTGAACCCCAAAGTTCATGTCTTAACCACTGAGGTTACTACAATGACCTCAACTAAGTATTAGCAAATACTTGGTGGCTATCATGCAGTTATTTTAAATGCTATAATTGAAATAAAATAAATAAACTAAGTATGTAAGATATATAAGAGTATTTTTCACTTTTTTTTGTTTCATTGATGGTTTCTTTCATGGAGCAAAATGTTTTCAGTTTGATGTAGTCTCATTTATTTATTTTTGCTTTTGTTGTTTTTCGCCCTAGGAGACATATCCAAAAAAGTATTGCTAAGGCCAATGTCAAAGAGTGTACTTCCTATCTTTTCTTCTAGAAGTTTTATGGTTTTAGGTCTCACATTTAAATTTTTAATGCATTTTGAGTTTATTTTTGTAAAGTGGTCTAGTTTCATTTTTTGCATGTATCTATCTGTCCAGTTTTCCCAGCACCTTTTACTGGAGACTGCCTTTATCTCACTGTATATTCTTGCCTTCTTCACCACAGAGTACTTGATCATATAAGCATGGATTTACTTTGGGGCTCTCTATTCTGTTCCATTGATCTACACATCTCTTTCTGTGCCAGTACCATACCATTTTGATTACTACAGCTTTGTAGTATACTTTAAAATCAGGAAGCTCAATACATCCACTTTTGTTCTTTTTTTACAAGATTTCTCTGGCTATTTGAGGTCTTTTGTAGTTCCATATAAATTTTAGGGTTATTTGTTTTACTTCTGTAGAAAATGCCATTGGTAGTTTGATAGGTATTGCATTAAATCTGTAGATCACTTTGGGCAGTATGAACATTTTAATGATATGAATTCTCCAATTTATGAGCAAGGTATATCCTTCCAATTATTTGTGTTTTTAAGTTTTTTTCATCAATGTCTTACAGTTTTCAGAGTACAGGTCTTTTATCTCTTTGGTCAACAAAACAAAAAGGTAACCTATATATCAATGATGAACTTTTGGAAAAAGAAATTAAGAAAACAATCCTATTATAATTGCATCAAAAAGAATAAAATGCTTGGGAATCAAATTAACCAAGGAAGTAAAAAACATATTCTCAGAAAATTATGTCATTGAAAAAAGAAATTGAAGAAGATACAAATAAATGGAAGCATATACCGTGCTCATGTGTAGGAAGAATCAGCATCATTAAAATGGCCATACTACCCAAAGCAATCTATAGATTTAATACAATCCCTATCAAAATATGAATGACATTTTTCAGAGGGCTAGAACAAATAATCCTAAAATTTATATGGAACTATAAAAGACTCTGAATAGCCATGGTAATCTTGAGAGAGAAGAACAAAGTTGGAGGTATCACCCTACCTGATATCAAACTATACTATACAGTAATCAAGATAGCATGATACCGGCATAAAAATATACATCGATCAATGGAACAGAATAGAGAGCCCGGAAATAAATCCACACCTATACATTCACTTAATATGTGACAAAGGAGGCAAGAATATACAATGGGGTAAAAACTGTTTCTTTAATAAAAAAAAAAAGGAAACTGGACTGCCTTCTTACACCATATACAAGAATAGACTCAAAATGGATTAAAGACTTAAAGTAAGACCCCAAACCATAAAACTTCTAGAAGAAAATACAAGCAGATATTGCTAACAGTAATTTCTTTTCAGATATATCTCCCTAGACAAAGAAAAGAAACAGAAAAATAAACAAATGGGACTACAGCAAACTAAAAAGTTTATATACAGCAACAGAAATCATCAACAAAACAAAACGACAACCAACTGAATGGGAGACGATATTCATTTATGATACATTTGAATAAGAGGTTAACATCCAAAATATATAAAGAATTTATATAACTCAACAACAACAACAGGCAAACAATCCAATTGAAAAAATGGGCAGAAGATCTGAACAGATATTTCTCTAAAGAGGAAATACAGATGGCCAATAGACATATGAAAAGATGCTCAAGGTCACAAACCATCAGAGAAATGCAAATTAAAACCACAGTGAGATACCTGTCAGAATGGCTATCATCTATAAATCAAAGAATTACAAATGCTGGTGAGGATGCAGAGAAAAAAGAACTCTCATACGCTGTTGGTGGGTTTGCAAATTGGTACAGCCACTATGGAAAACAGTCTGAAGGTTTCTCAAAAAATTAAAAATGGATATAACTTTTGACCCAGTAATTGCACTTCTGGGTATTTATCCAAAGAAAACCAAAACAATAATTCGTAAAGATAAATTACGAATTATTCATCTTTAAGCTCATGGAAGCACAATTTACAATAGCCAAGATATAGAAGCAACCTAAATGCCTATCAACAGAATATTGGATAAAGAAGTTATGATTCATATATATAATGGAATATTACTGAGCCATTAAAAAAATGAAATCTTACCATTTGCAATAACATGGATGGATGTAGAGTTTATGCTGAATGAAATAATTCAGATAGAGAAAGATAAATAACATATGATTTCACTTATACATGGGATAAAGAAGTTATGATTCATATATATAATGGAATATTACTGAGCCATTAAAAAAATGAAATCTTACCATTTGCAATAACATGGATGGATCTAGAGGTTATGCTGAATGAAATAATTCAGATAGAGAAAGATAAATAACATATGATTTCACTTGTACATGGAATCTAAGGAATAAAAAGAACAAACTAATTAAAAACAGACTCACAAATAGACAAACAGACAATCTGGGGACAGCCAGAGGGAAGGAGGATTGAGGGGTTGATTGGGAGAATGAGGTGAAGGATTAAAGAAGTACAAATTAGTAGTTGATAGCTATACATGGGGATGGGGAGCATGGCATAGGGAACGCAGTTAGCATTAATGTAATGGCTAGGAGGAGAGCCAAAAGAGAGAAAGAGCAATTAGTGGGATGATTTTATAAACTATATAAATGCCTAATCAGTGTACTGTATACTTGAAACTAATAATAAAATAAAATTTTTAAAAAAGGCAACCTACTAAATGGTAGAAGATATTTGCAAATGATATATACAATAAGGGGTTAATATCCAAAAAAATATAAAGTCGTACAATTCAACATCCAAAAAAAAAAATAATCTAAGTGAAAAATGGGCAGAGGACCTGAATAGACATTTCTCCAAAGAGGACATACAGATGGCCAACAGACACATGAACAGATGCCAACATCACCAATCAACAGGGAAATGTAAATCAAAACCATAATGAGATATCACCTCACACTTGTCAGTATGGCTATTATTAAAAAGACAATAAAGAATAAGTGTTGGCAAGGATGTGGAGAAAAAGGAATCCTCTCGCACTATTGGTGGGATTTTAAACTGGCACAGTCACTATGGAAAACAGTATGGAGATTCCACACACACACACACACAAAAGAATTAAAAACAGAACTGTATGTTCCAGCTATTCTACTTCTGGATATTTATCCAAAGAAATCCAAAACCCTAATTTGAAAAGACATATGCACCCCTATGTTCATTGCAGCATTATTTTCAACAGCCAAGATATGAAAGCAACCTAGATGTCCATCGACAAATAAAAAAGGAGGAGGGGTACATATATACAATGAGATACTACTCAGCAATAAAAAGGAATGAAATATTGCTATTTGCAACAACATGGATGGACCTAAAGAATATGCTAAATGAAATAAGTCACACAGAGAAAAACAAATATGATATGATTTCACTTACATGTGGAATCTAGAATAAAAAACAAAACAAACAATAAAACAAAACAGAAACAAACTCATAAATACAGAAAAGAGACTGATGGTTGCCAAATGAGAGGAGTGGGTGGGTAGGCGAAAGAGGTAAAAGGTATTAAGTACTACTGACTTGCTAGTTACAAAATTACTTATGAGGATGTAATCTATAGTATAGGGAATATTATAGTCAATAATATCATAATAACTATGAATGGTACCAGATGGGTACTAGATTTATCATGGTGATTACTTCATAAGGGATATGAATGTCTAATCACTATGTTGTATACCTGAAACTAATATAATATGTCAACTATAATTAAAAAATAAAGAATACATCCTTACCCATTTTTTATCTGATGCTTTTATATATTGTAATATGCTCACTACCATGGTGTTAACTAACACCTCTATCATGTCACATAATTATCATTATCACCTCTACCCATTCTCTTAACTATAAATACGTAATTACATTTTGCATAGTTTGCAATTTCCCTTCATTGATTAAGTCTCATTTATGCAAATGATTTAAAAAATTATCAAAATTAACTTTTTTCTTATATCCAGAGTTGAAACAAACATTAATTACTTTTTAAAACTTCCAATGATAGTGACTGATGATTTATTTGACATAATTAAAAATAATCATGGAGTAGTCCATGTCAGACTTGGATATCCCATCTTGTTGAAAACTTCCGAACATTGGAAATCAGGTTATAGTTAATACTGTCATTAAAATTGTTGTATATTTATAATATGCATTATTGCTTACTGAGCTTTCTGATATTATTCTATCATGATAAGTTAATTAGTATATTGTTTCTGTCGCCAATAATTGCTACCAACTCTAATTTAAACGGAAAAGGAAATTCATCGGATGGATATAAGATTGCTCACAGAATATAGGGGTGAAGATGGATAAGCAGGCATCAGAAGCAATGGCTCTGGAAAATTTGGGAGCTAGCATAAGTGGGTAAAATCTTTCTAGTGTTGTAGAGGGTTAAATTATTGTCAAATATTTTAAGACCTTAATTCAAAATATAATTTCTAAGAAGAGAGTATCTGATTTGTGCATTTGGATCATGTGCTCATTAGTTGGCTATGAAAATATATGTTGTATTTTGATTGTCAGTCCCAATAAGACTATATTTGCAGAATTATGATAGTTCCCCAAAAGAAATTCAAGTTTTTATTATCATAGGTACTGAATAGAGAAGTCAATATATATCCTTTGCTCTTGAATTACCAATAACAGTTTCTCATCACTAATTGTCTAAGTAAATAATTTCCAAATTTAAAAGAATATGATTTTTATCTGTTTTTTAAAACAACCATTTTTAATGCAAGAATGTATTTTTGGTCTTTAAATTTCCAGTGGTAATCATTATCAGCCATTTAGATTAAACAACATACAATACAATTTTAATTACCTTTTTTCTTCTTATATGCTTCATTTCCTCTGAATGAGGTTTTCCCTCTGAATTATTTAAATTTTGACTACAGTACTTTTTCAAGTATTTTCCTTAGATTGGGTATGTGGATAACATAATCTAAATCTTTTAACTCTGATAGTTGAACAATAGTTTGGCTGAGTCTAGGATTGGGTTGCAGTCCTGTTTTCTTAGTAGCTTGTACCTAGTGTTGCTTAGTCTTATAGTCTCCAGTGCTGCAGATGGGAAATCTAATTTCAAGCTGTTTCTTCTTCTTGTATAAATTACTTTATCTTTTGCTGGGTAGCTATGAAATTTTCTCCATACAACTTGACTATTCCTCATGTTTTGTACCAATCATTTAAATGGACTCCAAAATTATATAGCTTATACATGATCGAGTGGTTAAAAGATGCAACACCTTGTAGAACAGTAAAGCATTATTATTCCATCCCCAGGTGACAACTATAGCAAGGCTGCATGATGGAGAAGGTATTCAAACATTGTTGAACCTTAAATAACAAATTTAGATAAATAAAAGTTATTATATCTCTCAATTTAAATAGATTATTTCCCTTTAAAATTCTCTTCAGCTAATTAAACATCAGCTTTTCCTAAAAAATAAATAAGTTCTAGTTTTTAAATATCTGAGGTGCACTAAATAATTGAATGTCTTTCACTCTTTTTGGGGGGGGGCATATTTAAGACTGTTTACTTCCATGTTTCAGTATAAAATATAAAAAACCTTAAATCAAACATGCAATGTACATGTCAGGTTCAAGTTCTCTCTGTCATATACTCCTAATGTTTATTTTTACATGATTATTTCAACAAAAGAAAATTAACATCTAACAGGATACCAGAATTTATGCTACACTTGTTTTTATTGTCCTTTAGGACTAGGAAAGTCCCTTAAGAAAATACATATTATATTGTGCTCAATAAGGACCATTATAATTTAACATTCCCATCCACTTCTATATTCTTATATATTCTTCAGATATCACTGAATATGTAAAGCCAAAAAACTATATTTCTCAATCTCCTCTGTTTCTAGCGTTCTGACTGTATCATAGATTTTGCCAATGAGTTTTATTCTTTTAGAGTTGGCAACTGAAAGAAGGTTGAGACCATTCTTACCTGTTCCTATGTCAGCTGGCAAGCTAGTTTGGATATGAGAGTCGACAACTGCCTGTTTCCATGTTCCAGGGTCTAATCACCAGCTCCATGAGTATGTGGTAGTTTTGTGGTGGCTACAGCAGTAATAGCAGTAGCAGTTTCCTCTTGCTAGTTTACAACTGCGTTTATGTTGAAACCAAATGCCACTTCCTTAGTATGTCCAATCATATTGTAAGATTTAATTTTGTTAAATTGATTATTATTGAAACACCTGGACTAGTTTCTGTTTCTTGAACTGAATCCTGAAAGATATTTATTGTATATATCATAGAAAAAACATGTGTGTGTGTGTGTAGTCAGCCAAACCTAGAATTATATCCCTGATTTACTACATAATTCCCACTTGAACTTGCTAAGTCTCAATTTCCTCAACCTACAATGTTTATAAAATGTTTATTATATCATTGAAAGGATACAATTGTGCAATATGTACAAAATATCTGCACCAAATAACAGCAGTAAATAAAGTGTGACAGGCAGATGGTGAACAGTTGTTGCCAGGATACGAGAGTTGAAATTATGAAATCTTTTGATTAGGTTCTTTTTGTTTCCATAAAAGTTAATTTTTTGTTTTACATATTTTATTCAATCTTCTGACAGTAGATGGATACATTGAAAAACAATAAAAATGTGTGAATTTCATGATTTCCAGGATATAATTATGAAAGGTAATAAATAAACTAAACGTAGTAAGCAGGGAACCGTACTTAGGTAAGTAAATAAAATTTTGTATATGTGCGAACAAATGGCTTGTGTTGCTCGAGAGTAAAGCTCATTCGACTTAGATGTAATCACTGAAATGAATATGCACTGAATTCATGAAAATCAGACTGCTTTTAGGAAAATGCTTTCATTTTAGCAAGACAGAAGCTAATCAAGGCATAGGTGGTATTCTGTGTGAGATAAAATAAATTAGTTTAAATATTCATATTTTTTGTAAATATGCCGTTAGTTTGAAATTTTCAAGATTTTGTCTTAATCTTAACGAATTTATTCATTAGAAAAAATATTTTCCTCTATTTGTATAATTTGCATTTCCTTCACTTTCTCTGAAGAGTTTTTAAAAAAATCTGCATGAATTAAATTTCTTTGAACTGATTTTACTACAAATATATTATACTTCACCAAAACTTTATTTGTTTTTTAAAACATTTGTCTTGAGTGGAAGGAGCAAATAAATAAAAATAATATAAATTAAAAATTCTTTTAATACTTTTGAGAGCACATAGGAATATATTTTCCTAAATTATAATGTTATATTTTATAGTAATTTTTGAGCAATGCAATTTTGAAAACAAATTATTTAATGATCCATCACATTCATAAGTATATTCAGAAAATAATAAAATAAAAGGAATGTACAGTTTCAGTCAACAATCAATTTTAAGTGAACTTATTTCTTCAACAGGTACTTTCAGTAATTGATATTTTGACAATTCAACTTACTTACACTCAATCTCTGATTTATAATTTAGTTCACAGATTATTAAGATTTATAAGGTTTCATAATTTTTAGTTTTCACAATTCTGTTAATTCTAGTAAAATATCTTTCTCTCATTTATAGTACCACACATATAATTTCATGACTTTCAAAATCTTTGATATTAATTTTAGTTTTCTATATTTTTGTATATTTTTCAGCAGTAAATTTAATGCTCAAAATTTGATTTTATGTATTGATGGGTATTCGTGATTGAAATATCATTTAACATTATAATGTTTTGAAAGATGAATGGAGAATTGCAGTAAAAAAAATAAAGGAATACCCACAATTTTAACTAATATACTGTGGAACTAATATTGTAGGGAATGTGAACATTAATGAAAAAAAAAAGAAATGGACCTTGGGTTGTGGGTATATATATGTATATAATACTGGCACATGCATGTGTGTGTAGGGGCAGTGTATGAACAAATTTTTGTAATTTGACAGATAACTTTTAAAATATGCTATTTGACCTATGCTATTTGTCCAAGAAGATCCTTGTGCAAAGTTAAATAGAAATTGCTTCGAAGTAAAAGAAAGGTTTCTCAAATTTTATTTTATAAAGCAGTTAAGAGAGTTTCCCCAGAATGCTGACACTAGAATTAGGACATACATATATTTCTAGAGTGTTCTGCACCACATGAATTTTAGTGGCCAAGTTTTCATCTTGAAGTATCTGCGACGATGAAGAAGAACTCAAGAATAATAAAGAGAATAAGGTGCTTTATAGTGGGAAATCATGGCTGAGAAGAAACACACAGCCTACTACTTATGAAAAAGAACAACTTTCTCTGAGCTTATCAATGTTTTACCTATAGATAAAGTTTAATAAAAATCATAAAAGCTCAGCACCCTCTTTGACACATATATTCTAGAAACTTTCTTTTCTGTGCAAACAAAAGAAAGTGAAGATTTATCTTATATATTTAATTTCTGTCTTTGGTCATAAAAAAAGGAGAAATAGGGAGGCAGTGAAGAAGGGAGAGAGAGAAACAATGTGGTGGGGAGGGAGAGAAGATAGAATGAATAAGAAAATCTCTATATGAATAAATGCATTATGAGAAAAATATATAGATACCATGAGTTTTTGGTACATGAAAAAATTTGTTTCTTTTGTTCTAGCATATTCTACTTAAAAATAAACTTGTATAAAAATAAGGAAATCTTTCAAATATTTAGATCTGGTTTTGTTACATTTTGTAGTATTTATAATTTTTTTTATTATTTTATAGAAAATCTTTTTAAACACAATGTTAAAATTAGTAATATTACAGAACTCAGGAGTTATTGAATCTTTTCAGAATGTTCTTAGTGTTATTCTAGTCATTGAAAATCTAATTCAACATTTATAACACACATGGTGTTGTATTATTGCTCACAAATTCTTGTTCATTTTAGCTAATGTATAGTTTTATTCACTTTGTTTTCTTTTTCTGCTGAGAATCATTATTTTGGTCATAGCTTAGTTTGAGTTTCTTTCTGGCAGTTTAATATATGAACTCATATTAGATATGCATAGTCACAGCTGGGTATGTAGAGATAATTTCACATTACTGTCAATGACACTGGAGACATCAGCCCATAGGTACAGATGGTTTGGCTCTTATACTTGTAAATGTGCATGTATTTTCAAGAAATAACATATCTATGATTTAATTGCTCTTTTGTTTAAATTTTGATTTTTACTTAGTGAAAACAATTCAAGCTTATTAAAAAGAACCCATACAATGGAGTGAATATAAGCATAAAGAAATAATTCAAAAGCCAAACATATAAGAATATTTGTATATTAAGATAGAAATCATTTTATAAAAGTGAGATTATATTACCAGTTCAGTATTTAACTAAAATGCTTACTTTTATTTTTCTTGAAATAAATGGAAGAGGAAAGTAAATTTAAAAAAATGAAGGCAAATGAACTGTCAAGCCATGAAAAAACATGGAGGAAACTTAACTGTGTGTTGTAAAGTGAAAGAAGGCTATCTAAAGAGACTACATATTATATGATTTAAACTATATGAAATTCTGGAATAGGCAAAACTATGGAGACAGTAAAAAGAGCAATGTTTGGGGGAAGGGAGGGAGGGATGAATACATGGAACACAGGAGAAAGGCAATTTTTAGAAAAGTGAAACTATTATTCTTTATGATAATGCAGTGGTGGTGTTATGGGTTAAATTGTATTGTTCCCCTCTCCCCTCAAAACATAATATGCTAACGTCTTAACCCTCAATACCTGATAATGCAATTATATTTGTAGATAAAGTCTTCAGAAAGATAATCAAGTTAATATAAGGTCCTTAGGTGGACCCTAATATGACTCATATCCTTATAAAAAGAGGAAATTTGGACACAGACATAAACAGATGGAAGATGATGTGGAAACATAGAGAAAGCAGCCATTTATAAGCCAAAGACATAGACCTGAAACAGTCATTTCCCTCATGGTCCTCAAAAAGAATTAACTCTGCAAAACAGTGATAGAATATCCATTGACTGAGCCACCTATTCTAATGCATACATGTCATTAAATGTTACCAAGCCTCTATAATATACAACACCAAGAGTGAACCCTAATGAAATTAGGTACTTTAGTTAAAAATAACGTATTAATATTGGCTCATCAGTTGTAACTAATGCACCTCACCAATGCAGGATGGGGGTGTATATGAGAACTCTATACTTTTGCTCACTTTTTTTTTTCTGTAAACCTAACTGCTAAAAAAAGAAGCTTATTTATTAAAAAAAAAAGAAGGCAATAATCAACTTTAAAATATTTGCTCATGACAAAAGTGATTGTTAGTTGGTTACCATTTTGAAGGATTTACAAAATTCAGAAGCTAGGAAGAGAATAAGACTTTTTCTTACTGAAATATCTCAAATAAAAAAAATATATATACAGAATGTCATGAAAAAATAGAGAAACAAATTCATTTCACTCATTGGCTCAGTAGCATCCTATTATGTTAGAAAGGGCAAAAAGTAAGATAATAACTCAAAGAAGGCTATTATTCATTATTTGTCCTAATAGTAATAGTAATGTGGAAAACCCCTAATGTATGTTAGTTTCCAGTTAAGAAAGCACATACCACTCCAGGTATTTTAATCAGAGAGTATTTAATATAGCAAGCTGATCACATTGGTGATAGAAGAGATAAGTCAATGTTGAAACAACCCAGAGCTAAGCAACAGCAAGAAGTCAATACCACTCTTAGCCTGGAGGGACATAGGAAGACTATGTTTTCATAAGTGTGTGTGGCGGGAGGAGTAAAGGGGGATGGGAGGGGTGAAGGGTGAAAGGAGAGAGGAGAAGGTGGAGAGAGAGAGCGAGAGAATGAGAATCAGTCTGGTATTCCTTTCTGTGATTTCTTACCAAGGCTCTCAATGGCTTAATCTAGCCATAACCATAAACCACTTAGTAAAGGAATCTGGTAATGGAGTTTGAAGAATAAAGGAAGGAGATAAAACTAAGGGAAGAAAGCAAGTTATTGTTAGGAATTAACACCAAGCTACCTACATGCATGTATCTTTTGAATGCATTTCTTACCAAACTGTATTTTTACTAGGACAATATTAAATTTGATTGTCGTAGTCCAAAATCACATGTAGATATAATTCTACTTTGGGAAAAATAGAGTAGACATTCTTTTGTTTATTTCTCCTGACAAGTAGGACTAAATACACTACATCTAAAACAATCACAAAGAAAGCTTAAAATGAAGAGAGGATACAGAGACCTCAAAACCCAAAGAATGACATGATGGTGAGTCCCCCAGGGTTTTATTTTTGCCTCATATATCACATACTTGAAGCTGAAGGTGGTAATCCAGAAACATCAACAGGTACAATTTAAAAAATCCTCTCAAAAAGCCTCTTTTGGATTGGACCAAGGAAAGGGCAGCCTAGCAAGACAAAACTTTTAGACAAGAATTGCTCCTATTGTAGCCAAACTCTACGACTCCATCCCCACTCATGCCAGCAAACAGAGGGGAGAGCTTAGATTTTCACCCCTGGGAGGCTGTAATAAGGTACTCCAACATCCTTTTTGGGATGACATCATAGAAGATCAAATAGAGGTCTGAAACTATTATCTCTACTGGCTGGTAACAAGGCCCTCTTCATCATGGTGTTAGTGAAGACCGTGTGAGGAGCCTGAACTTCCACCCCCATATGGTGTCAATGAATTGCCTCCTCCCTTGCTTTCTGGAGTGGTCTCAACAGGAACCTAGCAGAGAGCCAGGGCTTTCACCATCACCCAGGGATAATGAGCCCACACTCAACAGTGTCAGTGGAGACCACCTGAGGAGCCAGAACTCTCATCCCCTAAAAGCCATAACAAGGAGCCCCCACTCTGAGTGTCAAAAGAGGCCAAATGCGGAACCTGAACTCCTACATCCACCTGGCAGTAATGAGGTGGTATTGCCAAAATGATGTCAGATAAAGCCAGCTTAAACAAAGTATACATAAGATCCAGAGTCTCTCATCATAAGAGGAAACTCTATAAAAATTATTCCTCTTACCAATAACCTGAAATATCTCAAACTATACAAAAAAAAAGGCAATCAATAGATTGCAACACTGAGATGACAAAGATGCTTATTTATCTGCATGATTTAAAAGAAAATTTTGAAGAACAATTATGAACATGAATGAAACAAATGAAAATCAAAACAAAACAACTAATAAAAGAAAACCTCATCAAAAAATAGAAAATCTCAGCAAAGAAATTGAAATCATAAAGAGGAATTGTATGGAAAATTAAGAGCTATAAATAGAAATTAAAAAAAAAAACAGTGAATGGATTCAACAGAAGAATGCAGTAAACAGATGAAAAAAATCACTGACTTTGAAGATAAAACAATAAAAATTACACAATCTGAAAAGAGAGAAAAATTAGACTGGAAGAAAATGAACAGAGCTTCAGAAACTTGTAGTACTATAACAAAAGATTTAACATGTTTTTTTGTATGAGAGTCCTGGAAAGAGAAGAGAAAGTGGGCTGAGCTATAAACGTACTTGAAGAAAAAATGACTGAAACATCCTAAATTTGGCAAGAGGCACAAAGCTATAGATAAAACCTAGGTAAATCTTTAGATAAAATCAAAGAAATCCATGCTAAGCTAAAATCCTGAAAAGTAAACAAAGAAAAATATTGTAAGTAGAAGGAAAGAAAGAGTTAGCTTACACACAGGGAAAAATGAGTAAAAGCAGATTTCACATCAGAAACCATGGAGACGAGAAGAAAGTAGCACATTTTTCAAGTATAGGAAGAAGAGAACTGCCAACCCAGTCCTGTACCCAGCAAAAATGTCCTTCAGGAAGGGGAATTTAAGACATTCAAAAGATAGAGAAACTAAAATAATTTTTTGTAAGCAGACCGGTACTAATATATGAGAGCTAAGGAAAGTTCTCCAAATAAAGAGAAACAATAAAAGAAGGAACCAAGTTATCTCTAAATAACAAATTTCATTTTAAAAAATATTGAATAATAAAGGGAAAGAAATGATTATTTCTGAATCATGATTTATAAATAGGTAATTACATTAATCATACATATTTTAATAAGTTGATTCTGACATTGAGACTAGGTATTCATTCAAAATTTCACTTTCAGGAAAATAATTGTCATGAGACATAAACATAATTCTTTCTCCTATATTTCCTTCTGCCCCTGTTCCCTCAAATGACAGAACATAAAAATCAGTGATAAGGTATTAACAGATTCATGACTTGTCTTGGCTAAAGTATGTGAAGCATGAACTAAACATTAATTGGTAGAAGAGATCATTGATTGAAAAAAATATTACTTTGCAATAGGCTATATAACATTTGTTAGATGTCAAAATCACTGTTATGGCTTAGAAATGTGTCAACTTGGCTAGACTGAACTACACTTTTCAGAATCCATTTCTTGTATGCTTCCTTTTGGGAAATAGACACAAGGGACATCTTTGATGGATGTGGAAGACAAAGGGGGCAGTTGCTGATTCATAGTGTGCCCTATATGTGCTCACGTGTGTGCGTACACATTGAGTATTTGCTGATTTACTTTGTTGACGAAGCAGCAGTGGACCTGCAACAGCTCTAGCTTATCTAGATTGTCTTTCAGTTTCTCTAACTCGTGGTCCAGGTGTGTCTTTAGTTTTGTGGTGAAGGGTCCTGAAGAAAGACATTGATTTCTTCAGGATAGCAGTGTCACAAAAGTCAAAGGCATGGATTTTGGTCCATCCTTTTTGGATAACAGCTACTGCCTCTAGGTTCCAGCCTGCTCAGTGGTCTTCCTCTCCTGATTGCCTGTCCTGTGTATCTCAAGCTTCAGTATCTGATGCTGAGATGACAGCCTTACAAAGATTGCCTAACTATCTCCCACAATTTAGTAAACCAATTCTCTATGACAAATCTCTACTGTATCTCATGCTGGTCTCTGGTTGAATGCTGACAGATACAATCACGGTAGATACAAAGCAGTTTAAATTATTACTACCTTTCTATAAATTGCTTTAGAAAGATGCAAGTATATATTTGATATGTCATTATTTATTTAGACATATAGCATTACTTTAATATAAATAATGTTTTATCTCGAGATAATTTAAATATATTGAGAGGCTACAAAATAAGCACTTAAGGAGTTAGAAATATCTGTAATATAAATTTAAGTTGGAAATCATTCTGTAATTTTATTATTCATATATGCAATGACTTCATTTTGAGATATGAGCTAAATTTAATGAAAAGAATAATTTAGTACTTGTAAAGTATAACAAGATGTTGATTGTGTTTTAAATATACATGCCATTATAATATTAAAAACATGTCAACTCTGTATTTATGAAATGCAATGATAGTCAAACTCAAAAATATTAATTTTGGAAAGCTTACAGGCAGAAATTAAAGAAAGACTTTTTTTCATAGGATGTTAAAATTCCAAAATAGACACTGATTATTTTTGGCCTCCGTTTAGCCTGCTCTGAGCCACCATTAAAAAAGCCGAATCATAAATGGAATATCGCAAACAATGCATAGTTAGAATGTGAAAAAACATTAAACTGAAATTTTGCAAGAATTCTACATATTTGGTATATCAATAATTCTGTCTTCATCTAAGGTCAAAATTGTAACACTTTCATCTTCAGACAGTGTGAGAGGCTTTCATTATTTTGTAATCTTCACATGAAGTGGACTAAATTTCAAATGACCAATAACAAATCATACATAGTCTAATATTAACTTTATTTGCAGTTGCATATCTGTAAGCAAATGGCCTTTTACGATGGGCTCTGCTTCTCTGTGTGATCGGAATAAGGTTCATATTTTGATTATATTTTTCAGCAATATTTGATTGAGCAAAGGAACAGCTAATGTTTTGTTTCAAGCTTCCTGGAAGAACTGATACATGATTTATCTATACTCGACCTAACTATTCAGAACATAAGTCACAATGTGTGGGAACATCTAAAGTACTATTGTATGATGCATTTTTTTTCTCTTCTTTCTTTCTAAAGTGTCATAACCACCTGTTTCTCCACTCTCAAAACATCCATTTGTTTGTTTTTAAATCACATCTGTCTTAAGACGGTGCACTCTCCTATAAAGCAATAACATCTTTGGTGGCAGAGCTCTGTATCTATTATCTTTGAATTCCACCTGTAGTAACCAGCAAGGTGGTTGACGGTATAAATTTAAAAGTAGCTGTGCAATGATAGAATAATCTGAATGAACAAAAAAATTAGATTAGTTGTTTCTCTGATTAGCCAGAAATTACCTCCTCCTTCTCTGAAATCTCTGTTAACTCCTCTATGGTTTGGTGTGTGTGTGTGTGTGCGCGCGTGCGCATGTGTGCGTGTGTGTCTGTGTGTGTATGTACAGCTTTAACTTTTTTAGGCACTCCCATTCACCTACTGTTGAGGCTGTAGGCATCATATAAAGTGTATGTGCATTTATGTTTAGCAGTTCAAGGACTCTCTCTAAGATCAATCTCCTATATTCTCTTGTGAACCCTTCTAGTTGTTTATTTCATTATTCTGCTCTGTTATCATTGAATTCTGTCATTCTCCCAGGCTAGTTTGTTGTTGTTTTTGTTCTTGGCTACTACATTGGGATACTCAACAAGACAGACCAAGCTTGTCTTCAGTGAGCTCATATTTTAGCAGAATATATTAGAAAAATGTGGCCTAATTACACAGTTAGTAATAAATTAGACTGTGTCAATATAAAAAGATTAGACAAAACATAAGTAATTTGGTAGCATAAAGAATTTTTAGAAAGACAAGTAATTATCATATTGAATCAAAAGGCACAAACTTTATGTACAAAAATAACTTATAGATTTTGGTAAATTTTACTGTTGGTAACTAAACATCAAAAAAAATCTGAGAAAATATTTAATTTGCATAAGCCACTTTCAATTGCAGATTCTGACTCAGTAGGTCTGAGGTGGGCATTCTGCATTTCTAAAAATCTGTCAGGTGATGCCAATGCTAATTTTTTTTGGACAACTTTTATAGTATCAAGATCCTAATACACCAATTTTCTTTTAATGTAGTCAAATAAAAACACAAACATCTTTTGTTTTAATCTATCCTTAATTTACTTTAAAATTTATATATATAGAATATACATCCATATGTCTATATATCTAATACATATATTAGATATATCTATCTATAACATAAAAATCTATATATCTAACATAATATTACAGATATGTATATACCTATCTCTTTCAAAATAATTACAGCTCATTTTAATGTGAATAGAAATAATACATACAACCTAACATTCAATATTAGAATCAATTTTAGATTTATGTTTCTTTATTCAATTTTCACCTAAATCATAGTTTTTTAGAATGCTGTTTTTATGTTTTTCGGGATAGATTTTCCAATAGTGTATATGTGTGTATAACATTACAAATAAGATATTCTTATATCAGTCTCTCTCTAAAAGGTCTTGTATAAAACCACAGGAGAAATATATTAGAAATGTATTTATAATTATCAGCTGAGTATAGCAATGATGGAATTATATTAAATGTTAATAGCTTAGAGTTCCTTAGACTACCTTCTTTTCAGTTATTCATTTATCCAGGTGATTTTTCTTTCCTTTGTGGTATCCCCAGCAAATAAGACATAAGTAATTCCTGGCTCAGCAAGAAACCAGAGCTCCACCTAGGGGTAGAGTCCCAGGCTGATTAGAAAGTGAGTATTGCAGCCTCTACAACATATTTCATGCAATTTACAGATAGAAATTGGTCAGGGAATATAAAATTGTATATTAAGAATATGTTTTACCATTTTATTTTATTTTCCCATAGTTTAAAAGAAAATAGACACTCACTACTGTGATTCCTTGTTAAAAACAACAACAAAACTTCTCTATGTAAATTTTTCAAGAAGCAAAGTACTTTTCAAAATAATTAAAATGATACACCAGAAATGAATAGTTAGGTTGCAATTTCACATTATTAACAATGATAAATTTATAAAATTCTAGGGTCATCCAACTTACTAACCTTTTACAAACTCTGCTGAAGATTAAGCATTTTCATGAAATTTAAATTTTGGAACCAGGCACTATTTACTCAACCTAAAATGATGTTATTTACAATTCATGTCTTTACTAGATTGCTGTGAGGAAATTAGTTGTTTAAGTTCTCTTTCTATCTGTAGAATTGATTTAGAATGCTGTATATTTCTCAAGAGAATTAAATAACCACAATCTCTTGATCTTCAATTAGTAACTATATTAAGTTACTAGTACCTACTTTGTTAATAGTACTCACTTTGTTTTATACACACATTTTATCTGGCCAAAACATCCAGAGAGCAAAGTGTCTTTGATTCTAGTAGCTGAATGTAAGAAACAACAACAACAAAATAGCCCACAAATCTCAAAACTAGGCTTCTCATTTCTTGCTTTTAACTATGTAGAAAATTCCAATGAATGATTCACATACTGGCATGCTAAAGCTTTCTCATAGAAGTCTTATCACTCATTAGTATGTAACAGACTCTGAGATATTTGGAGTCATATTTTATAAACTCATTTAACAAAGGATACCACAATTTGTCGCATCTATTAATGTTCTTTAAAAAGAGCGTATTTTGTATACAATTTTAAAACTTTGGAGTAAAGTGGAAGCACAAAAAAGCCATTACGTATGAAGTAAGAGATGACTCATTGCAAAGGAGTCGGAAATAAAGTTTGAGAGTACTGCTTTAAACAAAATCACATAGCTTTATACCCTCAGAGAATAAGAGCAAAGTATAGAACAGAGTATAAAAGAATTAACACAAATACAAGGAGGAGGAGTTTATCACTAAGTGCTTTTATTTCATCATTAGTTCTCATGTTACAGATGTAAACATTTCCAAATTCTACCTTTTCTAAGGCTGAAATCACAAAACTAATTGAAAACTATGTGTCTTTGACACAGAAGAAAAACTGAGAAAAAAAGGCAAAGCCCTTCTAATTTCTTTAGACTGATCCAGAATTGGATAATTTAATATCGCTTAATATTACAAACTTTACATATGAGGCATGAATGGCAATATAGTTAAAACATATATTTGTAATACTCTATATGGTATGACTGAGATTTGTAATTTTCAAACACGTTTCAAAAATCAAAATTAAACTATATACTACCATTGAGAAATAATATTTTTCAAGTCTTAATTCATATGGATACCTTGTACCATATTCCCAAGAAAGATAGAAATTTAGAAAGGTACGAAGCCACTAAAGTTCTAAATCTTCACAGGTGCAATTTTCAGCACACAACAGCACATTTTTCCTAATGTACAACTGTATATATTTTTTGAAAATATAGATACATATTTGACAGCTGAAATAGAATCATTTCTTTTTATAGTTTTTATAAAAATATTTTGTAGCATAGAGTTTTTTCAAGTAAATAATATCTATCATCGTAAGCTAGTCAAGCATATTATTTAAGGAGACTATGGAACAGCTGGGAAATTTTGTGAAAAATCAAACCATTTGAATATATTTTAATGAGAATGATTATTTGTGTGCTCCTCTGAGGATTGCTTAAAAGATCATTTCTCCTTTCTGCCCTCTGACGCTCTGTCAAGTAACTAACCAGACACCCTCTTGTCCACTCTATCCCCACTTTCCATGCTTGAGTTTGTTTTAGACTGTGATTTGATAAGGAGTTGCCAAGAAGAAATCCACCTTCGTCGACCACTTTCTTAATGTTCAAAAACATCTGTAGAATACTCCCACATATGTCCAAAAACATATTCGAAAGCCTAGGAAACTCAAGGGATTCACAACTTTACCACCTTTCCACACTTGGCATAAACACAAATATTTATATACAATGTGTATGTAATTTTCTTTGTTGAATTTAGTTACTGTTTATGTTCAAATTTATGTAGGCCCTGAAGAAGAGATGTTATGGAAGAGAGAGACTGTGTAAGATTAGTGACCTCAAAATCTCAGTACTTTGTTTATATCCTGAACATTGAACTAGCAGAATGCCCAAAATAACTGTTTTCCTGAGTCAAATATCAAGGGAGCTCTGTGAATAACAATAGTTAATGATAAAACAGCATGCAGTTCCACTTGCTAATTTGTCTTTTCTTATTTCATTTTCCCTTTCGGCTTTGACAACCAATTTCATTTTCATTACCTTGTTTTTCAGGTCCTTATTTTTTCCTTCTCCAATATGTACTTAATCTGAAGAGTCTAATGTTGTTTCTCTTTGGTTATATTGTTTTTCCCAAATATTCTTTATTCACATACTTAGGTAAAAATGGCAAAATGATAACATGATTTAATTGTATTAATAAATGTTTTGAATAGATCATAATATCAAAAGCCATCATCAGGTTATGTGCTTTACATGAGAAGTTAAAGATATTTGTGTTAACAGAGACAGATTATATTAAATATACAAGCTTTCAGTTCCTACCTTCAACAAAATTTATGTTAGATCCTGGAAAGTAAAACATTCTCTGATTAACTAAAATATCCTTATTTTAGAATCTTGGGAAATATAATTCTTTATATATGTTCAAGTATAAGACTACCACACTTTTTTTTTGTTAGGAAAATTAATAGAATAATGAAAAGAAAGTGAGCATTGGACCTAGAAGTCATAGATTTGTGTTTTAGTTCTAACATTTACCAGCTATGAGATTTCATTAAAGATATCTACTCTTCATGAACATAAATTTTGTTCAAGTACAGAAAAGAACTAATAATAATACTTTCCCTACCAATATTCACAAAAGTCCATGAAAGTTAATGTATGGATATGCTATAAATTAACTTTGAAATGGCGTATTACTTTTCTTTAGACAAATATGAAAATGTATGGGAATGTAGTTAGGATCTAGACAGAAGTCAATAGATAGAAAAAGATAATTTTGAAATCACAAAGCAGAAAAAGAAAGGAGTAGAATTGCAAATTATCTCTCATATAGGAAAGTTTAGTATGGCAGCTGGTTAAGAGTTTTGACAATAGGTCTTTAATCATGGCCAAGTTGTTAGTCAGGCCTAGATAACAATGTCATATCTGGTAAAATAATAAGGAATTTATGTATCTATCTGGTAAAATAATAAGGAATTTATGTATCCATTTGGGTTGGTATTAGCCATTTATTTTTTATTTCACAATGTTTTTCTGCCTTGTTTCATAAGTTGCATGAAAAAAGTAACAGTGTTGAACAATTAGTCAGGCATGAAAGGATAAGAACACAGTATTAATTGCCACCACATCCAATCTCTCCTTAAAGTTTTACATTTGTGCTCTGCAAAAGGTCTAGTTAGAAGTTTCCTTTGATCCCAGGATTACTCTTAAATCTTAGAAAGAAAATAAAACTTCATCAGGATCTTTGTTCAGAAAAGGTAAATCATAAATCAATGTCTAGTGCACTTTTTGTTTGCTCCTGATTTTTCAAGGTTTCTTTGACCTAGAAGCAAAATACATCTGAAGTTTCTATGCCTGTTCACCTCTCAAGATCAGTTAGCATACAATACTGATCCTCAAGAACTACAACACTGCTGATCAAATTTGGTCTATAAGGCCATATCATTTTTCAAATTACTGATTTGTTATGACAACCACTTTACATACTTCTTTTATCTTATATACTTCTCATACTTTCTTTAAAATATGGCTACTTCATGAGCTCAGGGTAATCTCTTTTGGCATATATATATTGAATAGGGAGATTTAAATTTATTATACACTTAGAAGCTTACCCAACGGTCTTCTTTCTGGGAACATCTACAGAGAAAATTACAGATATAGTTATAACTATAACCTGATTATAGCTCAAAAAATGAAATTGCATCTATGTAATTTTCCCTAACATAGAAATGCCAAGTCATTGCAAAATCTATTCTCATTCTCAGATTTTAAAAAATTAATGTAGATATGTCTTACATATTATCAAACTATAATTATGGCACTAGAATATATTTTTCTATAGAGCTGGCACTGTACAAAAGACATTGGAACTTGCTTTGCTGGTAATGAATTGAAATTTAGTTGGCCAGCTAGGGAACAAAATTTTTTGGTTCAAAAGAGTTTGACCTATGCTTTTCAATTTATAATATTTCTATACTTTGTGTTAATTCTGTTCATATAAGAACAACAAAAAGAGGGAAATATGTTATTTAAAAAGTTACGAAAAGAAAAACCACCTATGCACATGAGTAATAATATGACTGCCTTACATGGCGATGCGTTTGGGAAAGCCATTGCTAGGTTTTACTTATTATTAATCTTCTGGAAATAGCTAAGTTTAAAAACCAGATAAATTCAATTTTATTTATACTCCCCAACGGACTTATAACATTATGACTTTTTCCTCAAATGTACAAAGAAGAGCTCCATGCTGCCAAATGTTCTCTTATCCTAAATTTTCACAAATATAAAAAGTTGCTATATCCTGACAGTTGGAAAATGCTAAACGTAGAGTAAGGTCTAAGGCCGAAGGAGTGCAGAGAAACGATGCCCTGAATTCCAGCATAAACTGGCCTACGAATGTTCCAGTCACTGTGGAAAAACAGACCCAAACTCCCACAGACTCTCCCATCAAAGTATCAGAAGCATTATGGCTGGTGTTTAAAATTGAGCATCCATCCAGGCCTCCATGTGGAAGAAAGGCAGTGTGTGGAGTGTGATCCTGCAGAGTGTGACGCCCTTGATGTTTTTTTCCCTTGGCTCTTGACTTTTGTGTGAAAAAGACAAAAAGGATATGAGTGGAGTGGGAAAATAAGAGGGACCAAGAGAAAACAAGAAATAATTTAAATAATAATACGTTCTGGCATATTTTTCTCATTTCCTCTAGACACAATTTTAATTATTAATCTTATGGTTGGAAGAAACCTTGACATGCATCCAGTTCAAATACATCAAAGTCTGCATATTGTGTATTTGTAAAAAAAGCCGTTTTTTTCTTTTTCTTTTTTTTTTTTTGAAAGAAAGCACATTGAAGGTAGAGTAACAATATCTCATTTGTAGTATATGAGACTGTGGAAATGTCGCCTAATTTGGGGGGAGGAGGGTTTGCTTATGACATTGGTAAAACAATAAGAGAAATGGTATAAATATACATACCTATCCAGATTGTTTTGAAGGTGGCAGTGAAAATATTTTGAAATCTCAAAGTGCTATCAAAATATGAAATGCAATTATTATTTTCCTTTGCTTGTAGCAGAACTCAGAATTAAGATAACAGGACATCAGCTATAAATTTTGTTAGCTAAAGCAAGAATCTTTACTTCCTTTTTAGATTGAGAAAGACCTAGAGAAGAAAGGACACTATCAAAAGAAAATGATGAAAGCAACGCTGCTTAAGCAGACTTTCACAAAGAGAAAACGTACTACATAATAATAAGATATTCTACCCAATTATAGGAGCTATGTGGGGTCTAGGGAATAGCATATTCAGATGAAAGAGAAAATAAAATATATTAAAAAAATGAAATTGGAGGCTGAAGTCACGAAATGTTCTAACTGCTGGAAATAAAGAACCAGTACTCTTTTCAACATTGAACACTTAAATGAGAATGGTTAGAATATTTTAGAAACATAAATAGTGTCCTTGGAAATAATAAAGTCATGATGTGTCAATATACACTTATTAACAACTATTTTCTTTCTTTGTGGAAAATAAGCCCCAAAATTAGATGTTAGAGTAACAAGGAGTTTCGTTGAAGACCTGATCAAACATTTTGAGACAACTGGAGCAGATAAGAGAGAATACAATCTTGGCATGGTTAGGTATGGCTGGGTGAAGACTGTTAATAAAAGAATAGATAAAATTAAATATGATATTTATTGGAATCAAATATTCCATTACTCTAGTACAAGGACGAGTTGGGATTCTATTTGAAAATATTTTATACAAAGCAACATTTGTAGGGTAACTAAGATGGTCAACAAGTTATGGTAAACACTATGGAATTTACACTATTTTTTATTTCCCTTGAGACATAACTGATATACAACATTGTGTGAGTTTTAGGTGTAAAGTGTGCTGATTTAATATATGTATAGATTGCAATATGATTACCACCATAGCATTAGCTAACACCTCTGTCGTGTCATAATTATCATTTCTCTTTTTTGTGGTGAAAATACATAATTTTTTTTTCTCTTTTAGACATTTAAGGTCTGAACAGTCATCTTATATTTGTACATTTGGGCTTTTCTAGATATCTTCTTGGGTCAGAGAGATGTACAGTTTCTGGGGGGTGATTCTGTTGCACTTTTCAACATCGAAACAAATTTATGTAATAAATTAAGTTTAAATCGTAGTTTTAGATAACTTTTTAATTTTTTAAAACAATGATAGTAAGGATTAGAATTACAATTGATATATTGGTAAAAGGAGTGAACAAAATTAGAGAATGAAGAAATCATACATAGAAACAAATATTAGATGGCATTTTCTCTAAGACTTGAAAAGTGCACATCACTTCAGATATTTAGAGCTCCATCATGTAAGAAACAGAAGTGCTTTTCATTTTTAATTTGAAATGTAATGTCATTAAAGAAATAAACAGTAATTTATGAGAAGCATAGCCATTTTGAGTAGTTAATATGAAAATATTTTGATATTAAAACAGCAAGAGAATACGAGGTGACAATTTTTCAAAGGAGCGGCTAATTAACTGCTTAATAAAAACTACATTATAATTTTTGTCATTTTTCCTCTTCTTTTTTTTCATTTGGAATGAATAGATTCATATTAACAAGCCTGTCTTTTGCTTTAATAACCTATTTAGAGGACTTACAGTTCAAGTAGCCTTCACTGAAATAATCCCATATTACCTATTCAGCTATTATAAAACTACAAACATTTCTTTTATTATACTAAAATATATGGTAAGTTACAATGACACATGGAATATTTTCCTGGTAAGCATATTTTATACTTGATATGTTATAAAGAAATTCAGTACCTTGCTACCCAAAATAAACAGTCATTAATTAAAAGAATATCATCTTGTCAAAGTTTATAAAATGAACATTAATGAGTTTTCAAGGGAAGAATGTGCAGATGGCATGTCATTCTAACAAAAATATGAGGCCATTACTGGTAAATATTTTTAATGCTTAAATGGCCAAAATTTTTTTGCTCGTTTCTAATAGTTTAAAACCTGGAAAATATATATCTAAGAATTATAAAACAAGTTATGGTTACAACGACATGATTAATCTAGTGTGATTAAAGCATCACTTTAATATTTGTAGCACTGACCTTGAAAATCTGAACTTTTTGTATGTATTGTGTGGGGAAAAAATCTAAGGGCAATGCAAACATTTATTAGTAGGAATATATTTCAAATACAGCCCTGCCACCTTCTGTTCCTAATGTTTCCAATTTGTTTTGAGGTCAAATCAGTGGAAATAAAGCACTAATTTAAAAACATCAAAGGATTAATATTTTAACCCAACACAAACACATTATTTCTAGAATATCACTAACCTTAATTTCCCTATGTTCATTAATTCAGACTTGCAGAATAATTGTTTTCATTAGCCCATTTAAATTTTTTTCAAAAGTTTACATATAGATTATACAGAATACTTTTTTTGAGTTTTCATGTATATATTTATTATGTTATTGAATTCTAAAATAGTTTTAATTTTTGATTTTCTCCTTTTAAATTTTTCTTTTACAGTATATGCAAGCTATGACTGGAAATTTTTATTATATAAAATGAAATTTCAAGAAATTGAATTAGCAGAAGGCACTGTAATTCTGGGTTCAATGACAAAAGGAGAATGAAAGATGAAAACCTTAGACCCTAACTACAATAAAGAAAAATTTGATGACACCAGGGGAACACTTTATGTGGCCTATTTTTAATTTAGTTAATTAAATGTCTTATGTCTAAAGACAACATTTCAAATCTATTCTCACAGGCACATCATTAAGGGAAAAATACTATAACAAGAAGAGATTCCAGGTTACACATACAAAATAGAACATGATACAAACCCATCCTTTGAGGACATTTATACTGTTGTAAATTTTTGATGCTATGTAAAATATTTGAAAAAAGTCATTAAAATTGATGTTGACACATGTATTAGAAACTGCTACCATCTCATATCATTGGTAATACCATAAAACAGAAATTTAGATGTAGCACAGAAATTAGCATGAAATTTTGTGACAGTTCATCTAGGACAAAGCAGTAAAATTCTTTAACTCTTGGTAAACCCTGTCAAACACGAAATCTGCTTTTTTCTTATATGAACTTTTCCATTTTGTGTTATTTTTTCTTACTTAATGTTGCAAATGACACCCTTTGGAATACTGCTTTGTCACAGAGGCCAAATATTGCATATGTGACTATCTGGCAAGCTTCTATTCTTATCTCTAGTAGTTTAATATGAAATGTTTTAAAGGACTCCTGAGAAATTGGTGGTAAAAGAGGAAGAAGAGACCTTCGAAATGCCTGTTTGTATAGACTGACCTTCATAATCATTGCCACAGGACTCTTGCTATGTATCCATGGATGGTTTGTTACATCTATTTTCATTTCCCAATATCAAAGTAATTTCTGAACATGTAAATTATTATCAATTCCTTCTGTGGGTCTAGATAAGTACTTCTGTCAAAATTTAAAAGTGAGAAGAAATTTTAGTTTTATGTATGTAATCAAATACTTTCATTGTCTAGATGACATCATCGAGGATTTTCAACACTTACTCAATATTTAAGTTTATATATATATGTACTACTAATTAGTTATGGAGAAAGGTATAGAACCAGGTATTCAGACTAAAACTGTGGTGTTCTTTCTATTTTGATCAATGATTCATGTCCTACTACACTCCCACTTACTCCTTTCCATTCTTAGACCACTAGACCTCCTATCTATTCCTCAATATTCACAACTAGCTTCCAATTTAGAGATTTTCCTTTAACTGTTCCATATTCCTGATATTTATTTTTTCATTCATTTATTCATTCATTCATTCTCTCTCTCCATTTTTTTGGTTCTAGAAAAATATCCTTCATTCCACTACATACTACAATAAAGTTTGTATTCTGTGCTTTTTCTTATCCAGAAACTACACTCTAGCATTAATTTTGAAAGAAAGTGGCCAGGAAGTGTCAAAGCTATTTTAGATAAATAGTAAAGCCTTTTGGTTACAGAAAAGGAATGGATATAAAGACAACAATAAGA
Source organism: Pteropus medius (assembly GCF_902729225.1). Taxonomy (NCBI): domain Eukaryota; kingdom Metazoa; phylum Chordata; class Mammalia; order Chiroptera; family Pteropodidae; genus Pteropus; species Pteropus medius. The sequence continues at coordinate 17,346,073 of NW_024346062.1, forward strand.
AGAACATCCGCAACTGAAATCAGAGCTCAGATTACCAGGAAGTGGTATCAAAACACTGGATTGAGAACTTATACTATTCAGTTTTTCTTGGACTTTAGGTTCTATTTTAGGGGTTTTGACCTTAGTGTGCTTTAGAATCACCTGAGTTGTTACTCCAGATTGACCAAACTGAAACCTCTGAAGATGGTGCCCAAGCAGTTGTATTTGCCCAACAATTTGTTCAAGTGACATAAATGTCCCTGCTTTATTAAATGTATTTGAGAACCCTTGTATTATGTGACATTCTAAGACCACCAGAAGTCATTCAGAAACTTATAGGTAAATTTTTCACCCCTGGGAGAGGGCGGCTGATACAAATATTTCAGAGTTATGTTGCACCAGAATCAGATTGATAAATGTATTGAGATACCCAAATATCGACTTTTAATCAGTACTGCATTATGAAAACCAAAACAATGAATGATACAAAGTTCCTCAATCTAACAGGGGAAATAAATCATCTAAAGATGAGTAAAGTTGAATGTTTATACACCATATGCCATGAGTTCAGTCAAATGTTAATATGAATTCAAACAAGAAATTATTTCTGAATCAGATGATATGGAAAGTATTCATGACAAAGATCTTAGGAAGTGGAATGTCAATTTTAATGGATGGAGATGAAGGAGGGTCATGTGCTTGGTTTTTGATTCAGAGTGTTTATATAAGAGCTGAAATTTTAAAATTGTAGGTGTACATTAATGTTATTATTATTTTTTTTACCAAATTTAATGTTTTCAACCTTTATTTCTTCAAATATTTTTTCTAACTCATTCCCTCACCTCTTTCTGTGATCTAATTATGAGGATATTGGCACATTTAATTGTATTCCATGAGTTTTTGAGATTCTGCTCATTTTTCATTTTTATCATTCTTATCCTTAGACTAGATAATCTCCATTGATCTATCTTTAAGTTTTCTGAATCTTTCATTGTCTGCCCAAAACTGTTGTTCATCCCTCTAATAAATTTTTGATTTCAGTTATTATTCTTCTCAACTCCAAAATTTCTGTTAATCTCATTTTTATAATATATCTTTATTAATATGAGTAAATCTGGAATTACGTGTATCTTGTGCAGGGGTGTGATACAGTCGTATGGTGATTAATGGAAAGGACATGAAGTAATTTTTCTGGTAATAAATAAATGTCTTGCACACTAAACTAGCTTAGAGGGGTTTTTTTGGCTAAATAAGTAGAGAAATTTATAAACATGGCTTAATAAATACCTATTTATTAGTCAAATTTAATAAAAGAATTTTAAAAATTGGATTATCTTTTCTTTTCATGAATAAAACTTTAAGTAGAGAGTCTTAGAAGTGACTGAAAAAACTGTTTGAACTAAACTTTTAGGTTCAACCAATTTGGACTCACCATGCTAATTTAAGTTTTCAGAAAATTATTACATTTATTTCACAGCTATCTGTTAACAGCTGATCCAAGAATACTGTTCATTCCAATCCTGAAGTGTTCGTTGCTAACTAGCTGATTATTTGATTATTATGTTTTCCTAAATAGCAAAAGTATTTTCTCAGATGAACTGGTAAAAAAAATATTTCATTTTCTCCAAAAAGGCTATCCTTCCTGGTTAGTTACTTAAAATAACAGCTGTGGATTTGGATGCCCATTAATGGCAATGGTAGTGATGATGATGACAGCAAAGGTGAGATTAAAGAGTTACCAGGTAAAGAAATAGCTTTGTTATAGAATGGTATCAATGAACACATCCATATAGTGTTTGCCATTGTATTTACAAGTTTCTGAATACCACAGGGTTTATAAGTAAGGCAGCAAAAAGAAAAATAGAAGTGATGGAAAAGGAAAAAAATTTGATTTAAAAAAGACAAACTTCGAGACAGGTCATTCAATCTTCTGCACAAAGCTCTGGATATCAGTAAACTCAAGTGCAAAGTCCCACTTTTCCGCTAATATCTTAACTCTGAGTCTGAAATAATTACTTTATAATACTCTCTTCTGTAGGAGAAAGACAATGATAGATATAGTTAAAGACAAACAAACATATTGTATATAAATGTTCAAATACTTTGCCAAATAGTCTAATTGTATCTTGACAAGAGCTATTACCCAAATAACAATAAACAAATTTTGGTGACTCACAGGGTTTCAATTACAAGATAAAGTGCATAAAGTGCACATACCACTGTGCTCTTGTGCATTTATTTTCCTTGCAACTAAGAAGTCAGCAGCCCTCTGGGGTCTTGTCTCCATAGGCAACCCAGTAGGTGAGTAGAGAAAGCTATGCTAAAAAGCACTTTACCTTGGTCACTGTTGCTTCATGATCTTCTGAATTACAGCAAAAGATTCCTAAAGCCGCTGTTTTTGTATTTACAAATTTCCAGAATAATCATGACCCATTTTTGTGGTGGCAATTACAAGGACATCAGAGCCCTCCTACACAATCTGAATCAGTCCTGCATGTCAAATAGTACAGATGGAAAAAAGAAAAATATCTAAACTTTCAGGCAGTTTTGCAATGCGGAATACTGTGGAAGAACCTATTGCAAAAACGGCACAGTACATGATAAGGATAGAGATGACCTTATTCCTAGTCTTGAGTTTGTCATTAATTAACTGTGACCGTGGGCAAAGTGTTTTTCATCTCTATGCTTCTAAAGTGTAAACTGGATAGATTAAATGATATCTAAGTTCTTTCCAGCTTTTAAAATTTCAGCTAGTTGCCACAGACTAGCTCTTCTTTAAGATATTTATTACACAAACTGGGAAAATATACTCTCCATTGCTGCCAGTAGTGCACATACTACCTACCATCTTCTTTCCAAATGATTACCTGGAAAGAATATAGGTATCGCTTTGCAGACTTAAACCCCAAACCTGTAGACACACCTTAACTTGCGTGCCTGTTTTCTAATACTTCTCCCACAGTTGCTAGCCATCACATTTTTAGTAATATCATATTAGTCATCTTCCAAATCCTAGGTGCAAATATGGTATCTAAGACGTTCATGAAGAGGGCCCGGTCCATATATTTAGACAACATGTACTAAAGATTCTTTCTTCAAGTTGTGTGTGTGTGTGTGTGTGTGTGTGTGTGTGAGTGATTTTGTCTTTCTTTTTGTCTTCTCCGAGGACTAAAGTCTCAATTTTTATCTCTGAAGCTGTATAAATAGTTCTCTATCTCAATTTCTGACTTAATAACTTAAAACCTGTATGACCAGGGAGATGATACTTAATCTTTTAAATCTTAGACTCGTCAACATAGAGCTTTTGTCAGGAGTAAATGTACATATGAAAGTGGTTCACTTGATGATCTAATTTGGTGTGGTACAAGAAAGCAACTTAACTTTTTCTCACCACTGTACCTTGAAATCACTCTATAAAATATTTTTTTCTTTCCTATGGATGAATTCTTAATTTGAACCCACACTTTTCTTATCATATTCAGGAATATTAACAAATAATTTCATTTTTTACAGATATTAATATTCAAATACAATCTAATATTTTATTTTGTTCCCATTGTATTTTTTAAAATCATCTCTCTAGATTTTAACCTCTTTGTAAATAAGGATTATATATCATAAATAATGATAATTTCTAACATTTCGATAATTTCTATTACTTCTAGGTAGTGACAGAGGAAATAAAAGTCATAGAGGAGTAGACACAAGAGTGGAGAGGCATGTGATATAATGGTTAAAGTATAGAGCCAAAGCTTGAATTAAGATTCCAGTTCTAATGTGTATTAGCTGTGTGAACTTCAACAGTGACCTAGTGAATCTGTGCTTTAGATTTCACATCCACATTTTGGAGATGATAATAACACTGGCCTCAGAAAGTCATAGTTAGAATATAACAAATCATTATAAGTTAAGCACAGAGAATGACAAATGGAACTTAGGAAATACTAAATATGTATTTATTTTTTATCATAATTATTAATATTGATTAAGTTCTGAGTGTGTACTATGCATAGTCTGTAGTCAGGGATGTAACTTAAGGTTGAAAATAAAGAGTTATTCCAGATGCATTCTTGTTTGGGACTACAAAAACAGTATTAAAGCTTGGCTTCCCCAAATATTTTCAAAGTGTAAAAATGGAAATGCTTACTAGAGAATATTGTTGTAACGATATTGATATTATGATTCGTGTGTGTGCATGCATGTGTGTGTATACTTTTAATATTTTTATAGTCACTTTTCCCCAAGGTCTGTATGTGAGCATCACTTCTCTCTTTCACCAATAAGATTGTCTCTTTGGGTCTAAAAAAGAAAAGAAAAAAAATCAAAAAAAACTCTTCAAGTCATCATTAGACTTACAAGGACAAACTGAAAAATGAATTCTCATAGAAACATCCATGCTTGGGATGTTGGGCCAATTATCAATGTATTTTCTGTATTTTCAGCTAAACATTTGAACTAATCTTCTGTGCCTTCTGAAGGGACTGATTTCTTTACCAAAGATGTATATAAATCTTATAAAAGTCATCAAAGAAGATATATTTTTTTCAGCTCAATACCTCAGACTGGTTGCTGATATTTAATAGTTGATGACAATGCCATGTAGGTTTTGACATCTGGAGTAACATACTCTTTTTCTGATATAAATAAAATTTCTCTCACCATGGCACTGCTATTTCCCCTGAAATATCTCAGTAATGTGCTACTTTTATATATAAAAATCAGCACTATGTATCTGATATTATAATAGAGTACTTCAAAATCAGATTTCTATACTTTTTATCTGTGTCCTACTCTACATAAGGAAATGTTTTGGGGTTTGTTTGTTGTTGTTTTTTTGTCAATTTATGTGTCTAAAATTTGACACTTGAAATATTCAGAGCAACCACATTAATGGAGATTTTTGTACAAACACAAACACATTAATACAGCAGGAAAGCAGAGTTTGAGCCAGTTGTTGCATGGAAGACATCATTTTGAAAACAAACAGTGTGTTAAGTCCAACTGCCATCACAGTGACAGTACAACAGCTAAAAGACAGAATTCTTGCTAAGACTTCTACTTTACTTGTTAATGATTGAAAAGAAATTCATTGTGATACCAGAAAGAAATGTAGGTTTTTAGAATTTTTATTTTCCTAAAAGAAACAGCTACATAAAACAGAAATGTGTACTCATGTTCTTCTCAGTTGTATTTATTTTAATAGGTAGAAAAATAAGTTGCATCAATTTAAATAAAATTTGTATTTTACTTTATTCCTAAGTCTTTCATTTGGGAAAAATCCTCTTCTGAAAATACAAAAGTCAAATATTTGCCCTTTTTATTTCTCAGCTATACAATTGAAGAAAAGCTAAAAAAATCATTTTCCTACTCATATGCTGTTTTGTTCTCTATCCAATTAGAAGCAAAATGTCTTTGAAGAAAAAAGGATGTCAAAAATATGCCAGGGTTGAGGAAATTCATAGAGAGTGGTTTTCCCCGATTTTTCCTGAACTTGGTGTTCAATGTATAAAAGTTAGTACGTTTACATATTATTCTTTCTTATTTTTAGCCCATAAGACTTGAAATAAAATAATTTTCAAGTTTGTTACTTGCTATTGTTATAGTAAAATAAAATATTTCTAAATTTATTCAGGTTATTTTGTTCCAGTTTTTTATTCTGTGTAATCAAAATCCCCGAACCTGGATATTTATGAAAATGTTAATGTGTAAATATTCATAATAATTTACTTACATGTACACACATGCACAGAGTAAACTGAGTTAAGGAAAGTGGTGTTCAGCCATCTCGTAGGGCCATAGTATGGAGATTACTGTAATAGAGCCTTTCAAAGGTTAAACTACACTTCAGGTAAAATAGATTAACTTTATAGCTATTTCAAATTCAGGAGAGGAACCTGAAACAAACGAATTTTTGTCTGCCTCCAACATATAACAACAAGATAGGTGATGATAGGTAGATAGATGATAGATAGATAGATGATAGATAGATAGATAAACTAATAGGAACAGAAATATATATATAGTTATATAGTTACGTATACATTTTTCCATATATCACTTTGAAATGGTATAAATTTGAAATGAACTCTGTGGTCAAATATATGTAGGAAAATAGGGAAAGTTAAATGGTTCTTTTTATTTCGTATAAGAATACTCCTCATTATTAACATAATAAAGAAGATTTCGATTTAGAATATGCCTAACACCCACCAATTGCCTATTAACACACTCAAATGTTTATCAGGGTTTTTATCAGTTCTATGGCTACTAGTAATGCAGTCTTCCCTGTTCTCTATCAAGGAAAAATTTACCTAATCACAAATTCCAATTATTTTCACCAGCCACAAAACTTTTAGGTGCTTAGATAAAGTGCCATTAATCTACCAGGGCATTATATTCAATGTCCCGAGAGATATAATGGGATGCATTTAATCCATCCATGACTCAAGAATATTTCTAGTTAGCTGTAGTGTTGTAAGTGTGCTAAGTATATGTATTAAGCAATTTCAGTAAATATAAATTTTCAACATATATAACATCTGGTATTTAGGGATAAACAGATGGCTCAAGTGCAGATGTTTTCAGATATTGGCTACTGTTGTATTATAGATCATAAATCATGGTTATATCCAAAAACTCTTAAACTAAAGAAGCTGGATGCAAACTTTCTTACCAATAAGAGAAGTCTCTAATGGTAGGTAAGAAAAAAATATACCAAATCTCTATTTATTTAACTAGTTAGTTTTCTCACGCTGTTTTAATTATACTCGAAAGGGATATAAAGGACAAATTAGAAAATCAAATACATCCCTAAAAATGATGAGTATACTCATAATAAACATAACTAATATTTTTCTCACCTTCCTATGTGCCAGTCACTTCTGTAAGTTATAGATATAGACATATATTTCAGAGATCACTGTGTTATAAAGAGACTGTGTAATGTGACTTCCAAAAAGAGCTTATAAGTATAATTTGCATGACTGTCCTTGTAAAGCCCAAAATAAAGGATGGATGGACAACAGAGATGTTCTGACAGTGGACAGACAGTAGCAGAGAAATGTCTTAAATTTCAATTAAGACCTTTGGTTTTATAAGCAACTCACACATAATGTATATAATGAGACATTATTTTTCAAATTTCATAGTATTTTGATGATCTCAGTGTTATTCCCATCTCACATTTCTAACCATTATAACTCAAATATCTTAATGACAGTTTAAGGATCTGGTCACATCAAATCTTTGGCATTCATAAGAGATATTTCCAAATACTTTTATAAACACAAAGTCAGACTACACTTTAGGACTCTTGCAGAAGTCATGTTTACTGGACACATGACTACATTTCTCTGTGGTTTGAAATAAATACACTTTGCCCTCTTTAGAATGACTTTTATTCTTCTATCACCCATTTTCTCCACCTGATAATGCAATAACTGAACCAGGTTGGTCATTTAAGTGACTGGTATGTCTCTATTGATGTTTAATAATAGCAATTAACTGTATTCTCGTTACTGCATTAGGTTCAACTCCACCCTCAGGTCTACCCCACTGAGTCTTCGACCACTATGTGTGACATTCTCATTATCAACTCTCTGTCTCTCCCTTCCCTCAGTTATTGTCTCATGCTGTACCATTCTATAACCATAATTTCACAGAAGCCACACATTACTTCAGATGTCATAATGCAACCAACAATAGTCATAATACTTTTTCATAATTTTTCACAGTGGTGTATTTTACAATACTTTTTCATAATTACAGTTGAACAACGTGCTCCTCTTTTCTCATTGTTCATGCCATTGATAAATTCCATTAAAGAGGAACTAACAGAATACAGAGTATTATCCCTAGAGGCTATTTGCATTTATTTTGCTTTAGTTAATAGAAATCTTGTGTTTTCATTAGCAAGGAATCTCAATATGGAGATGTGGTTTTGCTGATGCAAATATTTAAAAAAATAAATAGAAAAGTGGCAACTAGCTGAGCAGACTGGCTCCAACATGAAACATATCATGCTGCCCACTATGATATGTTATACCAGAAAAGAAGTTAATTGAGTCATCAACACAATAGGCTAGAAGAAAACCTATGGTGTTAATTAGGCTCATAAATGAAAATGCCTTGTTATTCCTTACCATATCCTTTTGCCCATGATCTTTATATTGAATAACTTAACATGCATTGCCACACATTGTGCACACAGCAACACTTTCATTCCAATACCTCTAACACAGAATCCTTCCTGCATTGCTGATCTTGAAAGCCATCTTTCTGATAAACTAAAAAGAAAAAAAACCATCATTTCAAGAAAATAATGGGGAGACGAATTTCAACCACAGATTTCAGTCATTCTGTTAGAACTTGATGGCATTGTTTCTTTACATCCTCTTTTCCTTGATTTAGAGCAATGTCTTTAAGCAGCTACTTTACATGCACTTTCATACTTATCTTATTACCTAGATATGGATCTCTGGCAGGCAAAGTAGCAACAGGACAAAGTAAACTGTGAGAAATTCATTTTTCTTAAGTAATGTTGAGGCATCCCATATAAGTAACTATGTAGGTACAGCTAGTCCTCAGCAACTATATTCAGGAGGTGACCAACAATCTTTCTATTGTCTGTCTGTCTGTCTGTCTAGCTACCTAGCTAGCTAGCTATCTAGCTATCTATCTAGCTATCTATCTTTCAATCTACCTACCTATCTATCATCTATCTATCTATAAATATATACACACTGATTGGCTGTACTTCTGGGGGAAAATGCATGGCTGGTCCTCAGCAAATGTTTTAAAGAGGTATATGGCCAACCATATATTTTTTCCCCCAGAGGTATAGCACAATCCAGGAGGGCACTGGTTCTGGAGTCAGAAGACCTGGTCTCACTGTTTATTTACCACAGATCTTGGATCATTTTAATTTTAATAGAGGAAAACATTGATAACATTTCACAGAGCTTTAATAATCAAATAAGGATATAGAAATAAATTTCCATAAATTTCTAAATAATTATATAGATGATAGTAATTATTACTTAGATAATACCTGACCATTTGAGACCTTAGATTTTTTATAGCACTTGATCTCCACACCTACCCAACTGTTGGTACACCCAAATGGAATCAGGCTATGGTTCTTTACTGAGCATTTCACACTGACCTATATACCATGATAGAAATGCATATTTCAGATTTTATTGTGCTAGGTAAACCTGTAGCCTAAAAGTAAATGAGTTGGTGCTAAGAAAATGTTGGCTTCCTGCTTTACTATAATTAAGCTATTAGAGCGAATATAAGAGTAAGAATGAGAATAAATAAAAATAAAAATTATGAGGTCAGAGTGCCTGCCCTCTGCCAGCAATTTTATATATCTATTATCTCTAACCTTCAAAAATTTTATCAAATAAGAGTTATATGTTTGGCCAAAAACATATCAAAACTAATAGCTGGAGTAGAGCACAAGTTCAAATTTGTCATTCTCTAATGCCTGTCTAAGGACCTTCTGCTATATAACTGCCTCTCTAGTTTTGTAGGCACAGTGACTTAATTCAAGAGGGAATATTTAAGAAGATTTCACAATAAGTGGCTGTTAGCAGAAGGCATTTAAGAATGTTCTCATGGTCCAGTACTGAGTAATCATCTGCTTGGACAATACAAAGGGCTGAGATAACATTAGCAGTGTTTATTAATATGCATACCATAGAGAATATTTGAAACAATTTGAATAATTTTAGAATAAAACAAAAAGTATCACTTTTTTTTTCTTAGTAGTAGAATGATTTATACTAGCTTCCCCTAGCTGCATTAATAAAGATTTATTTCTTGCTTATATCAAGTCTGAAGCAATTCAACAGTTTTTATTTTCTTTTGTTTTGTGGTAACTATGCCTTCTGGATCAAATGGCCTCTAGTAGGGAAAGTTAGGAGAGAGGATGCATACCAGTTTTTAGTTGCATAAGCCCAGAAGTCACACAAATCACTTCCTCTCATAGTCTATCAGCCAGATCTGGTTAAATGGGCCAACCTAATTGTAAAGAAAACTAGAAAATTTTGATCTGCATATAGATATTTTGTGTATTATATGCTTCAACTATACTTTGGTTTCTGTTTAGGTTCATATTTCATGAGGCAATGTCCTTATACCAAATTATGTGAATAACTGGACCAGCTATTATTTCAAAGCCAAATCTATTTATTGTCACTATAGATGCTAAAGTTTGTGCCACCTTCTTACACATGAGAAACATTGGACTCTAGGTCTCACTTTTTTCCCCTAGGTCATCACACTATCAAAATACAATGCAGATCAATAATGCAGCTATAGTGCGGCATTATCAATGTAACTATATTATCAAGACCCTTCATTCTATCACATAGTTTTTTTCTAATAAGATACCTTAGTATTGAAATCTGAGAGCTTAATGTCCAAAGCTTTCATTGGTTAAATATTCTTATCAGAATTTAATTCAGATTATAACAAATAAATTCAGCTTTATTATGTATATATGACATAATCTCACCCAAGAGAGTGTAGAAAAAATAAGCAATTTTCAGGTAATAGAGTTTGTCTTGAATACTATAAGGAAAAAGACTTAAAGAAAAATTAACATCACACTATAATCTAGTTGGTAAATTTGTTTCCCTCAGGACATGGGTTAATAATTGAAAGTGATGTATATGTAGAAAACAGGAGCCAAGTTTCTCACTGTCAGAGAAAGAAGTTCAAATAAATAAGTAAGTAAGTAAGTAAGTAAGTAAGTAAGTAAGTAAATAAATAAATAAATAAATAAATAAATGTGAGTGAACAGGAGGAAGCCTAGAGTGAGCCCTGTGGGGCTAGATAATATCAGTTTGAACTTCTGTTTTTGTTTTTGTTTTGTTTTTTTTTTAAATATACAATATGCCTATAGGTAAAGCAGAAATAAAATAAATATGTGCATATATACAGGTTAGTATACACAGATACATGACCTAGCATTGTCCCACTTGGATCTAGAAGCTGTGAAACTCCAGTAGCAACAAATACACCTAGGGCCTAGGTCTTAGTTCCTAGATATAATCCACAATAGAATAAACCAGTGCTCCTTGGAGAATTGGTTTACTGTATGGTCAAAGATTGATTCTAGGGCCAGAATATATCCAAGAGGAGCCTGAGGCATCTTCTGTACCAGAGAGTATAGATGTACTTCATTTAAGAAAAAACAAACAAACAAAAAAAAACAGGTTAGGGGCACGTTAAAAGGAGACAAGACCAACCTGAAAGAGTACTGAGTGGCCAAAGATAAAACAGATTGAGCAACAAAATAAATAATATATTTTATTACAATCCTAAGTATAGAATAAATATCCTGTCACTATACTGATATAAATAAACAATTGAATGAATAAATGAGGAATAAGAGACAACTCTATCTTACAGAAGAACTCCAATTAGTTAGTGTGAAAATAATGATGGAAATTGAAAATCATCATTAGAAAACCATAGTAGTAATTGTTGTAGGTAAGACCTATAGAAAAATGCTAAAATCAGTCTGGGACACTTTAAGGAGAAGGAGAAATTTGCATAATCACAAATACTTTGATATCTCTCTAGGAGGTGGGGCTTAATCTCCTCCCTTTGAGTGAGGGCTGAACTTCTTGACTCAGTTATAATAAATATAGTATGGAAAAGAAAAAAAATAGTTACTTTACAGTGGAGGAACCTGGAATGTACTACTTTCACCAAATGAACAAGACCAGAAATAAAGCATGTTGACATGATGTGCCTTGAAAAAAATGCAGTGAGATGGGAGAATCACCTCCCTGGTAGTCTTCTACCAAATTTATAACCATCAAAGTTAATAAGTAATTCTTTAAGTTGATCTATTAAGAGTAATCTGACTTGCATTTTTGGGATGTGGATTTTAATGCTTTTTGCTTTCTCTATGTCTATCTCACATAAGGGGCCAAGCTATAGTTTTAAATTCTAGGTTCCCATCCTTTACTAAATATTTACTAACTTCCATATCTATTAATAAAAATACAAAGACTGCTTCAATTGAATGTTTTACTTGTGTAGTAGACCAGGTAAAAGGTATAAATAGGTCGTCTAAATTGTATTTACAAATAATTTATTTTGTACCACCTTTTATCCAGCTTTATTGAGATATAACTGACATTCAGCATTATGCAAGTATATGGTGGCCAATCTGGTGATTTGATATATGTATCTATTGTGACATGATTACTACAATAGGATTACTTAACAGCTCTATCATCTCACACAGTTACCTTTTGTGTAGGTATAATGAGAATACTTAAGATCTACTGTCTGAGCAATTTTCAAGTATATAATACAGTATTATAACTCCAGTCACCATGTTGTACATTAGATCCCCAGAACTTATTCATCTTATAACTGGAAGTTTGTACCCTTTAACTAATATCTCCCTATTTTCCCCAAACCCTAGTCTGTTTGCAACTACCATTCTAGTCTGTTTCTATAAGTTTGGCTTTTTTAGATTCCACATATATTTGAGATTATGCAGTATTTATCTTTCTGTGTCTGACTTATTTCACATAGCATAATGTCCCCAAGATTTATTCATGTTGTTGCAAAAGGCAAGATTTCTTTCTTTCTTCTGGCCAAATAACATTCCAGTGCATATATATATATATATATATATATATATATATATATATATACCATCTCTTCATCTATTCATTCATAGACAAATACTTAAGTTGTTTTTATTTCTTGGCTATTTTAAGTAATGCTGCAATAAACATGGAGTACAGAAATCACTTCGAGAACCTGATTTCATTTCCTTTGGATAAATATCCGGAAGTAGAATTGTTGGATCAAATTGGTAGTTCTATTTTTAATTTTTTTGGAACGTTTACATTCCCACCAACAGCACGCAAGTGTTTCTTTTTCTCTAAATCCTCATTGACACTTATCATATCTTGTCTTTTTGATAATGACCATTCTAACAGATGTGATGTGATATTTCATTGTGGTTTTATTGGAATTTCCCTGATGAATAGTGATGTTGAGCATCTATCTTTTAATGTACCTATTGGCCATTTGTATGTCTTCTTTAGAAAAATGTTTATTTGGGTCCTTTGCCTATTTATTTATTTATTTATTATTTATTATTTTTTTAGGCGAGGCAACCTTTGGTTGACCTCACAGATTGCAAGGACCTTGTCAGCTTGCAATCTCTTATTTTTTTATTTTTTTTTTATTTTTTATGCCTACAGCAGCTGATCTTCCTAGGTAGTCTCCCATTCAAGTACTAACCAGGCCCGACCCTGCTTAACTTCCGAGATCAGACGGGATTGGGCTTGTTCAGGGTGCATGGCCATAGACGCCTTTGCTCATTTTTGATAGAGTTCTGTTTTTTGCTATTGAGTTGTATGTATTGATTTTTAATCCTTACCAGATATACGGTTTGCAAATATTTTCTCCAATTTTGTTTTCATTTGCTGACTGTTCCTTTTTGCAGAAGTTTCTTAGTTTGACGAAGTCTCATTTATTTAATTTTGCTTTTGTTGCATGTGCTTTTGGTGTCATATCCAAAAAAATTATTGCCAAGACCAAAGTCAAGAAGGCTTTCTCCTATGTTTTTTTTCTAGCAGTTTAAAATTTCAGATCTTACATTTAAGTCTTTCACCTATTTTATTTTAAAATTTGAGTAAGGTTAAGATGGGAGTCCAATTTAATTCTGTATGTGATTACCCAGTTTCTTAATATCATTTATTAAAAAGACTATTCTTTCCCCATTGAGTATTTCTGGCTCTCTCTTCAAACATCAATGAACCCCATATGTGTGGGTTTAATTCAGTTCCTTTGTTACACTACTCACATTTCAATTGCTCAATAGAAAAAGAGTATTTCTATCAATGCAGAAAGTTTTATTAGTCTGATTTAGATCAAAATTATATTAATGTAACAATGATAATAATATTTTGCCTTTATTCAACAGTTCTTAATGATGAGCAAAACATGAGTGTATAAAAAAGTAACTTGTTCTCTCAACATACCTGAGAAAAACATTCTTATTGTTTAAATTAAAAACAAATAGAGAAAGATAGATACTTAGCGTTTTATTTCAGTACGGACAGCAGGTCAGTAAGCTCACTAAGCATTCAATACCCTGCACATCTGATAATGATGAGAATACATTGTAGTCCTGCCTAAAAGACCTCCAGAAAGGTCTTTGTTAATGGCTATGTCTAATTTACAGGGTATACCTAAGAAGCTCAGGCTTCCCTCACTTAAATTTGAGCTTACATATGATGAATTACGCATAATTTAAAATTATTTATTTTCATCTATACCTAGCAAAATTACTAGCATTTTATATCTAATATTATGTTCCATTAAGTTGACTTTGTTTTCATTGCCAGTATGCTAAAACATATGCTTATAGGTAACAGTAGAAATTTCAGAAATGATTTTCCGAGGCTGTTCAACACAGGAAATTAAAGTAAACCCTAAAATGTGTTTTTTTAAGACATATGATTAATAATATAAAATTCTCTCCTTACATGTAATGAAATGGAATAGTAGAAAATCTATTTGTAAAGAAATAACTAAAAATGCAGGAACATTAAAAAAATTTATTTTTCAAAGAATTACTTTCAGTCATGGAATATGAGTCACAGAGTATATTATTACAGCACTCGGGATTTTAACTTTAAAATGAAATTTTTGAACAGATAATAATACTCTTATAATTGTATGTAAAATTACCTATTTTTGAATTATAAACTCCTAGAATTTGAGAAAAGTTTGTAATTTTTTCTTACATATTGATACCAGCTACAAGGTAGCATTATTTCCAAGTGATGCTGTATTTGTTTCCTAAGATGATTGTAACAAAGTATCACAGACTGGGTGGCTTAAGCAGTAGAAATTTGTTATCTGACAGTTCTGGAGTTTAGAATTCCCAAATCAAGGTGTCGTCAGGACTGGTTCCTTCTAAGGGTTGTGAGGAAGGAACCTGTTCCTGGCTTCTCTCTTTGGCTTATAGATGGCTGTCTTTTCCTTATTTCTTTTCACATCATCTTTTCTGTATGTATGTCAGTGTCCAAAGTTCCCCTTCTTATAAGGACACCAGTCATACTGGGTTTAGGGCCCTGTGATATTGTGAGTTACAAAAAGAAATATATAGTTTGTCTTTGTCCCATTTCTAGCACAGAGCTCCTAAAACCTTTGGAGCTCCCTAAGTGATAAAAGCAACAGTGGTGTGTTTCATTATATTAATGAGGTGACTTCTAGAGTTCACCAAAGGATGGGGGCTGGTTGCCAGTGGAAACAACCATGTGATTAGAGGGTTGGAATTTCAGTCCCACCCTTCTACCTCAAGGAGAGAGAAGCTGGAGATCGAATCCAGTCACCAATGGCCAATGATTTAATCAACTGTGGCTATATAATGAAGCCTCCATAAAACCTCAAAAGGAGAGAGTCAGAGAGCTTCTAGGTTGGTGAACACGTGGAGATTTGGGAAAGCGGATTGTTCAGAGAGGGCATGAAAGTTCTATACCCTTTTCCCACACCTTGCCCTATACATCTCTTCCATTTAGCTGTTCCCGAGTTGTACCCTTTTATAATAAACCAGTGATCTAATAAGTAAAATGTTTCTCTAAGTTCTGTGAACCGCTATAGCAAATTCCTTGAACCCAAGGAAGAAGGGGGTCGTGGAAACCTCTGATTTATAGCCGGTCAGTCATAAGTACAGGTAACCTGGACTTGTAATCAACATCTGAAGTCCAAGGAGGGGGTCGTGGGAACCCCCTTCTATATCCAGTCAGAAGCACAGGTAACAACGTGGGCTTGTGACTGGAGTCTGAAGTAGGGAGGAAGGAGTCCCTTAGGACTGAACTTTTTGCCTGTGAGATCTGATGCTATCTCTGAGTAAATAGTGTCAGAATTTAGTTGAATTGTAGGACACCCAGATTATGTCCAGAGACTTGCTTGTTGGTGGGAAGAGCCACCCTACTCCACCTCTGTTAGAATTGGGTTCAGGAACCCACAAGAGGCTCACTCTAATAACCTCTGTAAAGATCTTATCCAAAAAAGGTCACACTTTGAGTACTGGAGGTTAGAATCTCAACATATGAATTTTTGGGGGGCGGGGGAGAGGGGACACAATTCAGTTCATGACGCTACCCATATGCATTACACCATCAAAGATTTTTCTCTCCTCTTCGGCTTATTTGTGTGTGTATTATTATTATATACTATATATCATATAGTATATTATATGAATTATATATAGTATATATTCTAAACTATATACCATATGTATATATTATATATATTACTGTAACAATAACACAAGTAGGCTAATTCACACTATTTAGCCTATGTCAAGGGAGGATAAGTGAGCACAAATTCAAACCGATACAGAAAATGTATGGTCTTCACATATTCTCCTACTTACCAGTTGTTTTTAAGAAACCATCGACCTAAAAAGTTGGTTAAAAGAAATCTCTGAAAACTTACAAAATGCATTAGACCAGAAGGCAACATAAGTCTCTATCTATGAGAGCATAATTCTGTTTGATTATATCATTAAATTTTACCAAAGACAGACTTAGCAACAAAAATCTCCCATTTTCCATTCTGGCAGTGACTCAGCATACTATCATTTATAATAAAGGCAAACTTCCTACTAATTCTATATATTATACATGTTCATACAGATCCAAAAGCAAAGTTTGTCTTCTTGTTTCCTGGTAATAAAAATTCATTTCCATCTGTGCCTCAGCAAGGCAGAGTCTTCACTGTTTTTATTCTAACTTTTGACAGCAGTTACACTAGGAATTAATAGATAAAATAACACGGTACCATATGATTATTCATATATTTCACAGATAGAAGTATCCATTTCAGTGCAATGGAAAGGAAGAACACCTGAAAACAAATGCAGAAAAGGAAATACACATATGCAAAAATATATTGGACATTACTGTATTTAAAGTATTCTGCACATCTGTTATCCATATCCCTCTGCTATGCAAAAAATAATTACATTAGTTAGTAAAAATCAGGAAGAAATAGAATTAGAATTCAGAGGGATGCTGTAATATTCTATAAATATTCTGGCCATCTAGGCCAGTTCCATGGGCTTTGGGGAAGATAAAACATTACAGTAATGTCTACAGTGCTTTTGGTGCTGTTTGCCTGAGAAGTGACCTATTAGTGGAGTGAGTTAAATAAAAATGCACACGACAGAGCATATAATTCATTTGTAATCCAAAGGCCAGGGCTTCTACATGCTAACCCTTCCGAGAAACTTGGCAAAGAATCAATAATATAATAGCTCTGTGCTTGCTCCCAGTGTCTCAGCTATTATAGAAGATAGATGCTAGGTTCATGGAAGTACCTTTAGTGAAGTTTTTACTAGAGGTAAATGTTTAATATTAAGAAAAATAAACTATATTCTGGTTAAAAATAAAACTCCAAAGGAAATTCTAATTTCTGATTTTTTTTTTTCAATTTTGGAGTACAAGTATGCTGATAGAAATAACTGGTAGAAAGCCTATCAAAGAAAACAACATGCACACAGCACTTTTCCAGACCCCAGAACTCCAAGTCAGATTTTTATGCCTTTCAAGACAGTTAGAATATTAATGATAATATCTTTAAAACTTAAAATTACTTAGATGTGTAACCTGCTCCTTTGTACACACAGAATGACATGCTGAACATGTTTTGCAGTTTGCAATTTTGCAGGTGCAAGTTCATTGGAAATTTTTGCTAGCAAAACAAAAATCACAAAATCATGGTGCTACAAATATCCTCAAATTTAAAATTGCTCAATTTGGACTTTTCTTTTAAAGCAGCTTTTTGCTTCTGGGAAGATTATACACCTCATGGATGCCATTTGTAAAGAAGCTTCATAATTATATATGTGTTCCTTCCTTTTTCTTGGAACAAAAATTTTATCCTTGACCAAATTCTATTCAGGTTCTGAACTCTTTTGCAACAAGGCCTCAACTTTTGGACTTCTCTACTTTCCTCTGTATTGTCCAATTTCAGCAAGAATCTTGCTAAGTCAGTTTAGCCAGAATTCCTCTCTCTGAATAACTGATCATTCTTGATATCTGATCAGATTTCTCATCTTCCACCATCCTCCAGGTGATATCTGATTATCCTGACCTGCCCTCAGCAAGAATCCTGCTGGATCTGTTTAGCCAGAATCCACCCCTTACCCTTAATATTTCCTCTTAACTAATTTTCTATTCAATGAACACCTTAACTCCACCCCAGATCCTTAGTTATAAATTCCCTCTTCTGTATTCAGAGCTGAATGCAATCTCTCTTCCCTACTGCAAAATCCCATTACAGTGGTCCCTACACTTATCCTGATGGTCTCCCTGAATAAAGTCTGCCTTATCATCTTTAACAAATGTCACTAATAAATTCTCTTCTTTAACACTTTCTTCTTTCCTTCCTTCCTTTCTCCTTTAAATCTAGCCTTCAATCTTTTCTTCCTTGTTACTTTTTCTCTTCCTTTCTTTTCTTTCTTCTTTCCTTCCTTGTTATTAAAAAAATGTTTATTAAAGATTAATTGTCCAGGCACTATGTGTTACTATGTGAGACACGTATTTTGTTTTTTGGGAGTAAAACATTTCTAAGCTGATGTGGTAGGTTTATCACATCATGGAACTATCGGTAGAGGAAGTTATATTAGGGAGATAAATTGCACTAATATTATGGAACCAGAATCTGATTAACATTATGTAAATACATACTATTCCAGATAAAGAAGTATCTGTAAATTCACAAATTGATCCCCAAGCTATTCATGCAATATGACAACAAATACAAAATTCATGGTTTGTGTACAATTTAGTCTAATTTCAAGGTTAACTGCTTCTCCAGAAAATTAGAATAATTAACATTTATCAAAACCTACAATTACTCTCCTGTGAAGTTATAATAAAATTAAAGAGGGAAAGGACTTTAGGAGTCATCTATCCTGCCAAAACTTCAGTTGAAGGAAAAAGGAAATCAATTATTTTATGTATTCATAAAGCAATTCCTATTTGATGTGCAAAATATTAAGGTACAGGTATGGTATAAATATGAAACCATGTGATTACAAAGAGGTGATACATCACATTGTATAAGTAGGGACAATGAAACAAAAATTCAATGAAGGTCATTTCTAGCATAAGATAGTATATACTGATTATCAAATAATGATAAAGACAGTAAATACTGAAGAATTCAAAGGAAAATGTCTCCATGGGTCAAGTTGTCTGGGAAGCAGAGATAGAGCTTGAGTTAGAATTTAAAGAACTTATAAGATTTTGTTCATAATTCAAGTTTAAATATATTTTAGGCAAATTAAGGGTATTCTTACATTCTACTATAAGCTATAAAACATCAGATTACGTGTCCTCTCCATCACTACCATCAGTACATTAATATGTGCATAATGGCATATGTGAAAAATATATCTGTCTTTGCTCCCCTCTCCCCATCCCCACACCTACCTGACAAGAGTTCCTGAAATCCCTGTAAATTCCTAAGT
This sequence comes from Pteropus medius, assembly GCF_902729225.1. Taxonomy (NCBI): domain Eukaryota; kingdom Metazoa; phylum Chordata; class Mammalia; order Chiroptera; family Pteropodidae; genus Pteropus; species Pteropus medius. The sequence goes on from NW_024346062.1 coordinate 17,365,586, forward strand.
GATAAGAGCACTAGAAGCGTGGTTTATTCCAAAGAGGTGACTCTAGGTGGGCTCCCGAATGGCTCCTGGATGGGGACTGGTCACCAGAAAGATCAAGTCATAATTAGAAGCTTGGAATTTTTGGCCCCCACATCTCTAGAGAATGGAGATGGGCTGGAAATGGAGTTAATGATCAATCATACCTACATAATGAAGCCTCCATGAAAATTCCAATATTATGGGGCTCAGAGAGCTTCCAGGTTGGTGAACACACCTACATACCTGGGAGAGATAGCTTCTTCTATTATTCAGTATCCCCATGCCCACCACCACCGCAAAGCCAAACAAACTAAAACAAAAATATTTTTTTTTCTTATGTCCATCATCTCTATCACCTTTCCATCTCGATAAATTACTCTCTCAAAACAATCTACAGTGTTTAGGCTTTGTGACAATTTTCTGTGACAAATGTGTACTATATTCATACAGAGTTAATTATTATGCTTTAGCATAATACAATGAATCTCAGTGGTATTAAAAATATGCTTACTTATTTTTATAGAATATATATATTATTTCATTAATTTGAGAGAAATCTTCCACCCATGATGTTTTTATTTCTTTAAATACTCTTGAGAGCATTGGGTGGATTTTCTGTAAGATACTCCTTTTTCACGATGCCTTTAAGAATAGAATTTATTCACTTGTCAAAAATGTATTTCCATATAGCAGACTAGTATGTTTTTTATATGGACTGGAGAGTTTCCTGTCACAAAAAAAAAAATCTATATTGGACGGGTATTAAGTATTTAATAAACAGCTGATGAACAAAAACGAACATGCCTCAAAAAAACTCATCAAGGAAATGAAAAAAGTTGCTCTTTTCCAGTAACTGTTTATTTCTCTGTTGAATACTCCACATGAACCCCAAACAATCATTCTGCTAACATAAAGTAAAAGAGATTCACAAAATATATTAAGAAGGAGACAGTTGGAGTCACAATTTGAAGGTCATATTTGCTAAGTGGCACTGTCTACCTGAAGGTAGCCACAATTTTTTTTGTTGTTCTACATTTTGATTTTTTTCAGTTCTGTAACTGGAGATCCAACCTTCATCCCCAACCTCTCAATCACTCGCATTTACCGCACCACGTTTTATCTTGAAGCCAAATTTAATAACTGAGCTTTAAAACCTGAAACCTGGGACAGGCCTTATCTTTAGTAACATGAATGATGCCATAAATCTCAAAAAATGCCTTCAATTCATAGGCCAAGATTAAATTATATATTTACTCTAGGTTCTGGGTGCAGAAAAAGTCAATGGCTGTTTCAAATCATCTCTATTATCCACTCTATAAAGATGTAATTCAGTACTATGTATTGTTGATGTCTTTATTGTTTTCTTTCTTACTGTGATCAAAAACAGTAGCATGAAATTTTCTTCCAGTTACTCGGTCATCTGGTAGCCCTATGAAATGACAAAGAAAACTCAAGATTTCCAATTGAAACAGTATATACAGGAGTGTATCCTTTAGACCTTGAGTTAATACATACTCTTCTCGATTTACTAATATGCACTCAGAGTATATTTCCATACTTTTCCTTTTCCCTTGGATCATCATTTTATTACTGAATTAGATGAGAAAAAAAATAGCCTTTGAGCCTTCATTAGCAATTCTATAGCTACTCAAAATACAAGTTGTCCTATTATTTTATTTTAGATCATAACCTTTTTTAGTATCTGAAATAAATCTGAGGTTCTCTCACAGTTGATGATTCAAACTAGCTGAATCTTCCTGAAAGAAGAGAGTGCCCTAGAAACCTGGAGGTCAAATCACAGAGCACACAGATAAGCAAAAGTTTCTCTGGCCAGTCGTAATTTAGTACTTTGAAAAGCACTATATCTTATTACAATTCTTTTGATTAAATATTAGAGAAACATATAGAAGCTTATTTAAACAAAAACCATAATAGTTACCAGATGGACAGAGAGCTATTTCCTGGAATACAAGGATGGGGTGAGTCATTCTTCAAGATACACTTAATCTAGATAGAAAGTCATTAGAATATCAGATGTACTTTCTTTCTGCTTTTTGGCTTTTTTTCAGTCTACAAATTCATTTGCATATTAGCTTTTCTTGCTTCTTGGTGATCTTAGCAAAACTTTGCCGTAACACCACTCCTGAGTTTATAGACCTTAGTTCCAAACACCTGTAAAGATAACTAGTTGAGTCCGAATCTTGTTTTTAAATGTGGCAATGTAAATGCTCTCTATTATGAATATATTTGCCTTTTCAAAATAATCAAGTTTAATTTATCTGAAGGCAACTTATTTAGAGTTATGATATTCAGAGATTCAGCATTTTGATTCATGTAATTTTAAAATAGTAAAACAATTATGAAGAAAATTCTACTGAAATATTTGAATTGGTTCTAGTTGATGAGCAAAGTACTTGAATAGTGTGTATATATAACATACAGTAAGTCCTCACTTAATATCATCTATAGGTTCTTGGAAACTTTGACTTTAAGGGAAATGAAATATTTTACCACAGGCTAATTGATATAAACAAAAGTTAAGTTCCTATGGTATATCTCTGATCACAAAAACATCTTCAAATTTCTAAATAAAATCCCAACACACTTCTAGTATTAAGCATTGAAATACACGTGAGCTATACATACATAAGAAAGATTAATAAAGACAAATCAGATCATTATTTTCCAACCTGCTTTATTTAGTTCAGGGTCACAGGTGACTGAAGCCCATCTCAGCAGTTCAGGGCACCAGGCAGAAGAAACTAACCCTGTACAGGATGCCCTTCTGTCCCTGAGAACACTCACATGCATATCCACATTCACTCAGGCTGGGACAATTTAGACATGTCAATTCACCTAACGCTCGAACACAAGCACTGCAATACCACAACAGTTGATAGGATAGTTGTGATGGCTACTAAGTGACTGATGAGTGGGTAGCATGTACAGCATGGATACATTGGACAAAGAAAGGGATGATTCATTTCCCAGGGAGGACATGAAGCAGGATGGCTCGAGATTTCATCATACTACTCAGAATCATGAGCAATTTAAAATTTATGTATTGTTTATTTCTAGAATTTTCCATTTAATATTTTCTTACTACAGTTGACCACAGGTAACTGAAATGGAAGAAAACAGTACATGTGTTAGAAATGTTGAGAAGACCCTAAGCTGATCTCTAGACTCAATGCAAGCAGAAAATGAAGACTAAGGCAGAATTTTAATAGGCTTGGCTAAGCGCTGAAGGCGTGTCCCAACACAGAGCCAATTTGCAAAAGCTGTGAGAGTATTTTCTTATCCTTCCTTTCAATTTTGCTCCAGGTATTTAAGTTCTGTCAAACTTTTTTTTTGTGTGTTATTCTCTCTCTCTCTCTCTTCTACCCCTTTCCTTGCTCTCTTTTCCTTTCTACCTCTTCTCTGCTCCACTCCTCTCTCATTCTCATTTTATCTCTTTTACTCTCTCAACTTTTGGAATCCAATAAAAATGCTGTAAAAATACTAGTTGAAAAAGGACAAAGGAAGCTACTTCAGAGACCACACATGGCAAAGAATATAGACTTTACAAAAATGCCTTATTAAAATTAGTTAAAGATACAGCCACAACCTATAGCAACCAACAAAAACCAAACACGGAATAGAGGAGAATATGATTTCTAAAGTCACCATATAATATTCAAATGTTTAATTTTAAACAAAAATAAATATGAAACATGCAAAGAATAAAGAACGTATGACCTATTCATGGGACAAAGTAACAGAAACTATTCCTGAAGAAGGACAGATATTAAAATTACTAGATAAAGCCTTTAAATCAACTGTCTTAAATATGTTCAAAGAACTAAGGAGACTCTAGATAAAGATATATAGAAAACCAGGACAAAAATATACAAAAAAAATAGAGCATAAAGAGAAATAAATTATAACAGAGAACCAGAGTCCTGGGGCTAAAAAGTTTGATAACTGAAATGAAATCACTAGAAGATTTCAGTAGCAGATATGAGCACACAGAAGAAAAAACAAGTGACTTCAAGAAAGGTCAATCAAAATTATTCAGTCTTAGAAACAGAAATAAAAAATGAAAATCATGAACAGATAGTCAAAAGTAACATAACCAAAAATCTCAGAAAGAGAGAAATGAGGAAGAGAGAATATTTGATGAAAAGATGACTAAAAACATCCCAAATTTGATTGAAGACATGTATCTATTATTTGTGGAAGCTAAATGAACTCCAAGAAGGATAAATACAAATAAATTTATACCAAGGCATGTTATAATGAAAATACTGGAAGTCAAGGATGAAAGGAGAATCTTGAAAGCACTATGAGAATAATAACTCATCACATACAAAGAATCCTCAATAATATTAACAGCAGATTTATTGGAAGCCATAGAGGGCAGAAGACAATGGAATAGCATTTTTTAAGTGTTGAAAGAAAAGAGGAGAAAAACTGTCAAGCAAGAATTCTGTATATGGCTAAACTATCCTTCAAAAATGAAGGAGAAATTAACCCCCCACCACCTAAAATAAAGCTAATGGAGTTCTTTGCAAGTAGATTTACCTTACAGGAAATACTAAAGAGAGTCCTTCAGGCTGAGATGAAAGACAGTAACCTGAAACCACGTGAATAAATAAAGAATTCTGGTAAAAGTAACTACATAGTAAATTTAAAGTGTGCTTTTAGTTTGTAACTCTTCTTTTTATCTTTAGCATGATTTAAAAGACATACATAAACCCATAGTTATAAATTTGTGATAATGTAAAAGTAATGTATAGAGTTATAATTTGTGACAGCAACAAAATAAGAATGTGTGTATGAAAGAACATGGATAAACCTTAAATGCATATTTTGAAGTGAAAGAACATAATCTGAAAAAAGGCTTCTGTATGATTCAAAATATATGACATCTTGCAAAACAATTTCGTCAGTAAAAGAATTACTTTTACTGTGGTTACCAGGTGTTAGAGAGAAGGGAGGAATAAATGGGTGGCACACAGAGCATTTTTTTGAGGTAGAACTATTCTGTATAATACTATACCGGTGGATGCAAGTCCTTATACATTTGTCAAAACTCAGACTATACAACACAAAGAGAACTCTAATATAAACTATGGATTTTTTGTGATAGTGATATGTTAATGTAGGTTGATAAGTTGTAACAAGTGTACCACTCTAGTGGGGACTTTGACATGGAAAAGCCTGTGCACATGTGGGGATAGGGAATATTATAGGAAATCTCTATACCTTCTGCTCAATTTTGCTGTGAACCTAACACTACTATAAAATACAAGATGTATTCAAAAATATACTACATAAAGCCAAGACCATGCTTTATGAAGTTGAACTAAAACTATAGAGACAAATAACTGTTATATTTTATTTAGAGTTTTCGTCACTTTTTTTTTTTTTTGATAACAAAAGTGAGGAATTTCATGCAGGCTAAGGCTAGAAGAGGAGGAGAGACAATGCAGAAGCTCTCTCACGGAAATAAATGATGGTTTATATTCACCCAGGGCCACAAAGTGAAAGGGTTATAATGCGGCTTCCCTAGTTTCAATTCTGAAAGCCAAACGTAGGTACCCTGTTGTGAGAGAAATAAAACAATCTTGTCTCTCACCACTGTGAAACTTCTTTCTGTCAAACCAACATCAAGTTGAAAATAGAGGCATGTTAAGTTGGAAGATTTTGAGGAAACGGCCCTCTTCCACAGCAAGACAAAAAAGCGTTGTCTCCACTGAGTTATCCCTGGAAACAGCATATTCTCAATAAGCACCACAATGATATGCACCCTGTCCTTTGTTTTCAAGAAATCAAGTCATTTCTAAGAGGCTAACCAGCCAGAGATAAATTCTTTTGTCAAACATCAAGTCAGAGTGGTAGGATTTGAAGATACAACCTTTGGTATTTACCCAGTGATTCCTTTTCAAGCTACAAGTGCGTACTGGGTCATTATAACAGCAGTAAGCTTAAGAAAATGTAGAAATACATAATTAAGGAAAAAGCTGACAGTTATCTTTCTCTGAGATTTACACAGCTGGTTTCTGGAGCAACAGAGGACCTTTTGCATCAATTTGAAGTTGATTTCAATCAACATTGATTGCCCAGCCTGGACCATTAAGTGCATAAGCTGATTTCAGAGAAATGAAATATGATGGATGTAGAAATCAGTGTAAAGAAACTAAAGAACAACAGGAAGAAATCAAGGGTCCTGAAGTAAATAAACCCATTTACAACTGTTTGCTAATCAGTTTTTTTTTTTTTTAAGTTCGGCAGTTTTCTTGATTGTTCTTTTCTTCTTTACAGTCTGAATTTAGAGATTACGAAATGCAATGCATCCTAAAGACTATATAATGATAAAAAAAAAAAGAAAAACTCATCCTTGTAGCATTCCTCAAGTTAACGAAAGTTCCACATACACAGGGATGTAAGAAGAAGTACAAGGAAGTTGAAGTATCTCAAGCACACAGAGGGGTGCTCAGAGATTTGGAGGCCAATGAAACTGTTCACTTCAGTATAATACTCTCTTTTTCTTCACAATCTAAAATCTGAGTGTCCATGTTAAAGCAAGCCAAGTTTCCTTCCTCCTTATACACTTACTTTCTTCTTTAAATAATAAGGTGCAACTGTTTAGCTATTCCTGAAACTCATCACCCTCTTATTAATTTTATTATTAATGGAAGGCATTAGGAGTTTAGAATTTCTTACGTGAACGTAATCTGAGATTATTTGTACACAAGTTATTCTGGTTAACCTATATACTTTGCCCTGTTTCAAAACAAGCTTGAAACAGTAATAGAAGAAGACAATGATGGTCCACAAATTAGGTAAAAGGCAGGAGCAAAAGGGAGATAGGCAGATATTAAGAAAAGAGAGACTGTATAGAGGCAATCTTTATATTTCCAACTCAACAGGAAATGAGTATTTTAACTTATACAAGAAATGGGAGATCAATTCTTTTTTCTTCTTTTTTCTTCCATCAAAGAACTTTAAAACTATTTAGGAATTCACAAGAAGCCCTTTTCAATATTTTTATTTCTGTGTGTTATGGGCTATTATATTCTTCCGGATATTTCCCACACTTCATTAGAAGAAATAGCAATTATTTATTTCCATGAGAATATGCAGTTCTTAATATACTGTTTATATTCCTCAGATCAGTAAGTGTCCTTAGCCTTTGATTTCTTATTTATGTAATATGGAGCATATGTATTTACCTAAAGCCATATTTTAATCTTAGGTTGCATAATTGCAACACAGTAATGATTTAATTAACCATAAAATCTTGACTATCATAAGATATAGGCATATTTTTGCAAAATACATTTATGAATCTTCATTGAACCAAGTATGGATTTAAAAATTGCATTAGGATTGCAGCTCTACTGAAATGAACTCAGATATGTGCAAAAAAAAAAAAAAAACTTTTCTCCAGAGCTCAGTTTATCTCTTTTGTGAGATATCGCAGAGCTCTGTATTGGAGAAATATGCCCCTGCCATTTTAAATATCTTTTGATTAAAATAGTCTTCGTTCACTATAAATAATTCTTTTAGATAACTGAATATGTAGTCAATATTTTCAGAATTCCATGTCTTCCATTTTTCCAAAATGGCACTTAGGTATATGAAATGAGTCACATGACTGGTGATTGATAGTGGCTGTTGCCTGGGAATTTAAACGAGAGGTTAAAACATTTCCACCTGGCCTCCCCACATAGCCTTGGCTTTCTTAAATCTTCATGGCTGGGTACAAAGCCATGGTTAGAGTGAGCTAGAGTTGGGTAGTTTCCTTCCTGCATGCAGAAGGCTACAGCAGGCTAAATTTTGGCATTTCCCTTCTCCCAAGTTAGTTAAGTTCTAAAAAATATCCTAATAGGGTGTGCTCTGGTAAAATAGTTTCTCCTGAGGGCAGGTCTTGTTAAGAACAGAATGCTCTGGCATATTTCATAATGGTTCTTTCCCCTCTCCCCATTAGAAACATGAGTGAATTTTTCTTTGATACACACTGTGAGAACCTTGTAGGAGTCCTGGAGGTAAATAAAAGTGGGTGGAGATCCCTATGACTGAGTCCCCCGGAATCTTTAATTCCTTAATTTATCCACATGAAGCCTTCAGCAATTTGTCAAGTGCTGTTCAGGGTTCTTGTCCCAGTACTAGTTCCCATGGAGGTTTCTGCTCATGGGTTTCTGCTCCAGTAGGCTGTAATTCTCTGTATTTGATTATCTGTTCAATTTGGGGGACAGTGATTTTCTCTGTGACTTCACTTCTCTGATGGATCTAAGGGTTGTTGATTTTTTAGTTTGTTCAGATTTTTACCTAAGATAGAATGACAACTTCCAAGCTCTTTACATGCCAGGTCAGAAACTCTTATTTTTTTCTTAGGTTGCATTTTTACTGCTGCTTTTAAAACACACACACACACACACACACACACACACACACACACACACACAGAGATCTTGTACTTTCTTCTCTTCTTACATAGTGAAGAATTGCTATTTAGTTTTCAAATGCCCTAGAGATTTCTTTTTTAATTTGTGAAGGTTGGTTTATTTCTTCTGACTAAAACCACTAAGTTATCTATATCACAGTGATCAAAGCCTGTGTTTATAACAATAAAAAATAAAAGTATGTATCACAACAAAATAATTGTATGATAGAATGTAAAGTATCAAAATTTAACTTTAATAAAATTATTAATAGTAATTTCAGTTTACATTCTGGCAAATAATAATATACTAGTAGGTCATAAATTCATGCAACTCTTTTAAAAATCCCATCATTATTTTCCTTTTAGATAATCTCCTTGTACAGTTTGTTCCACACAATCTCCAAGTACACAATCTGGCCTCTCTGTGTCATCCCAACCCTTTGCACCTCCTCTTGGCCTTGTGTGCTCTTGTTCCTCAATAGAGGCTGTTTTTTTTCTCTCCTTAGCATCCATCTGGAATCACCTCTTCTCACATAGGCTGTCCCTAGGACCGGCCTTGGCAAAATTCTACTACCCTCAAGGAGGTTATACCTGCTCATCATCCGAAGCACACTTTTTCTAAGATGACATCTTTGTCCAATCAAAAGATAAAATAGTCTCTCTGCCTATATCTCTTTACATAATGTTCTTAAATTTTTATATATGCTATAATTTATTATCAAATATTACAGTAACTCATTTGCATAGGACTGTAGATTTTATATAGTGTTTTCAATGCATTTTCTCATGTATTTTGCACAATAAATCTACAGTTTGTTTTGAAATTTCCACTTCAATAGATGAGGAAACTAAAGATCTGGAAGGTAAATTAACATTTTTGGGGGTAACAGAACTAAAATTTAGAGGTAAAACACAATCTCAATATTCTGATGATTTGACTTCTGCAGATCTTTCTTTCCTTTGTCATCTTTCTTCTTTCCCCAGTTGGAGAAATAATTGACATACATCACTGTTTAAGTTCAAGATGTACAGCATGATGATTTGATTTACATATATAGGCCTACCTCGAAGATACTGCAGTCTCAGTTCCGGAACACTGCAACAAAGCAAGTATCATACTAAAGTAAGTCAAATCTTTTTTGTTGATAGAAGGTCTTGCCTTCAACTTCTAAAAAAAAAAAAAAGAAAAGAAAAGAAACATCTGTAAAGTGCAATAAAGGACAGCACAATAAAACAAGGTATGCTTGTATCATGAAAAGAGTACTTCTTTAAGTTAAGCTAATGTCCATAATCTTATATGTATATGATAAAAAGAAAAAAAAAATCTTGTGATGAGAAGTCCTGGGACTTACTCCCTTAATAACTTTCCTATACGTATCATAAAGCAGTGTTAGCTACAGTCATCATGCTGTACATCACATCTCTAGTGCTTATTTATCTTATAACTGGTGGTTTGTGACTTTTGACTGCCTTCCTCCAATCCCTACTCCTCACACCCTCTGTGTCATCTAAATGTAACTTACATTAGGATTTACTTTCTGTTCAGTTAGATAGATGGATATTTCTATGGAATCTAAGAGGAAATCTATGAAAAGACTGACATGTTAAGTGTTTTCTACCACCTATTACTAGGGCTGGTTTCATCACTGGCAAATATACAATTGAATAAATTAATTGTTTATTCCAGAAATCCCTTGTTAAATCACTTGGCAGAGAATCTTCATCAATATAATTGCTATATTTAGTTGATAAGACTTAGTTACTAATTTAGCAGTGACTTGGATTGGACTATATATGTTATGGTAGAGGGTCCAGTTTGAGGATAATATTATGAGTGGCACATCAAAGTGAAGTTTTATGAGAGTGGCACCTGGAAAACATCAAGTTCTGATTAGTAAGAGAAAAATGAATGAAAGGCATAAGAAAAAATAAGGATGAATCTACGGCCATGCCACCCTGAACAAACCCGATTCTGTCTGATCTCAGAAGCTAAGCAGAATTGGGCCTGGTTAGTACTTGGATGGGAGACTACCTAGGAAGACCAGGTGCTGTAAGCGTAAAAAATAAAAAATAAGGGATTGTAAGCTGACAAGGTCCTTGCAATCTGTGAGGTCAACCAAGGGTTGCCTCACCTGAAAAGAAAAAAAAAGAAAAAAGAAAAAGAAAAAAATAAGGATGGTATAACAGATCTTAAAATTCTGCCTAGGATTAGCCTATGGTTGATATGCACACACATACATAATGTTTTAATTATAATCTAACATATTTTAAATATGATTAGTACACAATTAATAGATGTATTTTATCTAAATGTATATATAATTATATATTAAATATAGTATGTATTTTTATAAGAATAAAGTGAACAGTTTTTAGCCTGTGGTAGAAATTTTAGCAAATATTTGAAATTAATAAGATCATAAAAAATTGGAGCTGAAAGAAAGTTTAAAGGGTTTGTTTATCCTCGTCATTTTCCAGAGAAGGACATGAGTATGACAAATAAAGCTAAGTATTTTTTTCAAGGTCAGAAACAGGATAAAAACAAAGGATTATTTTACTGCCATTTATACTCTACATGCTAGCCATGTTGAACTACTTGCTTATCTGTGCTTCATGCTTTTCACATTTCTCTATGATTGTACTTGCCTCACACTCAAGTGCATGGACCTCATGTGGTCCCTATTTATCCTTCAAAATTTAGCTCAAGTATCACTTGAAAAGGCCTTTCTGAGCCTGTTCTCTCTATCTGAATGGAGGAGTCCCTTCAACTTCTTTTGACAATAAATATGTATTTACTGATATCTATCTATCTATCTATCTATCTATCTATCTATCTATCTATCTACCTATCTATCTATCATCATCTATCATCTAATCTATCGCTCTACCAACTATCTACCTTCATCTACTTATATTCATCTTATATCTATTTATTTATCTGTCTTTTCACTTTTCCGTTCATTCTAACACACTTGAATTCTATGAGAAATAGAACTGTATCTTAGTCATTTTTGCATCCTTAGGGCCTCCTTCAGTGGCTAACTCATAGTGGCTGCTTAATATTTGAAAAAAATAATTGAATGAATACCTTCTAGACTTCTCATTTTATGCATTATAATTTTCTCATATTATTTCTTTTAAATGACAAAGAGAATTCCTCTTCGTGAATAACAGAATTTAAAAGACTGTCATTTTTTCCTCTACCTGAATATCCCTGGCTTCATTCACTATTTCTTTAGAAGTTTCCATAAATTCAGAGCACATTAAGAGGATTAGGCATTTTAGCTACTTTGCATTGAACAAAAACTAGTTCATCAAATTAAATGGACATTGTCAGAGTTGTAATGGAGCAATAGGAGGCTATGCAGAAAAAAAAGGGACTAACTGAAACCTCATATGGAAAAATATTCTTTACAAAAATTTGTTCTCATTTATGACATGGAAAGAAGATGCAGATATTTTATCCAAGTGTATAACAACTATTTTAACTTTTTAATATCTCAACTGCTTTATACTACGGATTTTATTTGGCTATTCTACATTTATTTCTGGTATTTAAATAATATTCAACATTTTTATTGTTGGAAAACGCTATAAATCTACTTGGATATTGAGAAAACTTGTGGTATAGAAATAGCCTTCTCCCATTCTCTTTATAATGTATTATATCTTATGAGATCATTGTCTATTTCAGATTAGATTTACGTTTTTTCATCTGTTCAGAGACACAATTTCAGTTTCTACGTATCCATTATTTCTTAAGAAAATGTGTTTATTAAGGGTCTATAATTGTATACATTTATTTGGATTCAATGATATAAAATATATAGTATGTATAAATGTCACTTTTGTCTTTCACATAAGCACATCTTCCCCTGAGATTAGATAATGTTCAGAGAGTCTCTCTTTATTCCTAATTCAAAGGACCAAGTTGACCTAATCGAAATAAAATTGTTAAGCAATAGTCAGTACAGACTGAGTATATAGGAGTTACAGGATCGGAATTGCTAGGAATGTGTCTGGAATCAGAATGTTAACAGGTGCAGCAGGGAAACTTTATGTATATTCATTTGAAATTTTGAGGGCCACTGATGTAAAGGCTAGGGTATATAGACAAGTAGGCAACATGATGATAGTACAGACCATAACAAGCGCTAGATAAGGAAAATTCTTGAAGTATAGAGAAAAATCAATATGGACATAAAACTAAATCAGAAAAATTATAGAAAAAATATTATAAATGCAAAACTCTAATAACAGTTGCTTTTTAACACCTTCTCTATGGTATAAGTCAACCCGGCATAAAGGTAGCCTTAGGTAGCAAGTAGCCTTACTCCAGCAATCCATATTTAAATAGATTTCTTCACAAGTCCTTTAAGGACCTCAGCTGAGGACAGAATGAAGAAGAGATATATGAAGGAAAATTGTAAGTAATAAAGACTAAAAGGTAATCTGAGGTGTGTAAGAGAGGCATCTGATAGTAGAGGAGAGAAATCTGAGCTCTGCTGAATAAAAAAGATATATTTCTATCTCTATTTCTATCTCTATCTCTATTTGTCTGTGTCATATATATGAAGTGGTAGAAAGCAAACAGCAGAAGAAATGAAAAAGGGTAAATGAGAGGAGTGTTCTTTATGGGGCTCTGAATATGTATTTTTACAATCAGTGAGGCAACGCACAGTTGGGCAAGTAACTCAAATAGTGAATATTGCTTCCAGTATTATGTCATTTTTTTGAAAAATAGAGTTTTCTACTGTATTAAACTGCAGTGCAAAGTCTCTTTGGGTTCATTGTGTGTTTACTGAGTTTTCATTAGATCTAAATTTTCTAATCAATTAGGCAACAAGGACAAGTAGGTGTAACAGCAGTGAGATGGTTCCTTCCCTAGCATTTGACATTGTATCCTTTCAAGGTACATTTGTTCTTTCTTTTACTTTCTTTTTAGGTAGAATGTACTCCTCTTACATTGTTGAACTGTTATCTGCATTTGGTTAAAATAATGAATTAGGGCACCCATGTTAGTACAATGATTCTGCAATATGTTGGCAAAACAAAACAAAACAAAAAAACCCTTTCATTGGTCAGTTAACTTTTCAATGTGTTCAGTAATTAATTGAGGACAGGAGACCCAGAACAAATCATACATCATTACTGTATACAGCACTCTAAACCTTTTTCTAGGTTGTAATAGTTTAATAACATCACCTTTGTGTTATGCAGTTAATATATCACTTGACCAAAACTAAAATCATTTAATGTGCTTAAAGATGAACATATTACTATAATAAACCACCTGTACACATACAACATAACACATTCCAGCCTTCTCAAACTTTTATTATAAATGTACCTTAAGAAACAAGTAACTGAGAAAGTATTTAATTTTATTAATTGTATGTTTTTATGTTTTTATGCAAAACATTACTTATAATTCCTTTTCATCATCTGGGTATGCTTAAGAAAGTGAGGAATAACACAAAGTAACAGTATTCATCAGAACTTCCTGAATTCATTAGAATTTAAACACCGAACATGTCGATTCACTTTAAATTTGGAAAATTATTCAAAAGCAAAATACCATACAAAATATCATGTACATTTAGGTTACCTTACTTAAAACTACAAAATATTGCATCTGACATTTCCTATTCTGACTATCTTTTAAAAACTATTCATAGCTGACAAATGCACGTTTTAAGATTCAACATTATTCTGTAACTAAAATGAGAAAATATACATAACGACTTCATTTTTAATTTTGAGGAAAAAATGTACCTAGGTGGTTATGAACTAACATCTCCCATTAAATCAATGGCTTTACCTAGTTCTTATGTCTGTAGAATGCAGCTCATTAAGCTTTAAGTTCTTTTATATTCATTACAGTAGCACCTTGTGTATTTTGTGTTCATTTTCTTTATGATCCTTCTATAAATCATTTGATAGGTGAGGAGGTTTAACCTACTTTCCCAAAGATAAAAATCTCTTCAAATCCGCAACCCAATATAATCTTCAAAATACTATCTGCTAAAACCTAGAGGATTTTCATGAACATTAGGGAATGTCTTCGTCAATTTGGGCTGCCATAACAAAATAACCATATACTGGGTGGCTTTAACAACAGAAATTTATTTTTTCACAGTTCTGAAGGCTTGAAGTCTGAGATCAGGGTGCCAGCATGGTTGAGTTCTGGTGAGAATTCTGTTCCTGGCTGCCTTCTTGCTGTTTGCTCACATGGACTTTCCTCGACATGTGTGCAGGGAGGCAGGGAGAGAACAAACTCTCTGATGTCTCTTCTTATAAGAAAGGTAATTGTATCAGATGATGGCTTCACCCTTAGTACCTCATTTAACCTTAATCATCTCTTTAAAAGCCCTACCTCTGATATAGTCACATCGAGAGGAAGGTGGTTACATATGAATTTTGCAGACACAATTCAGTCCATAGCAAGTAACCATCCTAGCATGCATCATAGAATGACTGATATCACTGCGAAATCTGGATGTGCCTTTCTAGTAGTCCATTCTATTATTAGTGACCCCATTCTATTAGTTCAACAAATAATTACTGTTCCAGGTACTGTTTAGGGGGTCAGGTATAAAGTGATGAATAAAAGAGAACTAACTGTTGCTTTCTTATGTTTGGTATCATATATTCTTCTAAAGGAAAAGTTCCCGAAATGAAAAGATTACGGGATGAGAGAAGGTTTCTCTGAGAACATTTAAGGTGAGACAGGATAGACTGAAGAATATTTGCAATGCCCTGCTGGACATCCGGTCAGGCGCCCAGGCCAAGGAATTTCCTAGCCAGTGTCTGCTGCTACACAGCTTGCAGGAGCCAAGTAGGAGTAGGAGAAGGGGGGATGCCCCCGGCAAATGCCCTTCCACCTGCACATCAGTGTGGAGCAGCTGGAGTGTGCTTGTTTATCTGATATCTGCAATGTTCCTGGAGATCCTGTACATGGCTGTTATGAATTTTGGGGGAACATGAGCATTCAATTTATAGCACCTATCTATTTGAAACTCCATCTAACCTATATAGGAAAGCAATATTGGATTTGATGCAATTTAAATTTTCTATTTTGGGGAGTTTAATCCATAATATTTGAGTAAATGATAAATATCAAATTTATAGCTGTTTAAGCTAGATTACTGTGTGAAGAAAAAAACTGTAAAAGTGCCAAAACCTTACAATGTTTACCCGTGATCCTTAACTAAAACAATTATAAAATGTATACAGAATATTGATGTTTGATGTCTTATTTGCTTTTTTTATAACCATATTACAGAACAAACTGGAATTCCAAAGCACCTATCATAAAGAACTTTGGTGTTTCCTGAATTTAGTCATTGTGAACAATGAAGGGTGTTGACAGTATATATTCCTAATCTACCTTTAAATTCTGTCAAGAAGTGATAATTGTGAATAGAAGAAAATGAGTTCCATAAAATCTCTGTTATGTATAGCAACATTTACCTACTTGTTAAAATGAATTGATGAAAATAATTGGTTTACTGTTCGCCTTTTACCCTTTAAAGAATAGTGGATAACTATAAAGTGGATGCAGTAAATGATCAAGGCCTCCTTTAATTTCCTCTCTCCACCCATTTGACAGTGAAGAATTGACATCTGCCAATTTTCAGCCTGGAGGATTCTTTATTTTATGTACTAAGTTTCAAACATCACAAATCTTCCATTCAGAGAATAAGAAGCTTGGGACAATAATTAAGGTTGCTACTTGGAGATAAATACACTAAAGCAGGTTAGCCAAGGAACCCTTTAGGATTCTGTGATTCTTATTTGCACAAGGAGTGAGTGATAGGGCACTAGACCATGAGTTCCAAAAATAACCTCTTATTAAATATATATTCGTTTGTATTGTCCATTTCTAAGATTTGCTCTCTGGAAGAGAAATGAAAATTATATGATCTGAAACAGTCTGAAATAGCAGGATAATTGTCTTTTAGTAACTTTCCACTCATTTAAAGAAGAGATACATATAGGACTTATAATCAAGGCTTCTTAAATGCAGATTCTGAAGCTTGACATTGAAAATAATAGTTCAAAATGTTACAAACTCCAAAGAAATGAGCAAATTTTTGTCCCAACTCAAAAAATGAATTAATAGAATGGGTTTCAAAACATGAGTAATTCTATATATAATCAGTTCTGCTATAATACTTGTTTTGAAAACAGAATTTGTTCCATTGCAATTGATATATTGGGAACAATTTAATGGAATAAATTTTATTTTTACTTACGTGCAATTTTCTTCATGAGAAATATGAGATGAACATGGAAAACTACAACAGGCTGAATCCAACGGCATAGTAATACACAAAAATACAGATGCTTACCAGCTACTTCAGTTTACCGTGTGTGTTATGAGCCCCACCCATCCACATCTGGTGTTACAACTTTTAGTCCAAATTCAGATAACCCTACTTCCACTACTTCATGATAGTTCAAGAACTTCATCTCTTCTGATGTCCAATTTCACAACTAAACTTCATGGGTTTTCAAGGCAAAGTGACATATTTATTGTAGTATTTATGTAGATCTTAATGAGTTAACATATATGAAACCGTGCTATCATTTTTATTAAGTTCCTATTTTCCCACTCCCATAAAACTAGAGTATTATGCTACTTGATTTTTCATAGCTAGTAATTTTTAGGAGTACATATGAAAGGTTATAGGAAAAGTAACTGTACTATATTGAATATATTAAACCAACATCAGCTATGTTTGCTAGAAAAAGTATAAACAAGGATAAATATAATTTATATTTATTGTAAGGTCTCTTGAGAACAAATGATTAATTAGCATCATTAAAAATAATTATAATATGTATTAAGTCCTTGAGCTGTACAGTTTTCTATAAGTGGGATATGCTTTTGTACTTTTATTTATGAAAATTTATTTTAAAAATATATAATAGATCCAATTATCTGATATTTATCAATTCTTTGTTTTTGAGTTAAATTTTAAACAAGTTAAATTTTATCTATATTAATAAAAATAGGATTAAAAATATTTTATTTCTCTAAACTTCTTTATCCCTTAACGCTCAACTAAATCTTCATATATACATACATATATAACTCCATTAGTTTCACAACTATCATTGCTTCTTTTAGATTTGTGTGATATTTGTGTTTAATATTTCTGTTTCAGATATCAGCAGCTGCATAATAAACCATTAAAAATAGTGGCTTAAGATAACAAAAATTTATTATTTCTTATGATTCTGAGGATTAGTTGGATGATTCCTCTGCTGTTTTGCCTGCATTTATCAGAGGGTCAGCTGTGCTGGAAGGTTTCTGTTGGCCTCACCTGTCTGGCAATTGTTGCTGGTCATCAATTAGTGAGGCTTGGTTCTCCTCCATGTACCTAATATTATCTAGTAGGCTAGCCAGTTTCCTTACACAATACTCTCAGCGCAGAATTCCAAGAGATCAAATACAGAAGCTACAAGTCATCAGATGGCCTAGGCCCAGAAAGTATGACTTTAGTTCTGCTACATTCAATTAGCCAAAGTAAGTTAGGAGACCATTCCACATTAAAAAGAAGGTTGGGTTGACTCAACTTCTTGATGAAAATGTGAAAATGCAAAGTCACAGTGTAAAAGAGGAACTTTTGTGTAAAAGATCACAAGAGGAACTTTTGCAACCATCTTGAAAACAATCTACCATGAAATGTATTTTGAAATGTGCGACTGAAGAAAATTGTATGCACCTTTTAAAAACAGAACCAGAAGGAAAAATTGTTAAGTTAAAAGGGAGATATGAGTTGATTTGTTAATGTAAACAAAACAAAAATAAGTAGCTGATCCAAATTGGAATTTGCACAAACTATGTCAAAGAATTATACACCAGGTGACAAAACAGATTCAAGTAGAACATCTTCTTACAAAAATATGTGGCATTAAGGGAGGCATGCAAAAAAAAAGTATATCTAGCAATAATAAAATCTTCGGTTGAGTTATATGGAAGGGAAATTAGAAATTCCTTAAGGAAAGTATGACAATTCCCATTAAAAAGAATCTATGAAAGTCAACCACCATGATAAAAAAAAAAGATCCTTGGAAGTTCCCATGCATTGGGATATCTGAATAAATACAAAATGGTGTAAAAAAGTTGATGACAGAGTTTTAGGAGAGAGATGGAATACCCTCAGCTAGGAGAGTATGAAAGAAATTTCGCAAAATTTCAATGATCTTAAACAATATGTAAATTTGTTGACTTTTGACACAAAGTCTAACAGTGTACAAATTTCAGCCAGTTTCAATCAGAACTTTTGTGTCTTTTTTCTCAGTTACTTCAATTTTCCCTCTTTTGTATAATTAGTCTTACCATCAAACTGGCTTCCCTATGGTCATAAATGGGTGCTCATAACAATTGGAGCTATATGCTTCTTGTACACATTTAGTGAAAGCCTTAGTCAACTTCGGCCGCTATCATAAAATATCATACCCTGGGTGGCTTAAACAACAAACATTTATTTATCACAGTTCTGGTGAGGGCCAGACCAAGGTGCTGACAGAACTGGTACTTGTGAGGGCCCTCTTTGCAGATGGCAGCCATCTCACTGCATGTTCACATGATCTCTTTATGTGTGCACATAGAGAGAGACTTATTCTGTCTCTTCCTCTTCTTATCATGAAGGTACAACACTCATGACCCCAATTAAACCTAATTAATTCCTATAGGCCCCACCTCCAAATACCATCATATTGGGAATTAGACTGACAACATCATTAAACTTTACAAATATCATGAAGCTCAAATATAGACTTTTAAAATATCCATAAATTTTCTAATCCACTGTATAATTATATTTACTGTAATATTTCTACAAACACACACGTTTACTTAAATAATTACTATAAAATTCATTTTCTTTTTCTTTCTTGAGCCAATAAACTTGAATATGAAACAAAATAAGCAGTTATTCAAAGCCAATTTTATCTTTGGCAATAATGAATAAAGCATTTTTAAAATTTACTATAATTTTTGGTAACTCATATCAAGCTTAACATCTCTCAGACCTCTCCTATTTCTTTATTTATGTTGAATTATAAAGCATTTAGTGACTCTGGTCTTTACTAGTGGTTGATTCAGGTCTTTGGTAGGCTTACTATAGTCTATTGTCAGTCTCAGCTATGTTAGAGGAGATATATGCTAGATATTTAATCATTAAACTATTCACAGGTGATCAAGTTCTTGGTAATTGATTTAGAATGAACCAGTCTTAAAAAAGAATAATGTTAATTCTATTCTCAAATTTTTGAGGAAGCTCCATACTGTTTTCCATAGTGGCTGTGACAATTTACATTCTCACCAGCAGTGTATGAGGGTTTCTTTTTACCTAAAACCTCCCAACACTCTTATATGTCATGTTGATGATACCTATTCTGACAGGTGTGCGGGGGTAGCTCATTGTGGTTTTGATTTCCATATCCCTAATAGCTAGTGAAGATGAGCATCTTTTCATATGTCTGTTGACCATTTATATGTCTTCTTTAGAGAAATGTCTGTTCAGGTCTTCTGCCCATTTTTTAATTTGATTGTTTTTTGTTTTTTTTTTTTATTAATGTTGAGTTGTATGAGTTTTTTCTATATTTTGGATATTAGCCCCTCATCAGAAATGTTGTTTGAAAATATCTTCTCCCATTCAGTTGGTTGCCTCTTCATTTTATTGATGATTTCTTTTGCTGTGTAGAAGGTTTTTAGTTTGACATAGTCCCATTCATTTAGTTTTGCTTCTACTTCTCTGGCCTATGATGACTCAGCAATCCTTCTTCTGGGTATTTACCCAAAAAAATTGAAAACATTTATCCATAAAGATATATGCACGTTGATGTTTATTGTAGCTTTATTCACAGTGGCCAAGACATGAAAACAACCTGAAACGCCCTTTGATAGATGACTGGATAAAGAAGACATGGTACATATAGCCAATGGAATATTACTCAGCCGTAAGAAAAGACGAAATACTGCCACTTCGACAACACGGATAGACTCTGTGATTACCATCCTAAGTGAAATAAGTCAGATAGAAAAAGTTGAGAACCATGTGATTTCATTCATATATGGGATGTAAAACTGAAAGCAACAAACGAACAAGATAAACAAATAGAAACTCATGGACGCAGATAACAGTTTAGTGGTTAATAAAGGGAAAGAGCAGGAGGTAGGTTGATAAGGATAAAGGGGTTAAATACAAGGTGATGAGAAGAAACTTAACTTCGAGTGGTGAACACACAAAGCAATATACAGATGCTATATTATTGAACTGTACACTTGAAACCTATATGATTTTATTAACCGTCGCCCTAGTAAATTTAATAAAAATTTATTGATTAAAAATAATAATGTAATGTAAAAGAAAAAATGAAATGCCTACTTTTGCATTTTAATGAAAGATAATTTTTTTTTTTTAATACAGGCAACAGACATGTTCTCTTTTCCAATGATCAGTTCCCTTTTCCATTTTCTCTGCACAGGACAATCTGTATGGAGTTTGCTTGTTTTAATGGATATTTGTTATATAACTTCTGTGAAGCATGAACTGCTTTCATTTTTCATAATAATGTTTTAGATCCTTGGGAACACCCCACCATTTCTTACTCAATGATTATAAGAGTAACAATCGCATTCTCCATATTTTGACCTACAGGCTTCAACAATAATTTAGAAAATTTTTCATCCCTTATGAAAATATTTATCAAATGCCTATAATGTGACAAGCAATGTTTTACGATGCTGAGAATAAGTAATAGAACAAGACATATAAGGCCACTGATCTCATGAAGATTACATTGTATTATAGTACACATGTATTTTACTCTTCCCTCCACCCCAACTCTAGCCATCGTGTTCAAGGGTGACATGTGATTCAGGCTAGGTAAATGAGATGAGCTCTCGAATTTCTGATGGAAATATGAAAAAAAATGACCTTATCTATCACATTCAGTGTTTATATGACAGAATATAAGCTAGTGTTCTTGCTTCCACATAGTATGAGGCTGCTGGAATGGAAGAATTTAATTTAATTTAATGGAAAAATTTAATTTTTTAGTTAAAGAATCAACTGAATCCAGTTGTTCCTGAAGCCTAAAATTCAGATTTTCTGTTATCTGAGACAATCAGTACCCACTCCGTTTTTTAACCAAAAAATTTTGAATCAAATTTCCTTTATTTGCAACTGACAGCGTGTTGATCATAGAATCAGAACAAAAGGAATTAGTGCAGTAACTTTAATGTAGAGTGATAGCAAGATACAGCAACCAAATGTCCCCAGTTAAAGTCTTATTTACTGCAGAAAATTGTGCACAGCCTTTCTTCTGTACAGTGCTGGAAGCACTGACTCAGCCTCTTTTATGCTTCTTTCCCTGACCAAACCCTTACAGTTTCTCAATAACTTAATCTTTATTTAGATATGTGAATCATGTCATTTTAAATTAAAAGTTATTTAAAGTCTTATATTTTAAAGTGATCTTGTAATTTATGTTCTAGTCCATGCTATACTTATTTTTTATTTAACTTTCATAAAATAAACCTTATAACTTTGTTTCCAGAGTTTTCAGGCCCTTCCAAGGAATGGCATTTCCTGTAGCCTTTATACCTTAGCCTCTTTTTTTTATTTGACTGAGATAATTTCCCTTTGCTTTTATGAAGTGGCCAAATTCACTAGTCTGAGGGAAAAAAAGTATTTTATGGAGTGAAGAATAAAAGCAATTTTATTATACAGAGTGTAGAATTCAATTATACTGGAAACAGTGATAATTTAATTAAGGTTCTCATTATTAACTTTAATTAAAATGTGAAAATTGAAATTCTATATATCATTAATAGAGAAAAATGAACAAAAATTATTAAAATTCATTTTACTAAATTTATAGCCTTCCAAAACACAGTGAATTCTGGTTGTCTATGATATAGCAATATGGCTATAAATTGACATGCAGGGGTGGTCTTTCTCTTGAACACACAAAACTGAGTATTGGGAGGTCTATATGTTGCTGACTTATTACATATATTATTGTTTCAAATATGCATGTGAGAAATATTTTTAGAAATATAAATTATAGTATTTTAAAGGTCTAGGGCATTTTTAAAAAACAGGTCTGTATGTGCAGATTTTCATTTTGATTTTGATTTAAAGGCAATCATGTTAACAGTTTTGCAAATCCTTCTAGTAGGCAGAAAATATTTCAGCACTTGTTTTTGATAATTACCCTTGAAAAATAGATCCACATAAAAAAATTCTCATGCCATTTAAATAGTGAAAACTATGTTGTCTTTTGGTAGAATCTATCTTATTTTGACAAATTTCTTCTTTATTTTATTTGTCTAACTTCAATCACTGAAACATCTTTACCACTTGACAAAGTGCAGGGATAAATGTCTCTGCTTAGAAGTAAGTTACTTTATAAATATAATTAGATTTAAAAATAAGTATTTTTGCTAAACTTAATTTATGTATATCCTTTCCTTTCCTCTACCTTGTTTTTTATATCTATTTTCTTCTGCTGTTTATACTTTTCCTCATAATATTTTATTTGAATATTCAAGTCTGTGCTTGAAGTTGATAGAATGAATACTATTTCCAATATCATAGAGTTGATAACAGTAAATATTAAAAGATGGAGAGCAGAAGAATTACTGGTAACTAACTAGAAAGGGTGAAACAGCATCAATTTCCTAGGAGACAACACAAAACTTTGAAGGTGGCCTTGTCAGACCAAAAGAATGAAATTAAAGCAAAGCATGTGTTAAATGCTTAAGCCCCACTTCCACCACAGTCAACAGCATCCTGGAGTCTGACATATCATTTGGGCAGGAAACGTGTGGATTCTTCTATGGCGGCTCTAACCAGTGACACGAAGGACACTAACATTAGAAATTTCCCTATATTTTGGCCTGTCACATAAGCACATGGTTCTCTGCACTACCTCTTATGCACCTCTTTATTGTGCATGGAGAACCCAAGACAATATTTGAATATAACAACCTTAAATATGAGCACAAATCCATGGTCTCCAAATTTTTGAGAAAAATCCCTAACACGGATAACACAGGCCAAAACAGTAAAAAATAACATAAAATTTGGAGGTGTTATAGACTATACAAGAATTAAAAAAATCAAGAAACTATTAGACATTTTCTAAAGATAAGATATTGCATCCATTAAACAAAAACTAGATGTTATGCAGGGGGAAAAAAAGGACAATATGAGAATATAATTAATATAAAATTATATAAATTAATGTAAAAATAACTCAAAAGGAAAGTTGAAAAAAGCTCTCAGAAAATAAAGAGAATGAGGAAACTGAAAACAATACAGTAAACTGAAAACAATACAGAAAAGAGTAATAAAAGAGTTATTCAAGAAGTCAAATATCCTACTAATGGAAATTCTATACAGGCAAAATGGAGAAGAAATATTAAAAAAAATCCAAGAAAGTTTTCTAGATTTGAAGAACCTGCATTTCTAGATTGAAAGGATCCAGTTAATCCATCACATATGAAAACAGATTAATATCAAGTCATGCCACTGACATTCATAAACACAAAAGGATATCCTAAAATTTACCAGAAAAGTGAGGGAAAAAGTCACATATACATTATTTTGAACTTCTTAACCACACATTTGGGAACATAGAGAATGTATGTTCTGTGTTCATCAAATTCTACTAAAATTATTTTACCTTTCCCAAGGTTACATATATTTTTCCTATGTTTCCTTCTAGATGTATTATTTTAGTTGTACATTTAGAATAGTGATCTATTTCAAGTTGATCTTTGCATATAGCATGAGATAACGATAGAGGTTTTGTTTCGGATGCTGTGTTTTATCTTCTGTCATATTACTAATCTATTTTCTTTAAGGAATTTGTCCATTTGTTTATGTTTTTTACTTTATTTGCATAAAGCTGTTCATAATATTCCTTTATTACTGTGATCAGAAAGGTGGTTCTGTATTTTCACCAGTAATTGATATTGTCAGTTTTTTACTTTTAGCCATTCTATTGGTGTGTAGTGATATCTCACTATCGTTTTAACTTTCTCTCATTCTTTGGCTTGTCTTTTCATTCTATCAACAGTGTCTATCACAGAGCACAAGTTTTTAATTTTAATAAAGTCTAATTTATTTTTTCCCTCATGGATCACACTTTTGATGTTGTATTTATAAATGCACTCATTGCCAAACTAACATCACCTGGATTTTCTCCAACACGTCTACAGGCAAAAATTAAAACAGATTAAGAAATATAGGTCATTTCTTTCAGAAAATAAAGGATAACTCAGGGGATAGAACTGGGAATCTTGAAAAACAATTTCCAGGCAATAGAACTGGGCCTGAATCAAAAACTGATGACTGGCTGCTTTTCAGAATTCTTTTGGACCAGTAACTGCTGCATATCTCCTATTATCTGCCATTTTGAGTGAAAATACATATTTTGTTGTTCTTGTCAACTGACTCAGCAGTTTATTTTGGATTTCTAGTAGGTATTTACTTGTCTAAGTTTATGATTGTTATGGCCAGAGAATCTGTACCTGAGGAGCTTCATCTGTATACCCAGACCTGATCTACAATGAGATCACAGGCGGCAAGGTTGAATGGATGCTAGAATGGAATGGTACTTTGGTGATACTAGGAATAAGGTAAGTGAAACAGGAATCATTAGGGGCTGTATCTCAGCCTACAAAAACTATTGTTTTGTTTGACCCCTAAGGAGATGTGCTTCCTGGTCTTCACACAATGGTGTTAATCATCTCCTTGAATATGAACTGGCCCTGTGACTTGCTTAACCAATAGTAAGTAGCACAAGCAACACTGTACCAATTTCCCATCTAAGCCTTAGGAAGGTCTGGCAGCTTCGGCTTTTGCTTAGTGGGAGAAGCCAGCCAACATGTAATAAATAGCTGTAATCACCCTGAGAATCCCATGCTGTTAAAAGTTTATTTAGCCACATTATTATGTCTTATGCGGAAGAACTGAGGCCCAGACCAAGTCCCAGGTGAGGTCTCACTCATCAACCAGAACTAATTGCCAACCATATGAGTAAACTCATTTTGGGAATGGATCTTCCAGCTCTATCTGAGCCACCTCTGTTATTGCAAAGTGGAACAGAGATCAGATATTCCCATGGAACCCTGACAAATTTACAGAATTGTGAGCAAACAAATAAAATGATTTTTTAACCATGGAGCATTGAGATAGTTTATTACACAACAAGAGATAATCAAAACACTATTTTTAATTCTTTTTCTGTTCTATGTCCATTCATCTATATGGTGGCTAATAGAAAAGATTTCAGACTAAATGTTTCTCACTAAAACATCACAAACAATCAGTAGATATCTTATCCCCTATCGCTCATTTATGACTAAAAGATTATCTTACTCTGACAGACACATACACTAACACAGATAAAGATATGTATGCATATACATTTTTCTGACAACTAAATACCTAATATTTAAAAATAAAATTATGTGATTCAGTAGCAACTATGCAGTAATATGGTTCGAATCCTAGAATGTGATTTTTTAGGAAAAAATGACATTCAGAAGACTATAAAGTGACAAATGTGATCAGTTTTGCTATTAAAAGTCAACACTTGTATTTATGCATAGTATTTTGTTGGGAATAATTTGTCACCACTATTTTCCACAACAAAGCATCACATTACAGATTCACAGAGTTGACAGAGGTCTTTGAAAGTCTTCATACATATCTGTGCATTTTTGAAAAACTATATATAACCTCTCCAGGCTCTGCCAACCCAAATAATTAAAATCTTTCAATAATCTCATTATGTGAAAGTTTTCTGAATACTAATTTATAATGATCTTGTAGATTAATGGAGATTTGGATATATATTATTTTATGTAGTAAAATTATGCAACTGTGAACTTGTCAATATATATTTTTTCATGGCAAGACACTAAAACAAAGAATTTAATTCTGCATTTTCTTTTTATTTGCTCAATTCTTATCTTAAATCATTACTTATTGGGTTCTTTAGGCTTATTTGTTATGAAATGATAGAATCATCCTCTAAATTGAATACATGTGGTGAATATTGGTTGAAAATATCTTTGTAGAGTATAATGAGAAAAAAATTAACTCCTATGTACCCAATAAATGAATCCATTTAAACTGCAGCTCTAGATATTTCAGAAGGAAACAGTTTTGCATCTTTCCTATGGTAATGTCCATAGAAACTTCTTTTAACATCAATCAACAAATCTGTGCCTATATCTGTTTCCAAACACGCTATTTTGTATTTTTATTTACATACCAGAAAGTGAACATCTCATAACATACAAATTGGCAAACTTTTAAAAAGAGAAAAGAGCTATGAAGACTGAAATTGAGAACAACAATGTGGACTACTTAAATCATGTGTTGGGTCCCCTTCTAAACATTACCATCCCCTCAGAATTGCCCTGGAAGTGTCACTTCTAATTTCTAACACTATTATGTAATGTGAAATGTACCAAAGCAGAATCATCAATTAAGTATTCTTTTCTGTCTTGTCTTTGCTCAACACTATGTTTATGAGATTCATTGATATTATTTTATGTAACTGTAATTTATTCCTTTTATTGCTGCATAGCATTTTGTTTGTGAATACAACAAAATGTATTTTCTTTCTATTATTGATAGACATTGAATAATTTATATTTTAGCACTTATTAATAGTGCTGCTATTAGTAATTTGGCATATGGTATTTTGTGATAATAAGCATGCTTTCTTCTTGGACATATACTAATGAATGAAATTACTGGTTCAATAATATGATACCTCAGTAGTGTAACTCTCTTTATGATAGGTTTTGATATTTTGAAGTGTAAGTACTCCAATTTTGTTGTCCTTTCCCAGACTGCTTTGATAATTTTTTACCTTTCATGTTTCCATATATACTTTAACTTGTCAATTTCCATAAAATATATGCTGAGATCTTGATTAGAATTTTATTGATATTCTGGAAAGAATTAATATCATTGTATCACTAAATGTTTCGGTTTATAAATTTGGTATATTCATTTATTTATTACTTCTCTGATTTTTCTCACAATACTTTATGGTTTTTAAGTATAAATATGTTATACATTTTTGCTGAACTTATTCAGAGGAATTCAATATTGTTGATATAATTGTACAATGCATTATTTCTACTTTATTTTTCTTGTACATATATGAAAGTAATGATTGATTCACCAACCTTGCTAAATTAATTCTTAATTCTATTACTGTATAGATATTTTTGTGTTTACTATGTTCAAGATTTCCTCAGAAAATAATGAGCTTTCCCTTTTTCTAATCATAATGCCTTTTTTTGTTTGTTTCTTTTATTTTACTTCTTAGTCAAGAAATGTCTTAGTAGGACCACCAGTATAATATAAACATTTTTGTCTCATTTTCAGTATCAGCTTTTATTACTTCACTATTAAATAAATATAAAATATCTTCATGTTTTGTTATTACTCTGTCAAATTAAGAAAATTTCCTTATATTACTGGTTTGTAAAATTTTACTATACATATGTTTAAAGCTTTAAATGCTACTTTTTAATCTATCATTTTAATTACATATATTTTTTCCTCTCTTGCATTAATCTGTTGAGTTACATTTTTAAATTCTTTATGTTTAACATCCTTTGCATTTTTAGAATAATCCGAAATTAGCCTTGGTATAATAAATTTGTTTATCACCAAGATTGATTTGGTAATATTTTCTGTAGTATAACCATGCAAATCTTCACTTCTTTAAAATGACTTTTTCTCAGAAGATAACTGTAGAGGAAACATGGCATCATAATGGAAAAATAATTTAAGTAGGTTGAAAATTATGGAAAGTATTAAAATAGTTTACATGTGATTTGAATCAATAGAATCAAGGCAGTAGAGATAAATTTCAAGAAGCAAGAACTAATTTAAGTGGCATTATAAGGACAATATTTGCAAATCTATTTTGTGCGCAGAAAATGGTTCAAGGGTAGCTAATTGCACTAATAAAAGTTTATTAAAGTTTACTGCATGACAAATCTTGTTCTAGATTCAGCCAATTAATCTTCATAAAACCTCAAGAGGAATGTATTATTATTATCCATTATACAGGTGAAGAAACTGAGGCAAAGAACAGCTAAATATTTTGCTCTAAGTCCTCCAGCTAGCAGGAGTTAGATTTCAACCCAATTAGTGTGTTTCATTAGAAAGTTTTATTAGAAACGTTTTTATTAGAAGGATTGCAATGAATTCAACTAATATTTGCAAAACAGGACAAGTAATATGTTGTTATGAGTACAATTCAAAATGAAAAATTAAAGCAAAGTAAAATAACTTTTTCTACTTTCTTTTTCCTTGATTCATACTTGCCTTGGGCTCACTTGCTCCTTTTCTTTCCTTATCCTTCTGCGTACTGCATGACCACTCACTTAATCATTAAGCCCTTAGGGTAGTATCAACAGTCTCAGGAACAAAGCCTCAGCTCTGTTGACGGCAGAAACAATTTCAGTCAAACTAAAGGTAACATCTTGACCTAGTTGTGTTTCAGCTCCAGACCTATGAAGGCAGGACGACCCTACCGGCATCTCTTTGAAACCAGACAGAACAATGCTATAACTAACATCAGGATCCTACCCTAGTCCTGACCAATCAGTAGAGCCCGGCTACCATGACTAATGAGTTTTGCCCTATAAAACATAGCCTCTAGAGGGCTTCGGGGAGCCAGGTCTTTGATCGCTAGCTCACCTGTCTCCGGGCTTGGTGCCATTTCCTTAAAAAACCTTTACTTTCTTTGCTGGAAATCCCTGCTTGTTTCTCATTTGACTTTGAGGCATGCAGACAAAACGAATCCCCTCTATTTTTATGACAATGGAATCATGTTCCAGAGTATTTTCTTTGTTATAGCTTTGTTCTGTTTAAATATCAAGATTACAATGGATTCATAAAGTTATTTAGGAAATATTCACTTTATTTAAATTCCTGCAAGAGCTTTTAGTAATCTTGATACAGTTTTCTTTAAACATTTGGAAGAACTATGGGTAAAACCATCAAAGCCAAACATTTTTTTCTGAGTGAATATTTTTTATGAATAGATTTAATTTTTAAGAGATTAAAATACTTCTTCTAGATCAAATTTGTTATATAATAGTTTTCCTGTATTTTGCACATTTTATCCAAATTGTCAAAATTATTAAAGGATATCCTTGCTATCCTTTTTAAAAAATACATGCGTTATAGTATCTGTAATGTACTTTATCTTGGTCCTAATATTGGTAATTTATATTTTCTTCTTTTAACCAAAAGAAGTTTTAATATAACAGGTCATTTTTGCCAGATGTTTGTCAATTTTACTTTTGCGACTGCTTATTTTTCTTTTGCCTTTCTCCCAAGATTATAAATCACACATTATATTAATGTGCTAGGGCTAGCATAACAAAATACCAAATACTGGGTGGCTTGAACAACAAAAAATTGTTTCCTTTCACTTCTGGATCTAGAAGTCTGAGATCAAGGTCAATTTGTTTTCTCCTGAGATCTCGCTCTGGTTTCAGATGGCCGCCTTTCTGATTTTTCCTCACATGGCCTTTTCTATGTGCATATATATCCCTCTTATCTCTTTCTGTATATTCTAATGGCCTGTTTTTAAGTCGGGACATTCGTCAGATTGGATCAGAGCCCACCCTAATGGCTTCATTTTAACTTAATGATCTGTTTAAAGGCCTTACACTTCTAAATACACTTACATTCTAAGATACTGAAGATTAAGGTTTCTACATATAAATTGGTGGATGGGAGGTGGGGACACAATTCAGTCTTTGACGCATATGTTAAATCTTCAGACTCAGTCCCAAATACCTATTATGCCTTTTTCTTTAGTTTCCATTCATCTTCCATCATGTATATCTGTCTAAATATTTTCTGTTTTTTCCAGTTAATAAATCCTTTATGCCTTTGTATTTAATATCCATTTGTAAATAACTTTATTAAGATGTAATTCACAATATATTTATTTTAAGAGCACAAACTGATGAGTTTGGAAAAATATATAAACTTGTGTAATTACCACCTCAATCAAGATATATAACATTTCCATTACCACAAAAGCTTTCATTTTCCTCTTGCATATTTATTCAGAAATATATTTCTCTCTTTTATGCAAAATACCCCTTCATCAAGTTACCACTAAAATCTCATGCAATCATTCCTCAGTTTCAACACTCAGAAATGGTAACCTATGTCAAATATGTTGTAATCTGTCCTTAGTCTGGGATGTATAAACCAAAAAGATGCTAACGGCCCCCACACTTCCAGTTTATATTGGTAACAGAGTGATAAGACAAACACAGCAGACACTCGCAATAGAAATGTGAGAAACAAAGGTACATGAGAACCAAGGCTTCATATAAATACTGAAATTCTGTTAAATAGGGAGAATCCCTTACTTCATCTCATGGAAGTAGCTCCCAAGTCTATTGTTTTTCGCAGCTCTTGCTTCTGCCCTCTGGGAGATACTTTTTTTTTTTTGAATTGGACCACATTTGAAGACCATATTGGAGAAATCTCCTGTTTGGAGGGCTGGACAACTTTGTCAACTTGCTACCTTTGATAGAGATATAGAGGGGTTTTTTGTTGTTTCTGGTTTTTTATTTCTTTTACATCATAAAGAACTATAGTCTCTTTTACTCTAAACTGAAACACTTTTGTCGAGTAAGCTCTCTCATGTGATATTTCAATTTATTTGATTTGTTAACTCTATGTCAAAAATCATATGAATGATTTTTTTCTACAATCTCATTGTCTCTGTCCCTTTACTGCCCTCGCCCCCCACCCTTTTGAACGTTATTACAGGTACTTTGAGTATATACTCTCAGTTCCTTTTCTAGAGTTTCTTTGAAGAGCTTAAATAATTGAGTAGGTAGCAAAATAATTCATTCAGAGATCTTAACAATAAGGTTACAGCATTCCCTTAACCTGGTTTTTGCCCCGAAGACAGTACACTGGAACTCATCTTTGTCCTAAAGCTGGCTTTATGACAATGAGTTTAATTTGATGGGAAGAATTTTTACTTTTAATACTGCAGTTTCAGGAACTAATAAACTTTCTATTTCATTTAATTATGTTTGCAAAGAGAGCTCACTTTTTCTTGTAAATCTCAACACAATCAGGTAATAAAAGCCAACTCCCACCCATTATTTTGCCTCAAAACTTACTTGTCCAATAGCTAAAGTTTATTAAATGCATTTTTATTCCTTCTAAGTTGTCACGAGTAAAATTTTTACCAAATGTTTCAACATTATTAAATGTATTCAATCAACATCAAATATTCACCAAATATGAATAACCATTTTTTAGTCTCTTATAACAGTTTCCTTGTTACCACTCACCTGTCACATAGCTAATATTTCATTATTATTTAACTACCTCATTTCTAGGTGCTAAATCCTGCTATAGGAATTTGTTGCTGCAAAAGTAGGCTGTAGAATAAACAACATTAAGTATCACAATGACAAAACAAATATTTTTATTTCATGCACAGATCTGCAGAAGACTAGCAGATCAGTCGATCAAGACTGAGATCAGCTGGGATTCTACGCGTTAGGCGATGTATTGATTGGACTTGGCTCAGTGCTGACGATTAATTAGGCTTTGGAACTGTTCCTTGTGAATTCTTGTAATTCAATAATAAAATACAAACAATTTAAATAAAAAATGAGCAAAAAACATGAAGACATATACAGAAATCAGAGCAATGGTTTCTAAGGGCTAGGGTTGTGAGGAGTAGATTGACTGCAAAGTGTCCCCAAAACTTTTTGAGGTGAAGGGAATGTTCTATATCTTGATTTTAGTAGTGTTTATGTGCCTATGAACAGTTGTTAAAGTTCATCAAATGCTGCTCTTCAACTGGGAAATTTTGTTACAAGTAGACTATATTTCAATTAAGAAAAGATTTTTAAAATTTAGCACAGTCTTATCTTGGGAATGTAAACAACAAATCTGCATTGCATACCTGAAACAATTATAATGTCTACACAGGTGAAATAAAATGACAAATAGAAGAAATTATCTAGGCAATTAACAATAGAAAATTATAGAAAGAAAATCAACTATTTAATTAAAATTTTAAATAGTACCTGAAGATATAATCATTTCTGCATATGCTTATTTATATATGGAAAAATGTTCATTCTGTGTGTCCTTCCTATGGAAATGTGTGAATATACATAAATGACCTAGTGATTTGATTTACGCCAAAGCATGACTCTGTAATTTAGGGAAAAACTTTAACTATTGAAATATATATTTTTAAGAAAACCCTGCATGTTAAAAAGGTGTTAATTTCAGAAGGAATATCTTTTTCCTTAATAGGCCCAATGTCACAAAATCATGGAAGGTTCGGTCAATATTTGTAGAATAAATCATATACCTAATATCAGCTTGTAAACCCTATTGTTAGGGCTTAATATTTCCCTTATTAAAGATACAAAAAGTCTTGTAAAAAAATCAATACTGGACATAAAATGTTTCCATTAATATATTTTTGAAAGTGACTCTTACACTTTATACTTTGGCAGATGCAATAGGCATAAAGAAATTCCTAAAACCATGATGGATAACTGCTCTCAGTCCATTATCAAATTATTAACTATACATAATCATTAATATGTAATCAACATGATGGTGTTTATTTACTTTCCCAGTAATGATGACTGAGAATCTAAGTTTTAAACAAAATGACTTTTTTCCTTAAGAAAAACATGACTATTAGATATAAAACCATTTATTTTACAGACTTTTATAAGATTATAGAATTGGAAGTATGCTGTCAGAATCTCAAGTTAGTGATTCAATTCTTGTACAGAGTTTGTTATAGTCTAAATAAAATATGGTGTAAAATAAAAATGAAATAAAATGTAATAATATTATCTCAGAAAAATCTAACCTAAAAGTTTCTCTTAGTCTATAATGCTTCTTGTATTGCACACGATACTCAAATTTCCTCCATTTTTATATAACCATTTAATTTGACTATGTGGTACTAGGTGTCTAATTTTTAAATTAACAAGAACTAAAAATGTAAAATAAAATGTAAAAAGCTTCCATCTTAGAAATGGGAAAGTCGGCAATGAAAAAAGAAATTATCCAACCAAAATCAAATTAAGGATAGAACTTAATATGTAAGCTAAGCACTGATACCATTTTTGTTCTGAAAACCTTTGCAGAATCTGGCATTTTTTTATGTGAACATTTCCATTGAAATATTATATACACGAAGACAAATTAAATATTTTAAAATGTGAGTAATTTGTTGATATCTGCAAAGTCATCACACCCATGTAACCAAAATTCAGCTAAAGAGTCAGTACATTTATCAAAAGATGAAAAGCCCTCTCCTACCACATATCAGTCACTATCGAGTCTACCCTTCCAAGGCAATCATTGTCCCAAATTTTAACACCATATATTGATTTTGCTTATTATTAAACTTAATGTAAAATAAATCATTCAGTAAACACTTTTCTTATGGCTTATTTTATCTATCCAAAGACACGTTTTTCACATATATTTGTAGTTTGTTCATTCTCATTGCTGAAGAGTATTCAGTTATGTGGCTGTAACATTGTTCCCTTATCCATTCTACTGTAATGGCATTGAGGTTATTTCTGATTTACACACCCTAGGAATAATGTTGCTGTGAGGGTTATTATATAAACATTTTGGTAAAAATAAATATTTTTATGTGTGTATAAATGAAGTGAATGTTATTAGTATTACATATATTTACTTTTAGTAGATAATGTTAAGCAGTTTTCTAAAATGTTTGTATGATTTATATTCCTACTAGCAATGTATGAGATTGAGCTGTTCCACACTGGATATTGCCCATTGTTTTCATTTGAGCCTTTCTGGTAGATGCCTAGTGGCTCTTATGGTGATTTAATTTTTTTTCCTGATGACATGTTTTTCATAGATTTGTCATTTGGTTATCCTCTTTGGTGAAATTCATTATCAATTCTTTTATCTATTTTTCTATTTATCTCTTTGTTCTTATTGATTTGTAAGTATTATCTGTATATTATTGAAACCAGTGCAGTGTACTTTGTATACCAGATATATGTATTGCAAATATCTTCTTTCACTCTGTGATTTGATTTTTCATTCTAAGAATAGAGTTTTTGATGATCAGATGTTCTAAATTTTAACACAGACTACTACAGTAAATATTCTCCCCCTCATGATGAGTGTTTTGCTCATTTCAAGGGCATGAAGATGTTCTTTAATGTTTCTTCTTCATTTACTGCTTTAATTTCATATTTAGATCTGAAATCCATCTGCAATTGATTTTAGAAAATAGTTTGACAAGTTCTGGTTCTCTTGTCCCATGTGACTATCCAATCAACCCTTATCCTTATCCTCTGAATTTGAATGGCACCTTTATCATAAATCAGGTGATTATAAATATGTAATCTACTCCCACATTTCCTGTTTTGTTCCATTTCTTAGTTTATCTTTATTAATTATAATAGATTCTGGATCTATTTCAATTTTCTACACTTAAAATTGCATTACCTCTGAATAAAGACTGTTTTATGTATTCCCTGTCAATAACTTTTTCTTCTTGACTCCGCTTGTTATGTCTTGCAGAAAAATACTTTTTTATAAAGTAGTGGCAGCAGAAATATTTGACAGATGCTCAAACTCAGACAGCCAAACTCAGACAGAAAAATAGCAATTTATCGTTTTATCTAATATGTAGTAGATAGTAGATGCTCAACAAATATGGATACAAATCTCCACAAGGAAATAGTACTGAATAATACTTAAATACACAGCCTGACTCACAGAGAAATGTGACTATAAATCCTATAGCTATCATTTCCTACATTTATGGTTTAGAGGAAATTATTTGATCTATGCTGTGGTCCAATATTTGTAAGACAGGTATAACCAGTTACCTATTTCTTAGAATTAGTTAAAATTAAAATAGTTAATACATGTAAAATCCTTACTTTAGTACCTGTCTAGAGTAAACACTCATTGTATGGTAGTTTAAATACATTTATATTTACATTGCATGTTTAAATACATAATTATAGGATCAATATATGAACATCTTAGTCATATTTAAAAATTATTGATTTTTTTAAAACTCATGAAGCCCTCTCTCACAAAGAATATTATAAGAATTAAAACAAAACAACAAAAACACGTTTGGGAAATGAGATCCTATTTCCCACTTTACATTAAACTCATTAGTAACTTTTTTTGGAGTAATTCAAAATACTTATTTGGACCAATTTCAAGTAAATCCCATGCTATTTTAGAACCAGTTTACTCAGTTCCTTCTTAAAATAAACTTGTACTTCTCTGAAGCAATTTTCACTTCTGCAAATCTTATGTACACTTGAATAAAACCAAGGTCAACTCTTACTTTAAAACCTTTCATAATTTCTACGCTTCCCAATACTTTTCCATTTACGCAATAACTTTTCCCATTAGCAATGTCTTGGTTGAAATGTCATCTCTCAATGAGATTTCATCAGAGAACTCATTTCTCATTACCACCATTATTGGCATATTAATTCTCCTAATCTTACTCTGTTTGTTCCATGGCACTTATTCTGTTCTAACACACTAATAATATTTATGTATGAATATATTTTTGCATGTATATTGCTATGTAAGCACATAAGCCTATATGTATATAGGTAGGTAGATATCGATTTGGTTTATCTTTTTTAACTCCTCATTATCCCCTCCCATCCTCATGATAAACATTGTTCTACTTTCTGTTTCTATATATTTTGCTATTCTAGGTACTTCATATAAGTGGAATCATACAATATTTGTCCTTTTTTTTTTTGGTCTGGTTTATTTCATTTAGCATGAAGTCTTCCAAGTTTCATCCATGTTGTAGCATGTATCAGAATTTCATTCTTTTTTAAGGCTAAATAATATTACACTGTAAGTGTAGAGTACATTTTGGTTATTGTGACTAATACTGTTATAAATATAGGTGCACAAATATCTGAACCTCTGATTTCAATTCTTTTGTATATATACTCAGAAGTGGAATTGCTCTACCAAATAATAATTCTTTGTGTAAAATTTTGAGGAACCATCATACTCTTTTCTACAGCAGACACATTATTTTATAATCCCAGTACACAAGGTTGCCAATTTCTCCATATCCATGCCAACAGTTATTTTCAGTTTTGTTGAATAATAGTCATCGCAGTGGGTATGAAGTGATATCTGACTGTGGTTTTGATTTCCATTTCTTTAATGATTAGTGATGTTAAGTATTCTTCATTTATGGCCATATATTATTGGTAATTAATATATATTTTTTAGAAAAATTTCACTCAAATCTTTGCTCATTTTTGAAATAGGCTGTTTTAGTGTTGAATTTCAGGAGCTCTTTATATATTTTGGGTATTAATATCTTACTGGATATGTGGTTTGCAAATATTTTCTCCCATTCTGCGTGTTGCATTTCTACATTGATGATATTCTTTAATGAATAAATGTTTGTAATATTGATGAAGTCCAATTTGTCTTTTTTTTTTTTGCCTATGACTTTGGTTTCAGACCCAAAAAACACAACTTGGCAAAGCTATTCTCTAATTTACTGTCATAAATAACACAATTTAAAAAGGTATTCTTTAATTTACTGTCAGAGTTGCAATTCCCAAGTCCCTCTATATATTGTTTCCAACCTATA
Organism: Pteropus medius; assembly: GCF_902729225.1. NCBI lineage: Eukaryota > Metazoa > Chordata > Mammalia > Chiroptera > Pteropodidae > Pteropus > Pteropus medius. Next base: position 17,402,781 of record NW_024346062.1, read on the forward strand.
GCTATCACCAACTTGTAGGTAAGGCAGACTAGTATCAAAAGCTTGTTCTATCTATTCATGTCACTGTGGGCAGGCTTTATAATCTCCTAGCTTCAGAACCCAAGTAGCCAATCTCTAAAATGACAATAAAACTTACTCAAAGTTATGTAAATCACTTAGTGTAGTTCTTGACATCTACTACTAGGAACTCTACAGATGGTAGCTAAAACAACTATTAAGAAAGGTTATGAATTTCTCATGTCTTCCTCTTTTGTATAGCATATTATTTGGCATATAGGAACCAAATAAATGCTTTGGTTTAAGCATATGAACATCACTGGTTCACAGTGAAATGACTCCCCTGCCTCTATCCAGAAATAAGAAACTGATTGATTTTTCAGTCAGTCATCATCTAAACTCTGTTTTAAGTGCTTATTGTATGCATGTGATAGACATATGAACTAAGAATAGCTGAATTTGCTAGAATAAAAGATGACAAAATATAATTGGAATAATCACAAATTCATGGTAGTCATATGATTTCTTAAATACCCAAAGAATTTTGCTGCTTAAACTGGATGGTGTATTTTGGGATTACACAAATACTATATAGAGACAAAAGAGAAATATTACTTGATACAAAACTGTCTTAAATTTGGATACTTTACATTGGTATTTTAATTAAATAGAAACTGACACTTTTTAAGAAAAACAAATATAAAGAGATTCATTAACATTTTATCTGAAATCAGTACAGAAATATAATCCAATGTCCTCTTTTTGACTGTTATTTTTACTAAGAAAAATGAATTATCTGTTCTTTTGTAAAACTTAAATTGCTTTTTAATCGAGGAGCATTTTAAATAAAGTTAATGATGTTTTTTATTTTAAAAGTAATATATGTGTATTGTTGAACAAAAGAAAAGAGTCAAGAATAATAAAAAATCAAATATAATCCCATTATCTGGTGGTAGAACTATTAACACATTAGTATGTTCCCTTTGATATTTTTTCTTTTTATAGGTTTTAACATTTTAATATTAATAGAATCATATTGTTTGTATCTTCAATTTTCATATAATATTATAATGTAAGCCATTTCCTAGGCCATTATTTTTTAAATGTGATTTTTCATATCTGCATAAAATTCCATTGTATGAAAGTGCCATAATTTACTTAATATGCTAATGATGGAATTTTACCTTTGTCATCACTATAAATAAAACTGAATTAATCGGAAGTCTTATTTTTGAGCAGCCAAAATCTAACTCAAATGAATTTAGGCAAAAAGTAAAATATTTTATTTGAAAAATACTAGTACATCATATGTAATTGAAGGATGACTTCTATCAAAAACCATAAGAGATGTACAGATATGGTAGAGTCTCATGAATCATTGAAACAGAGTTTCAGTTCCTCCAAGATCTGTCTCTCACTTCCTGTGATACTGTGATTTATAATAAGAAATATATATTTAGTCTTCCTCCCAGTTTCTGGCACAGAGCTCCTAAAACCCTTGGAATTTCCTAAGTGACAAGAACAATAAAAGTGTCTTTGTTACGTTAATGAGTGACACTGGAAAGCACCTAAGGCTGCAGACTGCTTGCCAGGAGAACCAATCACATGTATTCTTATAGCTTTATCTCTATCCATATATAAAATAACCATACAGCACTTGTTAATAATGTCAAATTATCTTTGTGAAAATTAGATTAAGGAGGTATCTTTCAAAACACTTTTGGCTACTATCTTTAAGAATACTGAATGCCATTTGATGATATAAGTGAGAACATAGCTACTACAACTCTTTAGCAGGAAGGCACTACACAAGTCACACAACTGATTTGATTAGGTAATATATTTTGTATATGAGAAAAACAAGACCCAGAGTCATTAAATAATAAGACATTTTAGACATAACTATTGTAGCATCTAAACATTATCTTAGCTTCCTTTATCCTAGTTTAGGAATTAAAGTGGAAAAGGCCCTCAGAACTACTTGAGGATCTTTTAAAATTATCTATGATTGGCCCTACTCCTTAAAATTGTTGTGGAGTGAGACCATGTATCCATATATTTCAAAAGCTCTCTTTGTTTCTCTAAAATTCAAATAGAGTTGAGATCCTTTAGCCAAGGGACATGAATAAAACCTTTTTTTGTACAAAAGCTGTCGTCAATTTAGAATTAGCTCAAAGTTAATATTTTGGTAACCTTTAAAATACAGCATATTATTTTGTATGTAGAAATCAGCAATTCGTCTAGATTTATGGGATTTGACTTTTTAAAATCTCCCTCCGAAATCTATTACCTGTTTGACTCATCTTATTTATTCACATCAGACTGTTACATAATGAGTGAGGTTCAAAATATTCATCAGCTGATAAAGTTCTATGATAAGCGAGGCAGGAAGAAGCAATCCACAGAAAGAGCTTTCTCCCTTTGTTCGTAAACAACGCTGCTTTTTCTTCTAATGATTACAAAGATTTATCAAAACAATTTGCCAATAAAGTATACCTGAATGATATAACATTGGCATATGGCCAAATTACATTGAGAAACTAAATATGGTTGAGAAAATTATTATTCTCCAACCTTGGAAACTTTACAGACTGTTGAACACTAAAATAGGGCAATATTTCTCTAAAATAGCTAACAACAGCAAGTAAAATTAAATAATATATCCTCCATCAGCTCTCAAGGAAAAATAAATCTACTCGATCCATTCACCTCAAGGGAATAGTTTAATTATATTTTCACTAGAGCTGTCCTTTCTAAACTTATCATATCTGAAAGAAAGTAGCTATAAAGCCCAAGCTTGGTATCTTCTTAGAGAGAGTTCTAAAATATATGCACATGGATATAGGAATCAATGAGTTTTCTTTCCCGATCCACATTCTTTCCCAAAAAGTACAAAATAGTGCCTTTATAGCCCAAACAGTAGAAAACTTATCAGTTTTTTTTTTTT